>NC_082713.1:157927544-158231710 GCF_030144855.1 Hypanus sabinus
AAATGTTTGCAACAAGAGGACACAGGTTTAAGGTGCTGGGGAGTAGATACAGCGGAGATGTCAGGGGTAAGTTTTTTTGCTCAGAGAGTGGTGAGTGCGTGGAATGGGCTGCTGGCAACGGTGGAGGAGGTGGATACAATAGGGTCTTTTAAGAGACTTTTAGACAGGCACAAGGAGCTTAGTAAAATAGAAGGCTATAGGTAAGCCTAGTAATTTCTAAGGTAGGGACATGTTTGGAAAAACTTGGTGGGCCAAAGGGCCTGTATTGTGCTGTAGGTTTTCTATGTTTCTATGTTTCTATCCACATGATCAATGCCTTTCATCATCTTATACACATCTATCAAGTCACCTCTCATCCTCCACATCCTCTACATCCATAATGTAGATTAAATAGTTGTTATATAAGTAATACAAAAAAAAATTAAAAAAAAATGTAGTGAGGTAGTGTTCATGGGGTTCAATGTCTATTTAGGAATTGGATGGCAGAGGGGAAGAAGCTGTTCCTGAATCACTGAGTGTGTGCCTTCAAGCTTCTGTACTTTCTTCCTCGGTAACAATGGGAAGACAGCATGGTGATGGTCCTTAATAATGGATGCTGTCTTCCTGAGTTTACAACTTTCTGCAACTTACCTCAATCCGGTGTGGTAAGCCTGCCCCATGACTCTGATGCAGCCAGTCAGAATGCTCTCCATGGTACATCTATAGGAGGTTTCGAGTGTTTTAGGTGACAAACCAAATCTCCTCAAGCTCCTAATGAAATATAGCCACTGTCTTGCCTTCTTTATAGTTGCATCAATATGTTGTGATCATTAGATCCTCAGAGATATTGACACCCAGGAACTTGAAATTACTCAAACTCTTTCACTTTTGATCCCTCTATGAAGATTGGTTTGTGTTCCCTTGTTCTACCCCTTCTGAAGTCCACAATCAGCTCTTTGGTCCTATTAACACTGAGTCCAAGATTGTTGCTACAACACCACTCAACAAGCTGGTACATCTCGAACTGAGATTCTGCCAACAGTAGTTGTATCATCAGCAAGTTTTTATAGATGGCATTTGTGTTATGCCTAGTCTCGCAGTCATGGGTGTGGAGAGTGTAGAGCAGTGGGCTAAGCACACACCCCTGTGGTGCACCGGTGTTGATTGTCAGCGAGGTGGAGATACTAATTTCAATCCACACAGATGGTCATCTTCCAGCTAGGAAGTTGAGGATTAAGTTGCAGAGGAGAGCTACAGAGGCCTAGGTTCTATAGTTTTTCGATCAGGACTATAGGAATGATGATGTTGAACGCTGAGTTATAGCCAATAAACAGCATCCTCACATGGGTATTTGTATTGTCAGGTGATCCAAAGCCACGTGGAGAGCCATTGGGATTGTGCCTGCCATAGACCTATTGTGGCAATAGGTAAATTGCAGAAGGTCCAGGTCCAAAAACAACAGACAGGAGTTGTTTCTATCCATGACCAACCTCTCAAAGCATTTCATCAATATTTTCAAGTCAAGTCAATTCAAGTCACTTCTTATTGTCATTTCGACCATAACTGCTGGCACAGTACATAGTAAAAATGAGTCCACGTTTTTCAGGACCATGGTGTTACATGACACAGTGCAAAAACTAGACTGAACTACTTAAAAAACAACACAGAAAAATAAACTACACCAGGCTACAGACCTATCCAGGACTGCATAAAGTGCACAAAACAGTGCAGGCATTACAATGAATAATAAACAAGACAATAGGGCAGTAAGGTGTCAGTCCAGGCTCTGGGTATTGAGGAGTCTGAAAGCTTGGGGGAAGAAGCTGTTACATAGTCTGGTCGTGAGAGCCCGAATGCTTCGGTGCCTTTTCCGAGACGGCAAGAGGGAGAAGAGTTTGTATGAGGGGTGCGTGGAGTCAGGCTGAGTGAATGGGTGGGAACATGACCTCATGGAATATATTGTGGAAAAATGTGAGGTCATCCATTTTGGTGCAAAAAAATAGAAAAGTGGAGTACAATTAAATGATAATACAAGAGACTCTGCAGATGCTGTAAATCCAGAATAACACACACAAAATGCTGAAGAAACTTAGCAGCTTAGGCAGTACCCATAAAAAGGAATAAAAAGTCAATATTTTGTGCTGAGAAGGGTCTTGCCCTGAAATGATGATTTTTTATTCCTTTCCATGAATGCTGCCTGACCTGCCGAGCTCCTCCGACATTTTGTCTACATTTAAATGATTGAAGGGTTGCAGGGCTGATGTTCAGTAAAACCTGTGTGCCCTTGCTCACAAATCACTGAAAGATAATATGCAGGTTCATCAAGAAAGTAAGACAACTTAATGGCTTTTCTTATATAGGGCTCTGGAACATTGTGCAAAGATCCAGCTTTCCTGCCCATAGCAGGAAATAAGAGGAGTGCAATGAAGGATTGCCATATTAATTCCTAGCACGGGACGTTTGTCCCATGTGACGAGATTAAACAGACCACACTTATGTTCATTTTAATTTGGGAAAATGAGAAGTGAACTTCTTGGAACAGAATGTTCTGATAGGGCTGCCAGGACTAAAGAGCTTGGACTAAAGTGAGAGTTTGGCCAGACTAGGTCTGTATTCCTTGCAATATATGAAAATGAAGGGTCACCTCACAGAAATGTTTAAAGTTATGAGAGTCATAGATAAGTTTGGATGGCCCTTTAGTTTTACTCTATTTAAATTCCTCTTCAAAGTATAAACAAAAATGCTAAACTAGTCAGGGTAATGTTATTGAAATAAACAATTTTTCACACAAGCCACGTGGCTATAGCAAATCTCTAAGCTAGACAAAAGAAAGTGCACGTAGACATACACTTTGTATGCTCCTGTGATTTTCATTGTAAGTGGCATTTACTGCTACGAAGCCAGTTTGCCCTGTTTTCCCCAGTCAACCACATACTGCAATGGCATAAGTTGCTTACATAGTTAGGGCAAAGGTACTTTTTAAACAATGAATTTTAAGAGAGATATACATTCCATAGGATTGGAAATGTGGTGATATGTGATTATCAATTAAAGGTTACTCACAGTGCAGTTAACACTTTCCTAGAACTGAAGCTTTCTGGTTAGATTTTAATGGGTAAAACATCAAACGTTGGCACATTACATTCACACTTTCGTTTCACTACAGTTAGAAATGCTTATGTGTGGTACTTTTAGAAGTATGTGGGTCTGAAGTGCTGAGATGGTTCAGAAATTAGTAATGATAAAACAGAAACATGGAGTCATGAGAACAACACACACAAAATGCTGGTGGAACGCAGCAGGCCAGGCAGCATCTATAGGGAGAAGCACAGTCAACGTTTCGGGCCGAGACCCTTAGTCAGGAAACGTCAACTGTGCTTCTCCCTATAGATGCTGCGTTCCACCAGCATTTTGTGTGTGTTGGTTGAAATTTGCAGCATCTGCAGATTTCCTCGAGTCATGAGAGACTGCAGATACTGGGATCTGGAGCAAAAAAAAAACCAAACTGCTGAAGAAATTCAGTAAAAATTCAGTAAATTCAGTAAAAATACAGAAGATGTCTTTCAGCCCATTTCAAAAGAAACATTTCCATAACTCCTCTTGCAGAATCATATTAGAACCATTATGTGCTGAATGTATGGATACAAATATCAAAAGGCTAGATCCCTTGTTCTCCAATGGAGCTTAATCCATGTACATAAAATCAACCCGGCTAAGAGATTGGCACTTTCCCACTTAATTTTCCATTAAGATATTTGGTATTTTTAAAATGTATTTTGTAGGTCTCTTTTAGAGAACAAGTTTGAAAATCCATTAATTGGTACAAAGTTGAAATCCTGGAAGGATCATTAACATCTCAGATGTTCTGGAATGGAAAGCCTCATCCTGAGAATAGATGTGGCAGAAATAGAGGAGCTGAGAAAAGGGAGTAGCATTTTTACAAGTGACAGGGTGGAAAGAGGAATAGTCAAGATAGTCAAGATTCGGTATATCGTCTGCCTCCGGTGTTGGAAACAGAGATTGAGAAAGGGGTGAAAGCCACCACAGAAGGACCAAGTAAATTTGAGGGCAGAGTGGAAGTTGGAGGCAAAGTTGATGAAGTTGATGAACTCAGTGTGGGTGCAGGAAACAGCATCAATGTACTGTAAAAAGAGTTGGGGAGCATTTGTCACCCGGTTTGGATATGGCCCAACCCAAGTGCAGAGTGAGAGACACTGAAGCGGGTCAATAGTTCACAGACTTTAATGCAAACTGTGTTGAAGGGAAAAGGAAACAATAAATGCTAGGCCAAACAGGGCCGTTAACTAAAGCCCTCAAAATGAGAAACAAAGTCTACACTACGGCTGAAGAGAACAACTAAGAATAAAATGAATACTGCTAGTCTTCAGAGTCGGTTGACTCAACTGTCCAATTTCTACTGCAAGGTCGAATGCAAACAGGCAGCGAAGCGTTGCTGTGTTGTGGTCAAGTTTTGACATATACTATGATGGAATGAATGGTGTTAAATCCTATCACAATGAAATAATAATTAGCTGACATGTGCATATTCACAAGCGCAATTGTTGTATCTGCTGAGCTGCCAAATTCATGGTTGTGACAGCATTACCAGTGTAAGCCTGGAACATGGACTGTTTCTGAAAATGCAGGCATAACTGGGGACCATTTGGGTGTCCAAGGCTACACCTTAGGTTTGGAGAAAGTGGGAGGAGCAGAAAAAGAATTTTTTGTGGATAAACAACACACACAAAATGCTGGAGGAACTCAGCAGGCCAGGCAGTATCAATGGAAAAGAATACAGCCAAAGTTTCGGGCAGGGAATCTTCATCCCATTCCATAGATGCTGCCTGGCCTGCTGAGTTCCCCCAACATTTTGTATGTGTCGTTTGGATCTCCAGCATCTGCATTTTTTCTCTTGTTTTTGGTTTTGTGGTTAAGGACCAGTTCCACCAAACAGAGGAGGGTGGTGGTGGAGGGCAATTAGTTAGATCTGTTGTCTAGAAAAAAAATGCAGTGTTTTAAAACTTTCCTGATGAGGGATGAAAGTGTATAGGGACTGGAAATCCAGTGAAAATGAGGCGATTAGGGCAAGGGAACTTAAAGTAATTGGAGAGATCGAGAGTGAAGTGTCACAAATGTAGATGGAAAGGGAATGAACCTAGGAGGACAAAATGGAGTTGAGGTACAGACGCAAGTCAACTGGGCAGGAGCAGGAAGAAACAATGGATCAACATAACTCAGTGCCTTCTGCAGAAGGGAGAAATAAGAAAAAACAAAACTAAGCAAAGCAAGTATGCTTCCAACCTGCTTATTCTCTCAGAGATAGTCCTTTCGCACAGGTTACGATTTATGGTTTCTACCTGAAAGGTATAAAACTGTAAATCCTTTTTAGAACACCCCAGCTGAGTTCCAAATGAGAGCACGTTATTAGGATTGAACTGGGTAGATACTGGCATCTCTTTATCAATACCATTTAGATTGTTCCTAGAGTAGCTAAAAGGAAATGTGAGAGTGCTATTTATGTTGGACCCATGTCCTATAATCGTGAATTTTATCCATGCAATACCCACCGTGGGAGTGAAATATTTTGGAATGAGAGGTGAACAAACAAAGTTGTGGCTGTTTTTAAACTAATTATATATCTGCAAATTCTGAACTGTACATCAAAAATATAGAGATAGGCTACTTAAATATCGAATTTGGTTCAATTGTTTAAGTCACAGCAAGGTTGGCACAGATAATTTGTCTGCACTAGAGGCAAATGCAAAATGCTGTTATTTGTGGTAAAGCTACAGAGCAAATGCCAGTAACTGATGTCAATAATGGGGACAATGTCAGTGAATTGATACCAAAACTGAAATCTTAGGCCCATCCCATTCTATTTCATGATCTGGTGCTCATATTATAAAATCTCATATCATAACCCCCAGCAATAATATATGACTGGACTAGTAATCTAACGTACAGAAATCACAGGGATTATCCTTCATGGAGACAGAGTATTCTGTGCGAGGAAGTAATTTTCATTCTGCAACTCAGATTTGTAGCTTTTTAGTTTATCTGTTGCAAGTTTCATGAGGTTAAAGTCATTTCCTTATTGAAAGAATGATGGGCACACTTGACACATCTGAAATCAAGATAAATATACTCTGATTCTACTAGATAGATAGGGCAGACATAGGTCAAGGAAGTCTCTAGCATTAGTCGAACACTCTTTTCAATGCCCTCTCCACTTCATAACTGAAGTTACTCCAGCTTCAAGCTTCAAACTGCGCGATAATTGTGTATATGTAACTCAGAGGCCAATGTCTAAGTCATTGTTAACATTTACCAGAATGGATGAGAGAATGGCCTTTCCATAAGACCATAAGATACAGAAGCAAAATTAGGCCATTTGGCCCATTAAGTCTGCTCTGCCATTTCATCATGGCTGATCCATTTCCCCTCCTAGCTCCAATTTCCTGATCTCCTGTATCCCTTCGTGCCCTGTCTAATCAAGAGCCTATCAACCTGTCCTCTAAATATACCCAATGACTTGGCTTCCACAGCCGTCTGTGCCGACAAATTCCACAGATTCACCACTCTCTGGCTAAAGAAATTCCTCCTCATCTCTGTTCTAAAAGGACCTCCTTCTATTCTGAGGTTGTGTCCTCTGGTCTTAGACTTCCCCAACATAGTAAACATTCTCTCCAAATCAACTCTATCAAGGCCTTTCAACATTCAGTTGGTTTCAATGAAGTCACTCCTGTTTCTTCTGAGTTCCAGTGAGCAGGGGCTCTGAACCATCAAATGCTCCTCATATGATAAGACTTACATTAAGCATCTGTAAAAGAAAAGCCCCTTACCAACTTTCTCCAACACAAATCCTAACCAATCAAAGTAGCAAAATGCCAGGACCTTGGAAGACATAGATTATCTTCCATATTTCTGTAGCCACCTCAGCGAATCCAGAGAACAATGCCAAAATATATGTAACCGGCTGACCGTCGAATTTTATTCAGTATCGTTAAAAGTGTACTTAGGCATTCATCCGGGTAATGCTAGAATAGTTGTCTATGCCTTTAAGTGGAGATGGTGGCATCATTACACACGCACAGGATAGTGGGGAGACCATTTTGTTTTCTGCTGTAGGAGCTGGTGGGGCTTTGGAATTGAGTTCCTCCCAGGGATGCTAGGCATGGTGAGGAAAGGTGGGCATTAATTTACAATATCTATGTGAATTCGTTTATGCTTGCTGGCAAATCGAGAATATCAGTAATTTGACATGTTTTTACTTGCGGATGCTTTAAATTTTCACAAGTAAAGAACTCGACGCTGGAGAGCGCGGCTTGCAAAGCTCCTCACCAGCCAAGTAGGTCAGTGTTCCTGTAATTTAACAACCAGGTGATATCTTGTAAAAGTTGTGCCAAAGTGTACCTTTTGTCTAACTTTATTGTATCATGACTGATTGTGCATGTAACTGTGTAAGGTGAAGGTTTAGTCGCTGTTTGGGGGTTCAGCACGTGTGTACTAAAAAGTAGTAGATGTCTTAGATGTGATATATTTGCTTTCATTTTTCGCTGCTGTGTATAAGGTCCAGGGTTGGGGGGGATTCTAATGTTGTTTGTATTGTGTACCTTCAGAATTTCCACTACCGTATTAGTACTGTATTGGCTCTGTGTGGTTTTCTTCGTATTTTCATACTGCATACGCAATTGGTCGAGACACAAGTGTGTGGATTGAAGGTTAAGCGGAGATTGGAATGGCGGGATCTGATTGTAAAGTCGTTCGTTTGGTCTTGAGACCCTCTTCTGGCACTTAAATATCTAAAACAGATAAAGAAGTTAAAACCCAAAAAAGTAGTTGTTGTCCTGAGTATGTGCTTTTCCTCCGGGCTACAATGTATATTCCAAAACACTTTCTGCACATCTGGAAGTCTAAAGTACTTTCAGATCACGACCGGAAACTTGGCATGAGTATCTATAAGATGGGAGTGATCCCCACCTTCGTACAATTTTCATAAATACAGCAGGTTTCTCAAGCACTGGAGAGTATCTTCAAACTCTTCTATGATCAGAAGTGAACAGTTTCAGCATCCACTCCCTGCCAAGGTCCTTCAGCATTGACATATAAACTAGATGCAGATAGCTCCATTAGGTCACCCTATCTGCACTTCAGAACCAAGCACTATGTTTTGAGATTAATATGGCCAAGACATTTGCAGGGAGATAAAGGTGATGATCCAAGAATGTTCTCAATGCTTCCTTGCAAAAAAACTCAATTGCTTCACTGACCCCTGGGAGTCTTTGGCTGGTGACTTATCAAAATGGAGAAGGAGCATTGGGAAGGTACTGAGATACCAGAGTCATTTTATTGAGAGCATGTGAGGGGTGGGGTCACCAAAAAATAGCAGAAAGAATATACCATCTCTCAAACAGCCTACCAGCCTGCTTGACGAGCTTCACCTGCGATTAAATATGTGGATCCTACACAGGCCTCATTTGGCCACAGAATGCAGTGGGTGCAGGATAACCATGACCCTGGTGGGGCTGCAGAAGAGCCGTAAGATCTCAAAGAAATATGCATGTGTTGATAAATATTTGAGTCTTACAGTACAGGAATGTCAAATAACACAATACATTTTCATTTGCAGTATCTGTAGATCGGAAATGTTTCTTCACTATAACAATATGTACATGTTGATGGCTACAGGTTCATTATCTGGTGCAAATTAAAGCAATTTTTATATCTACTTGGCTTGAAAAAACATTTGAAAGTTTAATAAGTTGAGAATTAAGGGCAAAAGTTTAGGGGTAACACGAGGGGCAACTTCTTTACTCAGAGAGTAGTGGCTGTGTGGAATGAGATTTCAGTAGAAGTGATAGAGGCGGGTTCAATATTGTCATTTAAGGTAAGATTGGATCGGTATATGGACAGGAAAGGAATGGAGGGTTATGGGCTGAGTGCGGGTCGGTGGAACTAGGTGAGAGTAAGCGTTCAGCATGGACTGGAAGGGCCAAGATGGCCTTTTTCCGTGCTGTAATTGTTATATGGTTAATAAGCTATTTCAATCATTTTGAATGGATTCGGAAGCTGTATCAACAAATTAAGCCTTTCAAATCTTCTATGTAAAATGTAGATGTGGAAAAAAAATCACTTGCGCTGTGATAAGTTTATGCTCTTTCCCTGATAGTGGACAGTACGATATTTTATACACAATCAGAAATATGATATAGTATTTTGTACATTTTCACTTGATGTGTAGCTTTTTTCTCATTGGTTCCGGTTCTGCTGTGTCCCAACTAACCAGAATCCACAGTACTGCATCATTTACTTCCTTGAAAAATCTCCCATTGTCACTCTGGAAACTACATAGCAGAAGTTTCTGATACATTCACCAATTGTAAACCAAGACATAGCTGCAGTTGGCTGTCAAGAAATTGGTGTTTGTCATTATTTCCATATATTCAAAAAAAAAGACCAGGATATGGCTTCCTTTAAAAAAACACATTGAAGTCACTTCATTCTGCAACTCTCTGCTTTCTGTCACCAGAACTAATGTGATTACAACAATACAATTGTCATTATATTTTACCATTGGAATTTTGATTGCAAAAGATGAACTATATGAAATATAATTTCTAGGGGTTTAGGAACACAAATATTGATATTTCATATTGATATTAAATGTTGTTATGGAACAAATAATTTGCAAGATAAAATTCTCCTTTCCTTATCAATAAATAAACAAAGGAACTTAATGAGAATTGTGGTGCTCTGCTCCTATCCAGTTTGTTTTAATGCAGTAAGCCTATGTATTATCACGCAACTGCACTGCATGTATTAAATCTAAAGCTGTGTATAGCTGATGAAAATTTACAATTTGAGCTTTTAATGCATAGCCTTCTAGAATGGTAAGCCTTTATAGAAACTGATGCATTGGTTCTACTTTCAAAACAAGCAGGTCTGTGGATGCATTCTTGCAAGTATAGACTAGATATGGAAAATATAAGCCTACTTATTAAATTGAAGCATGTGATTATTTCAATGGGCTCCTAAAATATGTTTTGTCTTTTTAAGTTTGCTGTAAGCTATAGAAGGGATCATTTTCTATATATCTATTTTATAAATCTGCAAAAAAATGGCCAGCTTCTTCAAAGCACTTTTTCATTCAATATATTATTCTTTAATAATGCATCAAATAATATGTAATCTCAACCTCCAAAAATCTTTATTCCTCAGAAATCCACTTTTTCATAGAATTATAGAATAAAGAAAACAGGTCCTTTAGCCCAACTCACTCATGCCAACCAAGATGTCCATCTACATTTACTCATTTACCCAGATTTAGCCCATATCTCTATAAACCTTTTTGTCCATGTAAATACTATTAATGTGCCTGCCTTAACCACCTTCTTTGCATTTGGTTTGTGATAGAAATTCATTTTCATTATTATACCAATAGATAAAAGTAATTTACCTGAGTTCAGTGGAAAACCACTTTAAAATGTTGATGATCAGTATCTTTCATTGCTGTGAGGCAAAGTCTTGTAGCTGACTGTTCCTTCCATGAGCTATCAACCACATGTGCTGACAGTTTGCAAGGTTTGATTATCAATTGAGCAACCTGTTCAAACAGTTTTCTTAATAGCAGATAACAAATTCTGGATTTTACAAGAAGCAGTATTCTAACACTGCAAATTACTTTAAGTTGGACATGATTTGTTCCCCATTCTGCTCCTGATATTACTAAGCAAGTTGCTTTATGACTTGCTCTATTCAAATCAGCTATTAGTTCAATAAGTGAGCGCATCTGCTTTAAAGTTGTCAGTATAAGCAGTTTGTGCGTTGTAGGTGGGTTAACTCACAGTTTACAAATTAATTAACATTAATTTGAAGGATGGAACTATGTTTTTATTTAAAATTCACATTGTAGTTTCAAATCCCTACATGGCTTCAGCTCTTATCCATGTGTAATACAACCCTTAAACATCTGCACTCTGGAAATTCTGACCCCATGACTAAGGATTTTTTAATTTTTTCATCGTTAAAATGCTAAAGCACTAAGCTCCTTAATATGTTGTTTCCTTAAACATGCTTGCCTTTCTATCTTTATTTCTTCCAATACAACATGTATCGAAACCCACCTAATCATGAACTTTAGACCCATCACCGAATTATATGAGTCGATGTCAAATTTCAATTGATAATACCTTTGGAATGCTTTACATTTTGAATGCCATAAGTAATATAAATTTATACTGATACTTGAGGAAATATGAAACTGCTGATGAGACACAGATAGATAAGAGTGTAAGTTTTGAAGAGGCCCAAAGTGATGGAGATGGATTAAGTGAGTGGGCAAAGATTCGGAAATGAGGTTAATGGGGAAAATATGAAATAATCCAAGTTGACAGAAAAAATATCAAAAAGTTGTTCCGTTAAGGTTTAACTAAATATCACGTACCCCGTGATGGGTTAAAGAACCAGCAGAAATGGAAAGCACATTGGAGTCTTGTATTACTATAAGCTAATAGCGTTTATTAGTAACTACGCAATACAGTATTATAAATCAAATAAATATGAACAGATTAGCAATGATATATATATAGTTTTGTTCCTAGTTCCACACTATATATATATAGTGTGGAACTAGGAACAAAACTAGGCTCTTTCAAACCTAGGGGTAAATGGATAGAGCCTTACGATGATGAAGAGAGTTCAGTTCAGTGCACGAGGTTGCTGTTGTTCGTGAGAGAGAGAGATTTATAATCCAAAGGTGTATGTTGTGAGAAGGCAGTTATGCCGATATTCCAAAATAACAATAGCTGTAGGTTTTATCTCTGAAGTTGTTCCACTCCACGCACGAATTATCACCGATAGTGATCTTCAATGAATATCCTTTCAACACAAGTGGTACCACACCCGGATTCAGCTACGGGTTGTCCCAAAGTGGTGGCCATGGGATACTCAAACAGAATCCATGTATGGATTATCACCAACAGTAGCTTATCAACGAGGTACCATCTTCAAGTGGTAAAACTACCAACCCAGGCCAGGATAATCACACACAGGTAGATTCCACAAGGTTACCTCAAATGCACAACTGTGATAGCCACTTATCCAGTTCCACGATATACGAAATAACTCCTACAGTGATTTGCCACAGGGGTGCCTTTCTTCAGTGAACTACCACACCCAAACAAGGGTAACACACAAGTGGTATTCACAAAGGTTTCCCCCTCACCAGAGAACCCACTCCTGTGGATTAACTACGTGACAGTCACACCTTCGTATTCGAATGGAACTCAAACTCACCCTTACGGGCTACAGAGGAGAGAGTCCAAACAGTGACCTCTTGGTCACTAGGTTTCTTCTGTTTCAAACCTTCTTCTCCCCTCTTCTATTCCTTTAAAGTCACTGAATATGACCAAAAACAAAGGCAACCGTTCTTCTGCGGTAAAGTTATCAACCCAGGCCAGGGATGGACAAACAAATAGCTCCCCACCAGTCACACCTTTTCTGCAATGCGAGAGCCACCGATCGATTTCCCTGAATCGATCTTCCAAAACCCCACCTTCCTGTTGGTACAACAAAGCTCGTCCAGTGTCCAAAACCGTGTGTCTCTCTGTGTCCAGCAGCTGACCTGGTGTTTATTTCAGCATGCTGAAGACCAGCTGCATCAAACTGCTCAGCCCTCCTCTCTTTGTAAGAACTTTGCAAGCAGGCAAGTGTCCTTGGAAAGGTAAACAACTTGTAGAGAAACCATAACATCAATCGTTCGAGTAGTTTCTGTCTCTCTCTCTCTTAATAACAGCTCAAACAGTGTCCAAAAGTCAGTCTCATTCTCCTGGCATTTTAAAGTGATTGTCCACAGAAAATATGAACATAAACTAATACCTGGAACGGTTGGGTTATCTCCAGAGAAAGATTGGAAAGGCTCAGCCTGGTGATCTAATCGAAACTTTTGAGATCCTGAGAGGTTTTGACAGAGAAGATGAAGAGAGGACATTTTGTCTCAAGGGTAAATCTAGAAGCAGTCACCCTTTAAAGGCAGATGAAGGTCATATTCTTTCTCTCAATGTGTAAAAAAAAAATTGGAATGCTCTTTGTCAAAGAACAGTGACATTTAATCTTCAAACATTTTTTAAAGCAGAGGTGATGAATACTTGTTAAATAATGGGGTGAAAAATAATGCAGGAAAACAAACTTTTATTTGCTTCCTCAAGAACTTGAGGAAGTTCCTCTGCCACGTGCGAGTGCGGCAAGGAACAGAAAGATTATACAGATTAATATGTGGCTGAGAGGATGGTGCAGGAGGGAGGGCTTCGTGTTTTTAGATAATTGGGCTTTGTTCCAGGGAAGGTGGGATCTGTTCCGAAGGGACGGTTTACAACTGAACTGGAGCTGTACTAACATTCTTGCAGGAAAGTTTGCTAGTGCTTCTCGGGGGGTTTAAACTAAATTTGCAGGGGGCAGGGATCCAGAATGCGAGAGAGGATAGCGAGATGAAAAATAAAGGACAGGTGGGGACTACACAGTTTATATTAAGTGTGTAGTAGAGAAAGGTGAGGCGGAACAAGTGATAAGGAGGACACATGTACAGAGGGATGGTCTGATGGAACATGGAGTTAAATGTGCAGAAAGAATAAGTAAATTTAGGAAGGACAACAAAATTCAAGGAGCGTATAGCCCGATGGGAGTTCGGGGAGCTGGGTTAAGCACAATAGGCAGCGATTTAAACAGAGAGAGGAGAAATGGGCTAAAAATTCTATATCTGAATGCACAAAGTGTCAGAAATAAGGCGGATGAGCTTGAAGCTCAGGTGCGAATGGGTAACTATGATGTTGTTGGGATAACAGAGACATGGCTGTAGGGAGATCAGTCCTGGGAAATGAATGTACAAGGGTAAACGTGCTATCGTAGGGACAGAAATGTGGGCAGAGGGGGTGGGGTGGCCCTGTTGGTGAGGAATGAGATTCAGTCCTTTGCAAGGGGGGACATAAGATCAGGAGAAGTAGAGTCTGTGTGGATAGAACTGAGGAACAGTAAGGGCAAAAAGACCCTAATGGGTGTTGTCTACAGGCCACCAAACAGTAGCATGGATATTGGGTGCAAGTTGAATAGGGAGTTAACATTGGCATGTGGCAAAAGTAATGTCGCAGTAGTTATGGGGGATTTCAACATGCAGGTGAACTGGGAGAATCAGGTTGGTGCTGGACCCCAGGATAGGGAGCTTGTAGAGTGCCTACGGGATGCATTCTTAGAACAGCTTGTATGATAGCCGACCAGGGACAAGGCTATTCTGGATTTAGTGCTGTGTAATGAACAGGATTTGATAAGAGATCTTGAAGTAAAGGAGCCATTAGGAGGTAGTGACTATAATATGATAAGTTTTTATCTGCAATTTGAGAAGGATAAGGGCAGATCGGAGGTGTCAGTATTGCAGTTGTACAAAGCAGACTATGGACCCATGAGGGAGGAGCTGGCCAAAGTTAACTGGATGGATATCCTAGCAGAAAAGACAGTGGAACAGCAATGGCAAGTATTCTTGGGAATAATGCACAAGGTGCAAAATCAGTTCATCCCCCGGAGAAGGAAGGATTCAAAGGGGGGAAAGGGGCCACAGTGGTTGGCAAAGTAAGTCAGAGATTGCATAGCATTAAAAAAAAGGAAATATGATAGAGCTAAGGTGAGTGGGAGGACAGATGATTGGGAAGTTTTTAAGGAACAACAGAACTTAACTAAAAAGACAATACGGGGAGAAAAAATGAGGTACGAACGCAAGCTAACCAGGAATATAAAGGAGGATAGCAAAAGCTTTTTTAGGTATGTGAAGAGAAAGAAGATAGTTAAGAACAATGTTGGGCCCTTGAAGATTGAATTGGGTGAAATGGCAGAAGAATTTAATAAGTACTTTAGATCTGTCTTTACTAGGCAAGACACAAGCAATCTCCCAGATGTATGGATGGGCCAAGGAGATAAGGTAACAGAGGAAATGAAACAGATTGATATTAGGAAGGAAACGGAGATGAGTAGACTGATGGGACAAATCCCCAGGTCCAGATGGTCTGCATCCTAGGATACTAAAGGAGGTGGCTCTGGAAATTGCGGATGCATTGGTAATCATTTTCCAATGTTCCTTAGATTCAGGATCAGTTCCTGAGGATTGGAGAATGGCTAATGTTATCCCACTTTTTAAGAAAGGAGGGAGGGAGAAAACAGAGAACTATCATCCTGTCAGCCTAACATCAGTAGTGGGGAAGATGCTAGAGTCCATTATTAAAGATGAAATAGTGGCATATCTAGATAGCAGTGATAGGATTGGGCTGAGCCAGCATGGATTTACCAAGGGCAAATCTTGCTTGACTAATCTATTGGAGTTTTTCGAGGATGTAACCAGAAAGTTAGACAAGGGAGATCCAGTGGATGTAGTGTACCTAGATTTTCAGAAGGCATTTGATAAGGTCCCACATAGGAGATTGGTGGGTAAAATCAGAGCTCATGGCATTGGGGGGAAGATATTGACATGGATAGAAAACTGATTGGCAGATAGAAAGCAAAGGGTAGCGGTGAATGGGTGTTTCTCGGAATGGCAGGTGGTGACTAGTGGGGTGCTACAGGGCTCGGTATTGGCACCACAGCTGTTTACGATTTACATCAACGATTTAGATGAAGGCATTGAGAATAACATCAGCAAGTTTGCTAATGATACTAAGCTGGGTGGCAGTGTGACATGTGATGAGGATATTAGGAGAATTCAGGGTGACTTGGATAGGCTGAGTGAGTGGGCAGATAACGTTTAATGTGAATAAATGTGAGGTTATCCACTTTGGGAGTAAGAACAGGAAGGCAGATTATTATCTGAACGGTGTAGAGTTAGGTAAGGGAGAAATACAAAAAGATCTAGAAGTCCTTGTTCATCAGTCACTGAAGGTGAATGAGCAAATGCAGCAGGCAGTGAAGAAGGCTAATGGAATGTTGGCCTTTATTACAAAGGGAATTGAGTACAAGAGCAAGGAATTCCTTTTGCATTTGTACAGGGCCCTGGTGAGATCACACCTGAAGTATTTATAACAGTTTTGGTCTCCAGGGTTAAGGAAGGACATCCTGGCTGTAGAGGAAGTGCAGTGTAGATTCACAAGGTTAATTCTTGGGATGTCCAGACTGTCTTACACAGAGAGGTTAGAGAGACTGGGCTTGTACACGCTGGAATTAAGGAGATTGAGAGGGGATTTGATTGCAACATATAAGATTATTAAGGGATTGGACAAGATAGAGGCAGGAAATATGTTCCAGATGCTGGGAGAGTCCAGTACCAGAGGGCATGGTTTGAGAATAAGGGGTAGGTCATTTAGGACAGAGTTAAGGAAAAACTTCTTCTCCCAGAGAGTTGTGGGGGTCTGGAATGCACTGCCTCAGAAGGCAGTGGAGGCCAATTCTCTGGATGCTTTCAAGAAGGAGCTAGATAGGTATCTTATGGATAGGGGAATCAAGGGATATGGGGACAAGGCAGGAACCAGGTATTGATAGTAGATGATCAGCCATGATCTCAGAATGGTGGTGCAAGCTCGAGGGGCCAAATGGTCTACTTCTGCACCTATTGTCTATTGTCTATAACTTTGTTTATGATAGACCCCTTGAAGCTGAAGACAAATATAATTTCAGACAACCTATATTGTGCACAAATTTGGAGGAACAAGAAATTAACTTTTATTGAATATATGCAATTAATTGCATAATAATGCTGATGCTTTGCAGTCATTCAACTCACTAAAAATGTTCTGTTGATGGTTTTTGTTTCTACTCAACGTCTGAGTATTCTCGATTAAGTGTCCAACAATAATCCGCCAGCATTTATGGATTCCAGTTGCCCTGATACTGTTTCTACATAACTGTAATGTCCCGGTGAAAACTTTCACCGTGCTCGTCACTGACAGCGCCAGGGTTTGCAGGGAAGAAGTGTAAATGGTAATGCAGAAAATGAGCCTTCAGTGGCACATTGCAGCTTGTGGTTTTGTATGCTCGAAGCGTGACGTCAATCAGCTGCACATACAGGTAGATCAGCTGTACCTGCTGCCAGTGTCATTCCACATAGGTTTTAGCTGTGATATGGAAGAAGCCATCGCGAGTTACTTGGCTGAGCAGGGAGATAACACTACTGACCCATGCTTTGCAGGAATCTGAGGAGACAGTAGATGATCTACTTCCCTCAGAATGTCTGGTTGCTGATTTGTACATGTCAGTAGCATGCACTTTGGTGCTCTGTAGTTGCCAAGAAAATTTTCAATAACATCATAGAATGCCTTCCATATTCTTTTCTCTGGTCCCACTAGAATTTTTTTGAGTTGCTTCTCACTAATGACCTGTTTGATTTGTGGACCAACAAAAATGCCTTCCTTAATCCTGACATCAGTTATCCTGGGAAACATCTGTCTCAAATGTCGAAATTCTTCTTGGAAATCTATAGTTTTCAAAACCTGACCTGCCATTCAGAATCTGGTCTGCCTAAGAATGCCCAAAAATGCCTGGACAAGATAGAAATCACTTCAGTTTACATTGTGGGAAGCATTTGAACTGACTTGAATTATGAACTGAAATAACATGGATGGGTGATTTTAAAAAGTGGTGCGTCATAGGGAAATTTCATGATGATTTTCATGATCAGCAGCGGAAAATCCATAAGAGACACCCAAAAGTATTCAGGAAACAAAATCCTTGTCGTCCAGTGTAATCATTAGTGAAAAAGATAGATAGATAGATAGATACTTTATTCATCCCCAAGGGGAAATTCAACATTTTTCCAGTGTCCCATACACCTATTGCAGCAAAACTAATTACATACAGTATTTAACTCAGTATAAATATGATATGCATCTAAAATCATCCTCCCAAAAAGCATTAATAAATAGCTTTTAAAAAGTTCTCAAATAGTTTACTAAAGTGCATTGAGTGGTAACTTAAGCTGAGTCCTAACCCCGGCACTTTAACATGTCTTGCCCCTGGTGGTTGAATTGTAGAGCCGAATGGCGTTGGGGAGTAATGATCTCTTCATCCTGACTGAGGAGCATTGCATTGACAGCAACCTGCCACTGAAGCTGCTTCTCTGTCTCTGGATGGTGCTGTGCAGAGGATGTTCAGGGTTTTCCATGATTGACCGTAGCCTACTCAGTGCCCTCCGCTCTGCCACCGATGTCATACTCTTCAGTTCTGTGCCCACGACAGAGCCCGCCTTCCTTACCAGCTTATTAAGATGTGTGGCGTCCCTCTTCTTAATGCTGCCTCCCCTGCACTCCACCACAAAGAAGAGGGCGCTCTCCACAACTGACCGATAGAACATCTTCAGCATCTCACTACAAACATTGAATGACGCCAGCCTTCTGAGGAAGTACAGTCGACTCTGTGCTTTCCTGCACAGGGCATCTGTGTAGGCAGTCCAGTCTAGCTTCTCGTCTAACTGCACTCCAAGATACTTGTAGGTCTTAACCTGCTCCACACATTCTCCATTAATGACCACTGGCTCCATATGAGGCCGAGGTCTCCTAAAGTCCACCACCATCTCCTTGGTCTTGGTGATATTGAGACGCAGGTAGTTTGAGTTGCACCATATCACAAAGTCCTGTATCAGTTTCCTATACTCTTCCTCCTGACCATTCCTGACACACCCCACTATGGCCGTGTCATCAGCGAACTCCTGCACATGGCAGGACTCTGAGTTATATTGGAAGTCTGATGTGTACAGGGTGAACAGGACCGGAGAGAGCACGGTCCCCTGCGGCGCTCCTGTGCTGCTGACCACCGTGTCAGACCTACAGTCTCCCAACCGCACATACTGAGGTCTGTCTGTCAAGTAGTCCGTTATCCAAGCCACCATGTGTGAGTCTACTCCCATCTCCGTTAGTTTGTGCCTTAAGATCCTGGGCTGGATGGTGTTAAAGGCACTAGAGAAGTCCAGGAATGTAATCCTCACAACACCACTGACCCTGTCCAGGTGAGAGAGGGATTTGTGCAGCAAGTACGTGATAGCATCCTCCACTCCCACCTTCTCCTGATACGCAAACTGAAGAGGATCCCGATTACACCCAGCCATGATCTTATTAAGTGGTGAGGTAGGTACACTTTTGCACTTGATTTGTATGATTGTAAGTGGGAAATCAAAGGTAAATGAGAAAATGACATAACTAATGAGGGAAAGCTGGGATCCAGGGTTATCTTCACAAAGGGAGGTTTTTTTTAAGATAGTGTGATAGAATGTCATGCAGATCTTCAAATGTAAAGTACGATGTAATGCAATATAATATAATATAGATATTGGACATGTAGCATGAGCTGAGGCACTTAAACACAGTTAATTAAAATAAATCTGGAATAACCATATAACCATATAACAGTCACAGCACGGAAACAGGCCATCTCGGCCCTCCTAGTCCGTGCCGAACTCTTAATCTCACCTAGTCCCACCTACCCGCACTCAGCCCATAAACCTCCACTCCTTTCCTGTCTATATACCTATCCAATTTTACCTTAAATGACACAACTGAACTGGCCTCTACTACTTCTACAGGAAGCTCATTCCACACAGCTATCACTCTCTGAGTAAAGAAATACCCCCTCGTGTTTCCCTTAAACTTCTGCCCCCTAACTCTCAAATCATGTCCTCTCGTTTGAATCTCCCCTACTCTCAATGGAAACAGGCTATTCACTTCAACTCTATCCCTCTCAAAATTTTAAATACCTTGATCAAATCCCCCCTCAACTTTCTACGCTCCAATGAACAGAGACCTAACTTGTTCAACCTTTCTCTGTAACTTAAGTGCTGAAACCCAGGTAACATCCTAGTAAATTGTCTCTGCACTCTCTCTAATTTATTGATATCTTTCCTATAATTCGGTGACCAGAACTGCACACAATATCCCAAATTTGGCCTGACCAATGCCTTGTACAGTTTTAACATTACATCCCAACTTCTGTACTCAATGCTCTGGAATAATAAAAATAATGTATTAGAAATAACTGATGATCCTAATGGAAGCAGCTCTCCTGTGCTTTTCCTGTTGTCATTTAGACCACTTAAAGTAATCCAGGAAACCACTCTCCTGTTTCAAGCAGTTACAAAAATAAGGTTAGGAAACGGACGTGCTGAATATGGCAGTGCAATGATGTAAAATCGTTGATTTCACAATAATTCCCTTTGTCTCTCAGTGCTTGCTGAGTGTTCCCACCATCTTCTGATTATTTTTCAGCTTTTCACCATCTACAGTTATTACTTTTTCTTGCTTTTCAGTTGACATTAAATATTATTTGACAGTGTTTGGAATGTGCCCTATAAAAGTAAGTAATTAGAAATTAAGGGAAGATCTCCCTGCGCTAATTAAGCTAAAATAATAATTTAATGTACTTCTTAGACCTGACATTATACAGCTGCACATTTATAACCTTACCTTCATCGTAACATCAAAATTGGTCATGAACGATATTCACTGAATGGCGTACATATACAGGTCATTACCTGGCCATTCCGAGGCAAGTAGTTCATTGACTGACCCAGGGGTCTACGGTGCATGGGTCAGTGCTGTGATCTCCCTGATCAGCCTAGTAACTCATGGTACTTCTTCCATATTACCCCTAAAACCTACGTGGAAGGACATTGGCCACAAGTACGGGGAACACAAAGCTGATAATTCTCCACTTGGTGAGATATTACTTCCTTCATCACTACCGGGTCCTAATCCCGGAGCTCTCCTCCGAACGGCGACTAAGGGACCTTGAAATTATATCACTGTTATTCTTGAAAAAGTATCAAACATATTTACTCAGATGTGAATAGCCAGAAATATTAATGCATTTTCACGGGCACGTTGATATTGCGTGTTAGTTTTGAACGATCCGTTTTCTTTTACCAAACGAAAGAAAAGTTTGTCCCTAATTTCGCAATAAGGATGATGTCTTTAAAATGCAATCTATGATATTATTACAACGTAACATCATTTTTTTGATGATTTCTTCCTTATGTAATCCCAAGAGAGACCTAATTTAATTCTCTGGGGGTCTATGACATCACGTCAGATTGTGCTTCTGTTTATGTGCTGGGAGTTAAGAGCTCATTTACTCACGCCAAATTGAACGGCGATATGCGCTTCGGTAAAAACTGAAACTAGGCGTCCTAAATCTGAACGAACACTCATTTGACAACTATAATAATCATTGGCTGTGTGACAGACGTCAAGTTTTCATGATTAAACTATAACAGAAACAACCAACACTCATTACAGTACATGGATAATTGGACTATCGGGATACACAATATTTACAAAATATTTCCTTGGGGAAAAGTCCCTGCAGATTCTTTTTAACTCTACTTTTTTTTCCAAGTGATAATTCTTTATACCAGCTTTTAGATCAGGTCGGTTTAACAGGAAAATATTTCAATTGTTCATTTATTAACGAACTTGGTGTTTTGGTGGAATTTTTGCCATTACAAGGCCTATAAACTTCAAAGAACCTTTCTGAGTTGACTTCAATTTGTCTTCAACGTTTAAACGATAAAGGTGCGCATTGCCTTTGCGTTTTCCTATGGCAACCCGGCATTGTTAGTAATGGCTAATTATTTCCTGAAGAAACTAGATGTTGACATTGCAACGAAATGCGGAAGATTTTAAGATATTTTGTTAATAGGATAATGATTTCTGCATAAAACAGTTCCTTCACGTGTAACATAAAAATCATGACATGAAAATGATTTCAAAGATTTATTCAGTTTTATAAAGCCACGATCTTCGACTTTCTGCCATACACGGATAAAAATGTATTACAAGTGACCATTAGCAATGCAAAGTTGACTGCTATACATAACTTACTGTAAGTAATTACAACCATGTGTATAACATTATACACAATAAATACATCAGAAATAAATATCTCCTTGTTAAGTTAATAAAACGTTATTTTGGGGGGAAACTAGTACTGTTTCCTTGCGTCTTGGTTTTCTTTCCTCAGTTATTAATTCGTGATCTCCCCTGGTGTCCGGGTTTCCAACCTGCTGTTGAACAGCGGTTCGTTATCTCCTGGAGGAGGATGAACATCTCCCCGACAACCTTGGCCTCACTCGCCTCGCCGAGCTGGAATAAACGAACCAGAGTAAGAAATTAACATCAGTTGAATGAATTCAGTGCAGGAAAACTAAGAAGTCTTCTACACGAAACATAGCGCCGAAAAGATAGTTACAGAGAGTCACGTGAATACCGAATGCTGAACTCTACCGAGGTCAATTCTTTTCTCACTCTTGATTGTGTCACGTTGTTGAAACGTAACCGAATTTGTACAGGTGATTCCCGAGTACCACACTACTAGCACAACAGTTTTATGTCATGAATCTGATCTGCACAATGTGCATGAATTCTTAGTAAATTACCTTCTCCACTTTCTGCTTCAGTCGTTCGATGTTTTTGTTGGCTTTCGTTTTATCTTCAGTATCCTGAAAAGAACACAACCAATTCAAACACAAGAACTGGTTTCAGCGCCCGTTCCAGTCAGCGGTACTTTCGCACAGTTCCCCTCCCTTCTACCACTGAGCCCCGATTTGAACTGTTTGCCCACCAGCAGAGTCATAACACTGCGTATTTAATTATTCGTTTGAAATGCGAGCGATATCAAGTCTACGTTCTCTCGAATTGGTTCAATCAGAACAGGAAACACTTACGCAAGCAGACATGTGCCGTTTCATCAGAACGGCGAGAAACTCTTTAACGTCGTTTAGATGCGAATATTTGGCGTGCAATTGGTCAGGTTGGAGAACGGTTCCAAGGTAGAAGTCAATCACCTCTTTGAGAACGTAGCAGCTACCAGATTCCTGCAAAGCAAACCATGGATCTTACAGGTATTCTCCAAAACGGAACGATACTGTGAATTGATAACGTGTGTTCGGTGAGATTAAAGAGCATCGCACCAATACAATGTCATACCTCCAGGCCTCCAAATAGATCCTTTCCCACTAGTCTCGTCTCCGTGTCCTCGTCGTGCTTTTGAGCCTGTGAAATGATGGGTATGGATTAGAGATGTTTTTAAAAAGCTTGAAACAACATTAATCTGAATGCAGAATGAAAGACAAATTCCTTTACTTACATCTTTAGACAGGGCATGGACCTTATGTCTCATTTGTCGTAGTAAATGTCCTTCTACCTGACAAACCGCACTCGCTGCCCCGGATTTCAAACTTGGAGCAGTGCTCCCTGGGACTGCAAAGCCACCAAGTACCAACACAACTACAGTCGCGAGTGAATACATTCTGAAAACAATCTATCAGTCAGATCTAGCCCACTTGCAAGTCAAAACTATCTTAACTTCGCTGCACCTCAATCAAGATTGAGATAAGGCTGACAACCAAAAGTGAAAAAGATGTGTTGAGCTAGCCCGCTATCTGCTGCTCTGAACATACAGCTGTGTGCAATGTTTATATATCTATCAAAGGTAGGACTGAAATCTCCCTCAATGATCTGATGACGGATAAATTTACTCAATAAATTTCCGCTTTCTGGCAGGTAATTCGGATCTGCTGATTGTGCAAGTTCGAACATTCTCGTAAGATCAGCATTTCGAGCAAAAAAAAACCTATTTTATGACCAATAATGGTAGTTTTCCTAATCAGATAACTCATCGTGACCAACTCCCCCCCCCCTCCACCCCCCAAAAATGCTCGAACATTTAAGGTGGCCTAATCAGCCAATTCCAGAGGGTGGATGGACAGATTTTGTTCTGTGTTCTTTGGACAGGCTAATTTCAAAGACACAGATAATTTTTTTTCCTTTGGCAATATAAGATCAATAGGGCTATGTTTCAATTGTGCACAAACATGTTAAGCCCAGAGATAAAAACAAGAACGTCAATGTCATCTGATATAACTAACTGGTAAGAGAATGGCCAACTGGGTCAGTTAAAAGGGTTAATTTAATAATACTGAAAACCAATAAGAATTGCAAGTGACCCTCACCACCAGCTGAACTGCAGTTTGAGTACTACATACAGTTCTGGTCGCCAGACTACAGATTTACCAGGATGACAGCAAGATCAGACATTTTTACCAATTCAGAAATTGGATGGGCTGGTATTGATTCCTTTTGAATAGAAGATGCTAAGTAGAGATTTAATCAGGAAATCCAAGTTTCCTTATAAGTTTACATAATATTGGAAGGATCTGTTACCTCTAACTGGGGAGTGGACATCAGATGACATGCTTAAACTGACTGGCAAAAGAAATGGGCTGTTTGTGGTTTGGTAGTCAGTGTCTGAAAGGGTGGTGGAGGCAGAAACTCTCATCATATTTAAGGAGCACCTGGTGGCGTGCCTGAAGAGTTTTGACCTGCAGGAGATGCTGGAAGTTAGGATAAGGCTGATATCAGTTATGTAGCTGGCACAGACACAACGGTTCTTTCTATGTTTTAATTTTCTATGGTTCAGTAATTCATGCAAAAATAGGTATCCATCTACTTTTCCCTTAGACAGATTTCAAAATCTGTCACATTTTGTGGTTTTCAGCAAGATCATCACTAATGCATCAGAGGATTTCTTGTTACACGAGCATGGTGGTGGACAAACCCAAGTGCAGAACACAGGCATGGAGGCAAAGTCAGAAGGCATCATTAGCGTAGCAAGCATGGAGTTGGTATCCAGGGGCAATGCTTGACCTAGAACTGGTAATCCTAAGAACCTTGAAACAAGACTACTCACACCAGAGTCAACCAACGAACTGGCAGCTCCTTGTTGTGATCACAGAGTTTTTATACTGCATTTGCTGATGGAAGGCAGGTGTTTGTAGTTAGTGGAACCTGAGAATGATTGGGACTTAATGAGGTGATTGAGGCCCAATTCCTGAGGTAAATTTCCAGGTGGGCAATTGCCAGAAGGGACCATGACATTTCTAGCTATCGGTATGCCCAATTTTAAAATCTTGAAACAGGTAATCTATTCTAAAGTCTACAACAGAAAGAAACTATCAGGAAGTTTAAATGACCAAGGTCCAAGTGTAGCGGCTACCCAAACAAATTAATGCTGTTAGAGATGAAACAAGGTGATTTATTCTGTATGACAAACTCTGATCCAATCCAATACCAATGTTCAAAAATGCAGAGAAATGTATTCAATCCTTTATTAGTAACTAGTAAAACATATAATCTTGAAGTGTAGTGTTACGAACCTCGTAACTGGGTCACTTACCAGCAAAGATAGAGACGTCCGTTGAAGTCTGATGGTACTATTTTTAGCAGCATTTATTAGTAAAAATACACAAAAATAATATCAATGCAAACATACAGATAATATACGTTGTCAATACTAAATCTAAAATTGCGGGTATAATAATAATCAATAAGAAATAAGCTCTATCGTTGTCTAGGGGATAATGTATTGTCCGATGGAAATATAAAAGTCACTTAGTTCATTCAGGCTGCAGCCTTTGGTTGGAGTCAAGAGAGAGATTTTAGAACTTGCCAGCTTTTCCTTTTTATGATGTTGATACTTCGAAATTTCGTTGGTGTGGCCTCTTCTTTAGCTAAGCCGTTCCGTGGAAGCCTGCCAATTCCTAGGCAAAGGAAAAGGACGCACGCGAGCTCCACCGGCTGTCGCTAGTAAATGCTGTCACGGGATTTCTAGCGTTTCTCCTGGTGCGTCTAAAGGGGTTGTTCCCCGACCCCTCTTTTATCCTTACTCACGGGGTCTCAGATGTCAATCAAGTTGGGATGATGCAATCCCTCAACCAGCCCACTCTGGTCATCCGCTGAGGGCTTCAATGAAGAGTACAGTACTCAATACACAATTCCATCTCCAAGAGACAATGGCCGTTATCTGTGGCTTTGTCTCGCTGAGGCCAGGACACATTCCAAACCCTGGGTATTCTGGACGACTCTCTCTCTCATTTCCTGGGTCCCAGACCTGAATTAATAGTGATCTTGCGATTCTCAAAAAGGAGGGGGCTACTTTGTACCCTTCGGCCCCTCAGAGTTGTGGCACATTCGCCACAGTAGAAAATTATGAAGCTCATGATAAGTATCATAAACTTATATACCTCAGTGATACGCAATGTACTTAAGCGGACTTGAGCAAATTTAAGTAAAATTAAACTACAAATGTAATTAAGTGGTCAACAAAATATATCACACCTGGTGGTCCCCAGCTCTAAAACTAAACAGAATAAAGCATGAATAGGCAACTTATTCCACTTGCTTTTACCATGCTCCCACCCACACTGCACACAGAATACAATGCAGATAAAAACCAAATGTATGGCTCCTACACAAAGTAAATTTATTATCAAAGTACATACCTGTCTCCATATACTACCTGGAGATTCATTTTCTTGCAGGCATTTGCAGGTACATAAAGGAATACAATAGCATTCATGAAAAGCTGTAAGTAACAAATACTGACAAACAACAAATGCGTAAAAGTAGAAAATTTAATGCAAATAATAAAGTAGTAGAAAAATAATACTGAGAACAAAATGCTAGTGTGACGCAGCAGGCCAGGCAGCATCTATGGGAAGAAGTACAGTCAATATTTTGTGCTGAGACCCTTCATCAGGACTAACTGAAAGAGGAGATAGTGGGAGATAGATTTGAAAGTGGGAGCAGTAGGCGGAGGGGAAGGGATACACAGCTGGAGAAGGGAAAGGATCATGGGACAGGAGGCCTAGGGAGAAAGAAAGGTGGAGGGGAGCACCAGAGGGAGATGGAGAGCAGGCAAGGAGTGATTGTGAGAGGGAGAGAGAGAGAGAGAGAGAGAGAGAGAGAGAGAGAGAGAGAGAGAGAGAGAGAGAGAGAGAGAGAGAGAGAGAGAGAGAGAGGAATAATACATATATACATACATAAATAAATAAGGGATGGGGTAAGAAGGGGAGGAGGGGCATTAATGGAAGTTAGTGAAATCAATGTTCATGCCATCAAGTTGGAGGCTACCCAGACGGAATATAAGGTGTTGTTCCTCCAACCTGAGTGTGGTTTCATCTGCAATAGAGGAGGCCATGGATAGACATATCAGAATGGGAATGCGACATGGAATTAAAATGTGTGGTCACTGGGAAATCCTGCTTTCTCTGGCTGACACCTCTTTCCCCCCCCCCTCTTTTCTCTCTCTCTGTCCTTCTCACAATCACTCCTTGCCTGCTCTTCATCTCCCTCTGGTGCTCCCCTCCACCTTTCTTTCTCCCTAGGACTCCTGTCCCATGATCCTCTTCCTTCTCCAGCTGTGTATCTCTTTTGCCAATCAACTTTCCAGCTCTTAGCTTCATCCCTCCCCCTCTTGTCTTCTCCTATCATTTCGGGTCTCCCCCTCCCACTTTCAAATCTCTTACTATCTCTTCTTTCAGTTAGTCCTGACAAAGGTTCTCGGCCTGAAACATCAACTGTACTTCTTCCTATAGACGCAGCCTGGCCTGCTGCGTTCCACCAACATTTTGTATGTGTTGCTTGAATTTCCAGCATCTGCAGATCTCCCCATGTAATACTGAGAATGAGTTGTTGAGTTGCAGAGCAGCTTCTGTTAAAAATGTTGTACCTTCAATGACTTATGGAATTCCAGGCTCATTATTGCCCAAAATGGAGTAGGAACATTCAGGATAAGACCAAGAACCTTGAATCTTTTGGGAAGCAGTTTGAATTTAGGGAGAAGTGGCAGAAAGAGCACATCAGTTCGCTAAACTTCCCACACCAGCAAATACTTCCTGTCCTCCATGAAGCAGAGATTGTGCATTCAACATTGGCTTTACCAGTGACCTCAGAGCTCCCTGAACTGGAGTAGAAGTAACTAATCCTAAAACTCAAGAATGCTCAGGAAGATGATCCAGTGTGACACAAACTATAGGGGACCTGAGGAGTATTTAAGAAATGCAAGCAACCTTGTGACTCTTCAACCAGATTGAAGTATCAGCACTTAAACCATGTAAAGTAATGAAAAATAGCATTGACTCACAGTACAAAAAAAAAGCGATTTTTAATATTTATTCACCTCTCAAAGTCCAACCCTATGCCTGCATCATGGAGAGGTGGAAATGGTTAAGACCTGCCAGCAGGCTCTGGTGAAGCTATATAATCCATTCCCCTGTACAGAGCATGCAATAGATTGCAGAAACGTTGATGAACTCCAACCATACCATTGATCTCAGTGGACGATAGAGACGGAAGGTCAGAGATGGCCAGGCCAAGGGTCCGAGGAAGTAAGTAAGTAATATTTATGCAGTTTCTATATAAACTCTGATAGAGTGAAATTCCACACTTGGAAAATTAGGTGTTCCATACCAAAAGATATAGGAGCTGAATTAGGCCATTTGGCCCATTGAGTCTAATCCACCATTTCATCATAACTGATCCAATTTTCCTCTCAGTCTCCTGCTTTCACCCCATATTCTTTCACGCTCTGACTGATCAAGAATCTCTCAACCTCTGCCTTAAATATACATAAACACTTGGCTTTCACAGCTGCCTGTAGCAAAGAATTCCACAGATTCACCACTGACTGGCTAAAGAAATTCCTTCTCATCTCCATTTTAAAAGGATGCCCTTCTATTCTGGGGCTGTGTCCTCTGGTCTTAGACTCTCCCACTATAGTCAAGTCAAGTCAAGTCACTTTTTATTATCATTTTGACCATAGCTGCTGGTACACTACACAGTAAAAACGAGACAATGTTTTTCAGGACCATGGTGCTGCATGAAACAATACAAAAACTACACTGAACTACGTAAAACAACACAAAAACTACACTAGACTATAGACTTACCCAGGACTGCAGTAAGTGCACAAAACAGTGCAGGCATTACAATAGGCACAGTAGAGGGCAGTAAGTTGGTGTCAGTCCAGGCTCTGGGTATTGAGGAGTCTGATGGCTTGGGGGAAGAAACTGTTACATAGTCTGGTTGTGAGAGCCCAAATGCTTCGGTGCCTTTTCCCAAACAGCAGGAGGGAGAAGAGTCTGTATGAGGGTTCATGGGGTCCTTCATAAAGCTGTTTGCTTTGCGGATGCAGCGTGTGGTGTAAATATCTGTAATTAATGGCAGGAAGAGAGACCTCGATGATCTTCTCAGCTGATCTTCTCAGATGATCCGCTGCAGGGTCTTGCAATCCGAGATGGTGCAATTTCTGAACCAGGCAGTGATGCAGCTGCTCAGGATGCTCTCAATACAACCCCTGTAGAATATGATGAGGATGGGGGGTGAGAGATGGACTTTCTTCAGCCTTCACAGAAAGTAGAGACGTTGTTGGGCTTTCTTTGCTATAGAGCTGGTGTTGAGGGACCAGGTGAGGTTCTCCACTAGGTGAACACCAAGAAATTTGGTGCTCTTAATGATCTCTACCGAGGAGCTGTTAATGTTCAGTAGAGAGTGGTTGCTCCATGCCCTCCTGAAGTCAAGAACCATCTCTTTTGTTTTGTTCACATTCAGAGACTGGTCCATTAGCTGCTGCACCTCCTCTCTGTAAGCTGATTCATTGTTCTTGCTGATGAGACCCACCATGGTCGTGTCATCGGCGAACTTGATGATATGGTTCGAGCTGTGTGTTGCAGCACAGTCGTGGGTCAGCAGAGTGAACAGCAGTGGACTGAGCACACAGCCCTGGGGGACCCGTGCTCAGTGTGATGGTGTTGGGGATGCTGCTCCCGATCCGGACTGACTGAGGTCTCCCAGTCAGGAAGTCTAGGATCCAGTTGCAGAGGGAGGTGTTTAGCCCCAGTAGGCTCAGTAGGCTTTCATGGAGCATTTTTCCATAGGAAACATGCTCTCCACATCCACTCTATCAATCACCCCTCATTCTTCTGAATTCTATGAATACAGGCCTAGAGCCATCAAAAGCTCTTTATATGATAAGCTTTTTAATGCTGGAAGCATTTTCATGAAACTCCTTTGAACTCTCTCCAGTTTCAGCACATCCTTTCTAAGATAAGACAGATAGATAGATACTTTATTGATCCCAAAGGAAATTACAGTGTCACAGTAGCATTACAAATACACAGATATACAACTATTAGAAGGGAAGTAAGAAAAATTAAAAATGTTACCTCAAACAGGCTAACAGGAGGGTGTCATCACTTCCCCAGGCTATAGGTTGGCTCATTATAGAGTCTAATGGCCGAGGGTAACAGTAACCTCATATAGTGCTCTTTGGAGCAGCGCAGTTGTCTTAGTCTATTACTAAGAGTGCTCCTCTGTTCAGCCAAGGTGGCATGCCGAGGGTGAGAAATGTTGTCCAGAATTGCCAGGATTTTCCAGAGGGTCCTTTGTCCTAGCACAGCCTCCAGTATGTCCAACTTGACTCCTACAACAGAGCCAGCCTTTCTAATCAGTTTACTGAGCCTGTTGGCATCACCCATGTTGACGTCATTGCCCCAGCTCACCGCGGCATGGAAGGTTGTACTGGTGACAACAAACCAGTAGAACATGTGAAGGAGAGGCCTGCATACTCCAAAGGACCTCAGCTTCCTCAGGAAGTAGAGGCAACTCTGGCCTTTCTCGTTGGTGCTCCACTCAAGTCTGTCATCCAGGTGCACCCCCAGGTACTTGTAGATCCTCACCACACCCGTGGCCTAAAACTGCTCATATTACCACAGTTTGTGTGAATAACTACTCCTTATCACACTTAACAACTAATTGAAGATTGAACACCAGAGTGGCGCAGTAGTACAGCAGTTAGTGTAATGCTTAACAGTGCCAGTGACCCAATTTAATTTCCTGCTGCTGCCTGTGCACGATTCCCATGTCTGCATGGGTTTCCTCTGAGTGCTCCAGTTTCCTCCTCATTTCAAAGTTGTAGGGTTAGTAGATGATGGGCAAGTTACGTAGGACCAGAAGAATGTGGGCTGGCCCAGTGTATCCTCAGACTGTTTGGCCTTGACACAAACAAGACATTTCACTGTCTGCCTTGATGTACGTTTGACTAATAAAGCCAATCTTTATCTAATCGTTTCATTTATCCTGCACATCTAGTGAATAATTAATGGCCAGGTGTGGCAACTTCATCCTATACATGGATTTCAACCCGCACTTTGAAGTACTGATATTGCATATTTCCATAACCCCAAATAAACATTGAAGACCCTGCATTGATTTTACTTGACTTTAACAATAGTTACTGTAAAACATCCATTTGAAATGTAAAACACAAAAGTAAAACCAGTCTTAATTTGAGTGCAGTTCAGAGAAGGATTGAGGCACAATGTGCTGGATGGACAAGTTCTGAGTTCTATGAAAATCTGAATCTTATCCCTAAATATCACCAAGGTGGTGAATATTGGTAGCTCGGGTTGAGGCATTTGATGTTACGGTGTTCAGTGAGCTTGCCAATTAGCTTGTAGATGTTTCATCACCACTTGCAGTTGCTGATGATTCTCTCTGGGCATGCTTACACTTATATAGGCTCCTGTGCACATTTGCTTGCCTTGGTCCTGATTGGCTACCCCTTGAATTGACCTTTAAATTCTTTTGGCTGGTCTTTCTACGAACTCCTAACTTGATGTTACCTCGACTGTGATGAAACATCTGCAAACTACAAACGTTTGTAATTGGCAAGCTTGGCTAACACCACAGCATCAAATATCACCAAGATACAAATTTCACTGCACAGATTTATCAATGATAACAAATTACTTAACTTGACTATGGTTGTTCTTGGTAAATTTTTCTACTAAAGTGCTTTCCCATTGCCTTCTTCTGGGCAGCATCTTCACAAGATGGGTGACCTCAGGCATTATCAATACTCTTCAGAGATTGTCTGCTTGGCATCAGTGGTTGCATAACCAGGACTTGTGCTCTGCACCAACTGCTCCTATGACCACCCACCACCTGCTCCCATGGCTTCACATGACCCTGATTGGGAGGCCAAGCAGGTGCTACACCTTGCCCAAAGGCAACCTGCAGTCTAGCGGAGGAAGGAGAACCTTACACCTTCTTTGGTAGAGATGTATCGCCATCTTACCACCCAAATGTTTCAATGTGAAAGTGATAAATAAATCTGAACCCGAAACTGATATGATACCTGACCTGATACCGTGAAATCTTATGTCTTGAATATAAAAGTTGTCCACTTTATTGCATATTCACTTCAAAGTATGGAACCAGGTTCAACCTGGAAGTTGGAAAATAACGTGACTTTTTTAAGGTTTAAAATAGATGCTCAACCTACTCCTGCCAAAATGTTGCAAAATGTTCTGTCATGTGCTGAGCCTTGAAGCAAAGTGTCTGATCTCAGGTTCTGTGGCAATCGTGTTAATGGAAATGGAAATTGACAATTCTGTATATAGCAAATAAATGAGGGAAAGTAATTGTTAACATTTGATTAATTTTTCAGTCATTGAGCATAATAGAGCAAAAATAATTTACTTTTAATTAAAGGGAAGAATTCTTAATATGTATGCCGTGTTTATTCTCACATCCGCTTTCCCAGAAGATTGACCACCAGTGTTCTTATCAAAAACCTTAATTACCACATGGGTTACTCTGCTACAGGCATTTCAGTAGTTTTAGAGATAAATGTGATAGATACAGAATAGAGATTGGGCTGCAGCAAGGCATCAGTCTGCAGTTGCAACGTTTCCATTGAACCTGACAGCCCAGTGAAGGATCACATAAGCATTATATATTGTTTAGTTTCAATTCATCTACATTCAAAAACAATTATACACAGCAGCTTATGTTAAAAATTCCAAAATATATATACCTTTAAACATTAGAAATCAATTAAATTCATTAAGGCAGTCACAGCATGAGATTTAGCTAAATGGCAATGCACAACAGAGAATCATAAATATTGAATACCTTATATTTCAGTCTTACTTTGTTTTAAATCATAGCTTTTCAATGGTAATCAGAATTATAAACAGCACATCTGTTGTGCTCCATATTTAGTGCCCTTCTGATGATAAAGGATGAGTAACATCGAAGTGCATTTTTGCATCAACTTAATTAAAACCCGCTGTTACGATTAAAGTTCTTAAAGGTCTCATTTTGAATCAATTTTATTATTATCTTCTAGGGAACAAAACAAAAATTTTTACAAGCAAAAGTCAAACCCTGAAGTCCAAGCAAACTAACCTGTTCCTGGCAGCTTTGAGTGAATGTTACCATAGAAACAAAGATGGAGTGAAGACAACACCACTTATAATAAATCAGTTGGATTCAATTACCTTGATTCTATGAAAAGAAAGTTATTTCCAACAGGGGTCAGGAATAAGTCAACTCATGGATGTTAATTTAGTTTAGTTAATTGAATATGAACTCTTTCAGCTTATGTTCCACGCAAGACAACATTATAAATCCCATTCAAAGTGCTGTCCTAGCACCTGAAAAATGTAGGTGAGAACTTGAATTGTCAAGGCATAGAGGACTACGGACCAAGTGTTGGTAAATGGGTTTAATATTAGATAGGTGCTTGAAGGTCAGACGAGAGGGTTGAGGGGGGAGCAGGTGGGAATGAAGTGCTTCTTGCTGTGCTGTATGATTAATGACTGAGCTAATCAGATGGATAAATAGCAGTGCATATTCCATGTATCAGCATTAAGCGTGCTTGACTGAAAAATGAGTGAAGAGAACGTACCACTGATAATTAAAAAAATTGAACACCAGGGGACTCAGAGAAACATAATGCTCTATTGCTGAGTAATTTTAGAAATTAGAGAACATTTGTGATCCATAGGAACTTATCATAGTTTTTCATTCAAGATGATAAACATCTATTTATTCTTCTTCCACATGGGTTTATCCAGGTTTCCCCAAAACTGTTTTTTAAACTATTTGACTTATGTACTCCTGAAGGTATCACATCCTGTATTCCAGGTAAATAGATTCTCTTGTATTCCTTTTGTATTTATTCAGGTCTAAATGATATTTCTATGACCCCAGTTCAGGTGTTTCCCAGAAATGGAAACATCTTCTCTACAGCTGTACTATCAAACATCCTTCATAATTTTGAAGACTGTCAATTCTGTTAGTTTGCTGTTCAGATTTGTTCTTTTAGAGAGAAGGTATCAAATGTGTTATTTATATTAATAATACTTAACATTTAAAATACATTCATACCTTCACTTAATTCACTTTCTATTCAGCTACAGATGAAATTGATTTATTCCAATGAAAACAAATGAGTGTGTCACTGTTCCCTCTAAGTTATGTGGGTGTGCTACCGTGCAGTAACTGAAGTGCTCCTTCACACATGGCCTTTGTTGCTGTGCAACTGGAACTTTTTAATATAATGTTAACATGATTTTGAAATTATGCTAATATAATTTTGAAATATATGTTAATAGAATTGTGAAATACTCTGTAATTTATTATGTATTAATGAATATAATCCATAATTTTTCTAAATTATAAATGTACCACAACCTTTACTTGGAAATGTTTCAGAGCTTCAATGTATTTACATTGCCAGTGTTTCAATTCATATCGCTGTTACAAATTATGATGTTAAATGCTGCATGGAAGTTGGTAGCTCATTGTTAATGATGAATGCCGATGCCATCTAGTCGAAACATTTTACTTTTCCCATTGTGTCTTTCAGTTGTTTTGACTGCCTAACATTGTTTACTTGTGTTGTGAGTTGTAGTTGGTGGTGGTTTGATGTGAAAAATTCTATATTCTGACCTCTTGACATCATTGGAAAATTTCAAGCTTATAGAGCTGACTGTAAACATGGATTCAGTGTTATGAATTCAGTCAAATGAAAATCCAGAAACAGACTAGAAGAGGAACATTTTGATAATCTATTGAGTATAGAGATTTTATTTTTCTGCAACTATGGTCTAACGAATTCTCTTCCCTCACCTATCTTCACTGACAATGTAGATGCATATTAATTAATCTATTGTGGGTTTTATGATCAGGTTGAGCGAGTTGGGGAAACAAAAGTAATGAAAGAGATATCAGGGTGCCACAGTGTGCAATGCCATCTCTATCTGAATCAGCTCAGCTTCTCTCCCGTTTCCCCAGGTCATATTAAAATAACTTATGTAGATGCCTTTGGGATTTCTATAAAATTAAGTATATTTGATGCCATTGATCATTAAATGATTAGTGAAACGAATTAACGCACACAAAATGCTGGAGGACCTCAGCAGGCCAGGCAGCATCTCTGGAAAAGAGTACAGTCAATGTTTCAGGCAGAGACCTTTCAGCAGGACCCTTCCATAGATGCTGCCTGGCCTGCTGAGTTCCTCCAGCATTTTGAGTGTGTTGTTTGGATTTCCAGTATCTGCAAACTTTCTCCAGTTAGTGAAACGAATTATGTAGTTTTGGAAAAATATTTAATATCAATTATTGCTCACATCTAGCAACTTTACATCAGCTTACAAAGATTGGTTGTCATGGATTGAAAACGCGCTCTTAATGAATAGTTTTTTTGTTTTAGTTTCATTGCATGTTTAGGCTAAGGTGCAGCAGAAACTAACACAATAATTTACGAAACATGACAGCTTTTGCCAAAACTATCCAAAGTTATACAGAAATTTAGGACAAATTCTGCAATAAACTTGCCAAGAGATACTAATTCACTTATCAGAAATATCCTGCATGAAAAGTATAAATGTTGTGTATACCTATTTTATATTGTTATTAATCGTGGGAAATTAGTATGTGTAGGGTGTTAAATGCAAGATTACGAAGTGTGGTGACACCGTTCTAAAACATTTAATAGCCTGGCACAAAGCAGCAAAGTTTACATAATGTGGGCTACAAAGTATGAATCGCAGATGAATTGGTCTATTAGCACACAATTCGACAACGAAACTGAGCGACCAGATACGGCAAGTTTGCAGCTCGTAGTTCAAACTCTGATGCTTCAGATTGATTATTCATGGAGGTTCACTGTTCAACGATGACAAGTAATCCAGTCTTATGTCTTTCTGTTTTTAGAATGGAGAATTTCGCCGCAAGAGCATGAACAAGTACCGAAACGGCCTCTCACGCTGGTGAAAGTACGCGGTCTCTTTAAGCATGAAGTGCTGAGAAACCAGGCTCCTGATTGGCCGAGAGCCCGCGCATGCGCATTCGGGGGAGACGCCGCTCTCGCCAGGGAAACGGGGAAGAGCAACAGAGGCGGTCAGGTCTGTCTGTGAGTTGACAGGGGTAGGGGTAGCACTGCACCCCGACACCCTGGCAATCCTGCATCCAGAATGCCCGCGAAATTCAAGGTAAGACCTCGGCTCTTGTACGCTTGGGGTTTAACTATGCTGGCAGAGGCGGGTGTCGCCTCGGGCCAGACCCCAGGCCCTGCTGCTTCCCATCCCAAACGGTGCCCAGCTTTCCAGACACCTTGTACCGTAGCGGTATTTATATGTCACACGAGCGTAGCTTTGCTCTGAAGATGTTCATGAAGTGACGAACAGAATTTGTTATTCGCTTTAGCACAGAGTTTGCACACTGAAACTTAGCAGACTCTGGAGTGGGTGGGGGAGCCCACATATTTTAAAAGGGGTTATGGACGTCACATCATAACCAGGGTAAAAATGAAAATCGCTGTGGTTTCTACTTCACATATAATCCTGCAAAGCCATGCTTTAGTAGATTAATATTACAGTATGACTTCCCAGGATTATATAAAGCCTGGAAAGGATTGAATCCAGCTACCACAGCGCAAGACCTATATTTACATTCACCATCTGGCGTTGCTTACGGTCTGATGATAATTTTTAATTGATGTTTTGTCCCAAAGGATATTGTTAGAACAGGTTATACTCAAATATTTCACTTGTAAATTATACCTTATTAAATGGTTAAGACTGGAAGATGGGAAAAGTATCAGATGTAAAACAGCATTTATTACTGATAGGTTTGCAGACAAATATAATCCAATAAGCCATATGTTCCTGCTTTAAAGCTGAGATCAAGATTATGAACAGATCGGTTTTATGGAGGACTCAGGATGTTTTTCTGTAGGCGAGGAAGGAAATTGGCACGTCCGAAGACAGTTCACAAGCCAACTGAGAGAACAGTGAGTGGTAAAGCAGTGGATTCAGATTGTCAAATGGACACTGACAGTGCTGCACCATTGACTGATGAACAAGGTTAGAGAATGCAGAATCACAGGCATTTTGTAGAATGAATTCTTTACTGGTTTCAGGACAGAAAGAAGAGTAGAAGTGAAGGTGTGTAGTTGTTTGTGAGCAAGGTGAATATGGCAGTTACCAAACTAAATTAATATTTACTACAACTATCTGGTACATTATTCACCTAAATCATAGAATGCAATGCTTGAGGAAATGGAGAGATAAAGAGCGTATATCAGAAACACAGTGTTCTGGTGGAAAGATTAAGGATGCATTTCCTTGAGAGGAGCGACAAGTGGTAGGTAATCAGAAAGGCACACATTAGTGTGGGTGGGAATCCAAAAACATCTCCAAAGCAAGTGTTGCAAGTGAAAGAAAGAAAGAAAGTGTTGGTCCGTGACCAAATAGTTAAGGCTGTGGGCTAGCTATCTGAAGGTCGTTAGTTCGAGCCTCAGCCTAGGCAGTGTGTGTGTCCTTGAGCAAGGCACTTAACCACACACTGCTCCAGCACGTTTATAGCCCAAGTGGCGACGGTTGGTGCAGCATGTCCAAGACAGGACAAAGGCAATGCATCTCTCCGGGTGGTGGGATCTCTCAGAGAAGTATGTTCTTTGTAGGTTGAAAGTAAATTACAATTGCAGAGGACCCAGCTTTCACAAAGCAGGTGCAATAGCTTTTAAAAACCATGTTAAGTGTCATGCTGCAAACCATAGCAATATACCCAGCCCCAGGTTGCAATCCTGTTCTCCTGTGCCAGGCCAACTTTTATTCTTTAATCAATTCCATAAAAAATTATAAATGATTCTTATAAGTGAAAATTGTTGTTGTACTATCTACTAATAATAACTGTTTTAAAAGTAATTCCTTGTATATGAAACATTACTTTTTGATATCTTGCACAGATATTTGACAGAATTCCAACTTTTGCTGATATTCAATCCTACTATTAAACTTTATGCTGTCTATTTACTCTTTTTAGGGTTTAAGTGAATACAAACGTAACTTCAGTTGGAACGAATCCAAGAGATCACGCTCTAGTAGTCCTGTTTCTAAACAGAAAATACCATGGGCAGGTGTCCCTTCAGAACTGCTTGGTAAGACTTCAATAGGATAGGTTTCCTCAAGGACCACTTTAGTTTAGTTGTTTATTTTGTGTGCAAACCTCAGCATCCAAACTGTGATGTTAACCAAATTGCTGTAATGGCTCTAATAATTTTCCCAATCTTTCACTCTGCGGCTGCAGCTTGTTTCGAAATAGCTTTCAATGGGGGAGACCTAGTTTGTAGGATGTATGGAAATAGTGCAACCGACATCACTGTCATGACCCCAACCTTTTTCATTGGGCTGAAGTATGCAGATGACAATTGTGAATGTGCAGGTTGAAGGCCAAGGCTGATGTGCAGTAAAGTATATGAGAAAATAGGCATGGCCTTTTGCGATGGAGTGAACACTCCACACACCCTTGTCATTCTGTTGTCATTGCACTGAGTGTGTGCACTTCAGTGTCTTCCCCTGTATATTCTCATAATGGCTGATGTGCTCAGGTTGGCTTTATGATGACTTTCCTGCCATACACAGCAGAATATTCCATTTCTTTAGTAATAGGGATGTGTAAATGTGTATGTGTTGTTTGTATACTCTACTTAAGGTTGGTACTTCTTTTTATTTTGTAATATGATTGTAATTACATTGTGGGGTGCATCATATTCTAATTCAGGTGTAGTCTTAAGTTAACTTTGTGGGTAATTAAATATGGTATGTCCTGCTGCCTAATAATTGGGGCTCTTGTCTCTCAGTTGGAGATAGTGATTGGGATTGCCAGGCGTTCACCTTGGACAAAGTATGGAACTAATATTGAGTTTTCTGGTGAATATCTTTTTGTAAATATTGACAGTAAGTTTGATTTTTTGATGGATCTAATAAACATCCTTGCACTAAAGTGCTAAGTGACTCCAGCCATTTTTCCTTTAGTCAAAACCAACATGTCTAACACATTACATACCTGTAAAGCAAAAGTTCTTTAATAACTTTTCTCTCACTATGCAACTCTGTTCTCATACAAAAAACTTGGAACATTACACATTTAAGAGCATAAGATTTAGGAGCAGAATTAGGCCATTTGACCCATCGAGTCTGCTCTGCCATTTCTTCATGGCTGATCCTCTCAGCTCAATCTCCTGCCTTCTCCCCGTATCCCTTCATGCTTTGACCAGTCAGGAATCTATTAACCTCTGCCTTAAATATACATAAAGACTTGGCCTCCACAGCTGCACATGGCTAAGAATCCCCCAGATTCACCACTCTCTGGCTAATGAAATTTCTCCTCATCTCCATTCTAAAAGGACGCCCCTCTATTCTGAGGCTGTGTCCTCTGGCTGTAGACTCTACCATCATAGGTAGCATCCTCTCTACATCCACTCTTTAATTGTTTTTACTGTGTACTGTACCAGCAGTTATGGTCTAAATGACAATAAAAAGTGACGACTTGACTTAAGGACCTTTCAAAGTTCGATAGGTTTCAATGAGGTCACCCCTCATTCTTCTGAATTCTAGTGAATCCAGGCTCAGGGCCAATAAACGTACTTCATACGCTAAGCCATTCAATTCTGGAATCACTTTCGTGAATCTCCTTTCAACCCTCTCCAGTTTCAGTTCATTCTTTCTAAGATAAGAGGCCCAAAATTGCTCACAATACTATAAGTGAGGCCTCACCAGTTCTTTATAAAGTCTCAGCATTACATCATTACATTTCTTGGAAGTCAGTAGCAATAATGAAATTCACCTTTTCCTTCAGTGTGACAGTACAATTGTACATTTTAGGAAAGGGGTATTTGAAGAACAGGTTTTTTAAACCTATCACAAAGGGTGTGATGATCAGTAGTGTTTGCTGTCTTTAACAATTATGCAACGTAGACTTCCAGCAGGCAGAGAGACACCACCAATGCTCTCCCTGAAACATCCTACAAATCAGCAGGCAAGAGAAACCAACTGATTCAACAGCTTGTCCGAGGCTACTGTTCCCAATGCTGAGGACTCATAAATCAACTCTAATGAATAAGCCATATAATTTGCATGACTAACTCCAGAATTCCAAAGCAGGCACTCTATTGCAAAGTATCTGTTGTGAGACATTATGAGATGAGTAGGAGATAACTAAAAAACAAAGATATTCTTAAAGCCTCCATTAAGTCATGGATATCCCTGGCCCATAAGTACTCAAAATGGAGAGGCTGTATTTGGGCTGTAAGGATTGTGAATCTACTTTTGGAGCTAAAGGAATGTACACCTCTCAGACAACTCAATTGCTTGACTAGTCAATTACTACTTGCATCATCTGTGCCAGAAAATGCAGGCTCATATTGGATTCATCAGTCACTTTAGAACCCACAAAACTAAGATGGAATCAAACCATCCAAAGTCCTAAAAGTACCAAATAAATTCAAAACAATCAACTTTTGTTATATTGTACTGAAAACCAAAATAATGTTGGAAGTACTCATCAGATTGAATGGTTTCAGTAGATAAAGAAATTGCTGATGTTGCAATTTCAAAGATATTCTCTCTAGTTTTAGTCTCCCTAAATAAACAATAGGTTTATGGTGAGAGGTCAAAGTCAAAAGTCAATGAAAAAATTATCATCAGAGTACATACATGTCTCCACATTCAAATCTGAAATTCTTTTTCTTGTGGGCATACTTGGCAAATGTATAGAATAGTAACTGTAAACAATCATTGAACAACAACTATGCAAATATCTCAGAATGACGGTGCAGACTCGAGGGGCCGAATGGTCTACTTCTGCACCTATTGTCTATTGTCAAATATAAACAAATAGCAATAAATAACAAGAGCATGAAATAACAGGATAAAAAGTCCTTAAAGTGAGACCATCAGTTGCGGGAACACCAGAAATAGAATGAGTATAGTTATCTCCTTTTGTTCAAGAGCCTAATGGTTGAAACTGTTCTTGAACCTGGTGGTGTGAGTCCTGAGGCATGAGGAGTGAGAAAAAAGCATGGCCTGGGTGGTGAGGATCTTTGATGACGGATGCTGTTTTTCTAAGGCAGTGTTACATGTAGATATGCTGAATGGTTGGGAGGGCTTTACCCATAATGTACTGGGCCGAATCTGCTATCTTTTGTACGATTTTCTGCTCCAAGGCATTGATGTTCCCATGCCAGGCCAGATCAGTACACTTCCCACCACACATCTTTTGAAGTTTGCTCAGGTTTCTGATGAGATGCCGAACCTCCGCAGACTCATGAGGAAGTAGAGGTGTTGACATGAAAGACTTAAAAGGAACCTGAGGGACAATTTCTTTACACAGTGGATGGTACACATATGAATGAGCTGCCAGAGGAAGTGCTTGAAGCAGATACAATAGTAATATCTGAATGACATGGGTAGGAGGCGTATAGAGGAATATGAACCAAATGCAGGCCGATGGGTCTAGTTTAGTAGGCACCATGCCCAACATGGACGAGTTTGGCCAAAGGTTTTCATGCTAGATTATTTTATGATTCTAGTTTATTTATCCTTTTAGTCTCATTATTCTTCATAATTCTTGTAAAGAAATTTTACAATGATGGTGAGCCAAAATTCAAGGGCATTCCAAACTATGAAGAAGCATGCAGGAGTAAGCAGACAGGTTACCACAGTGGACAGAGAAATGGAAGGTGCAGATCATTCTACAGTATAGGGAAACAGTTGTAGACAGAAAGGTCACATTAAGGCCAAATGGGATAACTGTCTTCTTAAAATATTGCAATGTCTGAGAGTCATCATAAGTTTATAAGGAACTGCATACTATTATGAGTGTACTATCTTTGGAAAGATATTAGAGATTTGGACAGGGTAGCAACACTTTTTAGTGAAAGGATAGGAAAGTTGCTGCCTTCCCATTTTCATAGACATTAGAAAAGGGGGAAAACATTTTACAATTGTATACTAACCACAATTGAGATGAATTTTCTGTGGTACTATGTGAAGGCATTATGAGATATATGGATGCAGATGCGAAGAAAGTTGTATTAACTGATCATCAACAGTTTGGTGAGAGAGTTGGAGGGAATAGGTTGTAGGAGTTGAAAGTAGTTTTGACCACAAATGTTTCTAGAAATATGCAAATCATTGATACACTGTTATAGTGAGGGATAATCTATAGTATGTACAGTATGAAATAAAAGATAGTATCAAATTAAAAGCTCGTGTACAAAGTCGCAAAGAGTAGTGGGAGATTGGGAAAACTTTAAAAAGCAACAAAGAACAACTAAGCAAGAAATTAGGAAAGGGAAGATAGAGTATGAAAGTAAATTAGCACAAAATATAAAAACAGCAAAAGTTTTTATAAACATATAAAGCGGAAGAGGCTAAAGTCAACGTAGGTCCCTTGGAGGACGATAAGTTGATATTGGGTGATAAGGAAATGGCTGAGGCATTGAATGACTATTTTGTGTCGGTCTTCACGGTGGAGGATACGTCTAATATGCCAAAGAAGGATGTTATGGACGAAATAGGAGGTGAGGAACTCGATAAAATCGCTGTCACTAAAGAGATAGTGATTTAGCAAACTAGAGGGCCTGAAGGTAGATGTCCCCGAGTCCTGATGGGATGCATCCCAGGGTGCTGAAGGAATTGGTGGAGGTTATAGTAGACACGTTGGTAATCATTTATCAAAACTCTCTAGACTCTGGGCAGGTCCTGGCAGACTGGAAGACAGCAAATGTCGCCACTTTTTTAAAAAGGATGTAGGCAAAAGATGGGCTACTATTGGCCAGTTAGCTTAACATCAGTAGTCGGGAAAATGCTTGAAGCTATCATTAAGGGAGAAATAGTGAAACATTTAGAAAGGAGTGGTTCCATTAGATAGTGCAGTGTGGATTCAGAAAAGGCAGGTCCTGTTTGACAAACTTACTGGATTTCTTTGAAGACATAATGAGTGCAGTGGATAGAGGGGAACAGGTGGATGTTGTATACTTGGATTTCCAGAAGGCGTTCAATAAGGTGCCACACAAGAGACTTATAAATAAGATTTGAATGCATGGAGTTGGAGAAAGTGTATTGGCATGGATAGTGGATTGGTTAACCGATAGAAGGCAGAGAGTTGGTATAAATGGGTGTTTCTCCGGTTGGCACTCTGTGGTGAGTGGGGTGCCGCAGGGGTCGGTGCTGGGCCCGTAGCTGTTTACCATTTACATTGATGATTTGGAAGAGGGGACTGAGTGTAGCGTAGCAAAATTTGCTGATGACACTAAACTGAGTAGAAAACCAAATTGTACAGAGGATGTGGAGAGTCTGCAGAGGGATATTGATAGGTTAACTGAGTGGTCCAAATTTAGGCAGATGGAATACAACATTGGTAAATGCGAGATCATCCACTTTGGAATGAATAATAGAAGAGCAGATTATTATTTAAATGGTGAAAGATTGCTGCATGCTATTGTGCAGAGGGACTTGGGAGCGCTTGTGTATGAATCGCAAAAAGTTGGCTTGCAGGTACAACAGGTTATTAAGAAGGTAAACGGAATGTTGACCTTCATTGCTAAAGGGATTGAATTCAAGAGCGGGGAGGTCATGCTGCAACTATACAGGGTACTGGTGAAGCTGCACCTGGAGAACTGTGTGTAGTTCTGGTCTCCATACTTGAGGAAGGATATACTGGCTTTGGAGGCAGTGTAGAAGAGGGTCACCAGGTTGATTCCAGGGATAAAAGGGTTAACCTATGAGGAGAGATTGAGTTGCCTGGGACTATACTCTGGAGTTCAGAAGAATAAGAGGGAATCTTATAGAAACATACACAATTTTGAAAGGGGTAGATAGATAAGATAGTAGGAAAGTTGTTTTCATCAGTAGGTGAGACTAGAACTAGGAGACATTGCCTCAAGATTCAGAGGAGAAGATTTAGGATGGAGATGAGAAACTGTTTTCCTAGAGAGTGGTGAATATGTGGAATTCTCTGCCCAGGAAAGCAGTTGAGGCTTCTTCACTAAATATATTTAAGAAACAGTTAGATAAATTTTTACATGGTAAGGGGATTAAGGGTTATGGGGGAAAAGGCAGGTAGATGGAGCTGAGCTTATGAACGGATCAGCCATGATCTTATTGAATGGCAGGGCAGGCTCGATGGGCCGGATGGCGTACTCCTGCTCCTATTTCTTATGTTATTATCTACTATAAAAAAAGATTTTGAATATCTTTTTTATTTGTATTTCAGGAAATACTAGGGAACCAAACTTCACCTCAAAGAAACGAGTGCCATATTATAGTTCTCAAGTTTCACAATCTTTTCATTGGAATGGGAGTAATAATTCAAGAAATACATTTCATAAAGCAACACCAAATGTGAAATTCCAGTCTTCTGAATTCAATGGACAAGCAATTGAGAAGAGTCAAGAGAACCAGAAAGAATGTGAAACACCTGATGGCCCTCGAGAGCCTAAAGTTTCAAGATCACGGTCTGCAGACTGCCATTTGCACTCAGTATCTGAGCCAACTGTTCTCAAGGATAAGAATTTGGCTGTAGAGGTACACAAATCGAAGGACAACAATATATCTTGTAAGAAGGAAGTTGCAGATAAGGCAGTTGGTAATGATGTAAGTAGAAACAGTGATTATTGAGCTGATTTATTAATTGCTTTTAGTCCCCTTTAGCAAGATATAATAAGTTGTAATGAAATTCTGTATTTGCAATCGTATTTTTGGTTCTTTTAATAATTTTCAAAGGGAACTTTCATTTTAAGAACATGTTACCCTTTTTTAACTTGACAATTTATTATACTTCTATGTTACTAAATCTTTATTTGTTACATGATAAAATGATAAGTATAATGAATCATAAACACAGAAATCCAGAGCAACACATGCAGAATGCTGGAGAAACTCAGCAGCTCAGAAGTGAGTAAACAGTTAATGTTTTGGTCCGAGACCTTTCATCAAGTCTGATCAATCATACCTTTTGTAAAACATTCAGTTAAGTTTCTGAGTGCAGATCATTAAAAATGATTGCGATGAGATTTTAAGCACATAGATTTTGAAAAAAAAAATAGTCATTCAACCATACAACCAAATGTAATAGTGTTCCTCTGGGGTCAAGGTGCAAAACATAGTACCAAGTGTCATTCACAGTACAAGGCACATATAGCACATATAAGATGGCAATAAACATATATTCAGTCACACAAAAAATATTGCCCAAGTCCCTGAATGACGTCTTGCAAATTGATGGTGCATGAGTGTTGTCAGCAAGAAGAACCAGACCTCAGCAGTCTGCAGAGAATATGCACTCACACATCCAGCTGGTCTAACACTGAATGAACACTGGAAAGCAGCACTGCTGGGTGGGACCTGTCACCAAACCAACGTAGACACCATGTCGCACTGCCTGTGGCGTCTCCCCTCCTGGACTGCTGCAACAGGTAGTCCATGGCATGAGGGCTAGTCCTCGCTACAGCTGAGGCCACGCAACTCCCCTGCTGTCTCATCAATAAACCAGTGAACCACACGTAGTATTTTATATTACTGATGTGCAATAGGGTCTTGGAAGCAATAAGTTTTGATTTGCTATCTGTAGTGTATTTTGTGCAGTAATTCAGGTTTCCACTTCATACTGTACTGTCAATGTTAAACTGTGATTCTATGTTGTTTGTAGGTTAACTATGCACTCCTTAAAAAATCAGGATTGAAGTCTGCACCACGGAGGAGTTTAGGGAGAAGCTCTGAGTACCAACGGCAATTTGCTTGGAAAAATCAAATACTCAATTCTCCATTACTGGCTGCAGAACAGGTAACCTTCCCCCTTGCTAGGTATGTCATTGAACAGTCTACTAACTGTCGACTTAGGAAATATCCAGTTGACGATTTCAGTCAACTAAAAAGATTACTTAATTTAACCTGGTCCGATAAAGATGTTCATTTAACTGTTGTGTTAGTTCAAAAACATTGGTTTGTTGTTTTTAAGTATCGTTATGTATTGATATTAATTTTACCTTACACTTTTTAACAAAAATGGAATCAGTTTCCCACTTGAGTTGTTAGTATAAGTAGGTTGTTTAGACCATAAAATATAGAAGCAGAAGTAGGCCATTCGGCCTATTGAGACTGCCTTAAATGCACCCAATAACTTGGCCTCCACAGCCGCTAATGGCAACAAATTCCACAGATTTACCACCCTCAGACTAAAGTAATTTCTCCACATCTCTGTTCTAAATGAACATCCTTCAACCCTGAAGTCATGCTGTCTTGTCCTAGAATCTCCTACCATGGGAAATAACTTTGCCATATCTAATCTGTTCAGGCCTTTTAACATTTGGAATGTTTCTATGAGACCCCCCCCCATTCTCCTAAACTCCAGCGAATACCGCCAAGAGCTGCCAGACATTCCTCATACAGTAGCCCTTTCATTCCTGGAATCATTCTCATGAATCTTCTCTATATCCTCTCCAATATTGGTATATCCTTTCTAAAATAAGGAGCCCAAAACTGCACACAGTACTCCAAGTGTGGTCTCATGACTGCCTTATAGAGCCTCAACATCACATCCCTGCTCTTGTATTCTATACCTCTAGAAATGAATGCCAACATTGCATTCGCCGCCTTTACCAGTGACTCAATCTGGAGGTTAACCTTTAGGGTATCCTGCACAAGGACTCCTTTGCATCTCCGCATTTTGAATTCTGCCCCATCTAAATTATAGTCTGCCTGTTTATTTCTTCCACCAAAGTTCATGACCATACACTTTCCAACATTGTATTTCATTTGCCACTTCTTTGCCCATCCCCCTATACTATCTATGTCTCTCTGCAGGCTTTCTGTTTCCTCAGCACTACCCACTCCTCCACCTATCTTTGTATCATTGGCAAATTTAGCCACAAATCCATTAATCTCATAGTCCAAATTATTGACATACATTGTAAAAAGCAGCGGTTTCAACACTGACCCCTGTGGAACTCCACTGGTAACCAGCAGCCAGCCAGAATAGGATCCCTTTATTCCCACTCTCTGTTTTCTGCTGATTAGCCAGTACTCCACTTATGCTAGTAACTCCCCTGTAATTCCATGGGCTCTTATCTTGCTAAGCAGCCTCATGTGCGGCACCTTGTCAAAGGCCTTCTGAAAATTCAAGTACACCACATCTGCTGCATCTCTTTTGTGTATCCTACTTGCAATTTCCTCAAAAAATTGCAGGAGGTTAGTCAGGCAGGATTTTCCTTTCAGGAAACCATGCTGGCTTTGGCCTATCTTGTCATGTGCCTCCAAGTATTCTCATCCCTAACAATCGATTCCAACAACTTCCCAATCAGTGATGTTAGGCTAACAGGTCTATAGTTCCCTTTCTGCTGCCTTCCACCCTTCTTAAATAGCGGAGTAATATTTATGATGAGTTTCTTATGTAAAAATGAAATCTAGGAACTGTGCCAATTCAGGGCAAGTGGGGATGCTTGATGATCTTTGTAAGATACATTATATAACCATAAGAGAGTCTGCTGCTGGAAGTCCAGAGCAGCATACACAAAATGCTGGAGGAACTATGCATTATATGCCAGATTCTTGACAGAATAGCTTTACTTATATAGATTTTAGAAATGTTGTTTATGAACTGCAATGACAACTTGTACAGCATATTTCATAAAAGGAAGTATTCAAAGTATTTCATAAAAGGAAGTATTCAAAGTGCCTTACAAGAGTATAATTAGACAAAGGTTATAACTTATTGACAACTACTAGGCCCATGATCAAGATAATGAAAACAGAGATGCTATTGGTTTTTAAGGAGGATCCCAGAATGAAAGGGGGCCATGCTTTATGGATTACAATGTCTGAATGGTAAAACGATGGTCACCAGTGGTGAAGCAAAGGGAGTACTAATGCACAAGAGACCAGAGTTGAAGAGGTTAATGGGTAAAATAAAACTTCATAAGTCGAATGTCACATGTAACTGTTTCTTTTTCTTTGCATCTTGCACTTGTGACTGAAGGGATTACAGATAGGAGCAGGTAGTGGTTAAAACCATGGAGAGACTTTTATATGGAAATTTTAAATGTAAAGCTCCAGTGGAATTTAGGAATGATTAGTGATTGGATCTCATGGGTGCAAGTTGGGATATAGCAGCAGGTTATTGTCTGATAGTGAAAGAGAGTGTGGCTATGAGAGAATCTGAATTGTCCAATAGAGAGGTAACAAAAGTCAGCATGAGTGTTTCTATAGCAGGTAGGATGAGGCAAAGAGATAGAGGTGGGTTATTATAGAGGGGAAGCTGGCATATTTTGTGACTGAAGAAAAATGGTAGAGAGTTTCAGATGCAAAAGTGGTGTTGCAAGGAGGGAAGGAGATAGATTAACAAGGGATACAAACAGACTCAGACCATGACCAAGATAAGGAAAACAGAAGTCCTGTGAAATAGATGGTATAGTGAAGGGGTTGATTATGAATAATGAGGCGTCCTTGCATTCAAATGATCTTTCTCCCTCGACGTTGTCAGAGGACGGTGTCAGAGCAAGGTTTAATTGATTCATTTTGTAGATTGTGGACTCTAATTGACGTATGATGTGTTTCTAGTTTTTCTGATTGCTTCTATTTTTGTTGCTTAGTTGGGTGAATTTAAATCAGGATGGTCAGTGAGTAGTGAGCAGCTCAGTTCAGTGAGCTGAACTGAATATGCCTTTTGATTTAGTGTTTTATATTCTGTGTTTTAATTCCTGTTTTGCAGTTTGTGCGATTTGTTGTATTTTTATGAGGGGGAAGGGTTGATTTTTTTCTTTGAAGAGGTTGCATGGTTCTTCTTTGTTTCGTGACTGTGGGAAGATGAAACTCAGATTTATATAATGCATAGATACTTTGATAACAGATATATTTTGAACCTTGAATCTTTGAATTTATGCAGTAAGTTTAAAGCAGGGACAAAGATAGCAATGTTGTTAAGCAAATTTATTTGTAAAGGCAGATAGAATCATTAGGGGTGAGGAGTCAGTGGAACACAGAAACATATGAAGGCATTAATTAAAAATATTTGGTGAGAACTTTGTGGAAGGTTAAGAATGAGGGTCTTATGGCTGTTTTCTCAGTGCCTTTGGAGTAGTTATGAGTATTTTCACTTCAGTTTGATACAAATATACAAATCTCAGTTTGACGGACACTTGCCATATGGGATTCATAATTAGTAGCGGTGAAGAGATTTAAGGATTCTGATCCATTTGATGAAAGAGAAAATGTGTTATCATCTAAATGAGCAACACAATCAGATTGATGCACTTACAACACTGGCTTTCTATCAGATCAAATGAAACAAACACTTTATAACTCTTTATATATATATAAATTAATATCCCAAAATTGGATAGTTGAGCAAGTGTATGTTGTCACTTTCTAGATTATTTACACCAAAAATCCGGATATTCCTCCATTTCAAAAGGGTAAGATGACCACCGAAACAGAATATTCAAGTCAGTTTAAAGGTATGCAACCACCTAAAGGACCACGCTTGCGTAAAGATTTTGAAGAAGAAGCTTTAGCATTTGAAATGGGAAGTCTTTCTCCACTGAAGGTAATTGAATATTACTCATAATAGCGATAAATACTATCCTCTGTAGTATCCAAGACATCTTTAAGGAGCGGTGTCTCAAAGGCACCATTATTAAGGACAACCACCTCCCAGGATGTGCCCTTTTCTCACTGTTACCATCAAGTAGGAGGTACAGAAGGCTGAAGACACACGCGCAGCGATTCAGGAACAGCTTATTCCCCTCTGCCAATCCGATTTCTAAATGGACATTGAACCCATGAACACAACCTCACTATTACTTTATTTCTGTTTTTGCACTAATTTTAATTTAACTATTTAATATACACATATACTTACTGTAATTCTGTTTTGCTCTTTATTTATCATGTTTTTTTATTCTACTGCTGCTACAAAGTTAACAAATTGCATCACCTATGCTGGTGATATTAAGCTTAATTCTGATTCTGAAATTATTTGTAATCTACTGAAAATCTCTTAGTGTTTATTTTTTTTCACTTTTATGCTTTTGCTGCCCTTCTCCAGCTAGACACATTGACAGGGAATGTGTTCTGTAATTGATGTGCAGGCGCATTTTATTGACAACAGGATAGATTAGAAATGAAAACTGACAATGCTGGAAACACTCAGCAGGTTAGACAGCTTCTGTGGAGAGAGAAGCAGAGCTATTTTTCAAGAGAAAGGACCCTTCCTTTTTAAAAAAAAATCATTTGCAGAAAAACGGAGTCAATGTTTCAGGTTGCTGACTGTTTATCTAAACCAGATCAGGTGGATTAATTCAAAATAGATAACACAAATAAATGCATTCCTTGGTACAGTATGTTAAACATACAAAGATGTGAATTGGGGCAGGACTGGAACCTTTGAACCTACTCCACCAATCAGTTTGATCATGATGATTGGAGTGCAATCCCAAATACAGCTTCCTGTCCACCTTACATAGCCTGCATATCAGATATCTTTCTCCCTCTGGCTTAGATAGTCAAAGATTCTGTTTCCACTGCAAGGGAGAATTCCAAAGACACGTGACTTTTATGTCTGTTTTGAATAGGTGACAAGAGAAGCAATCCACATAATTGTATACTCTCCAATGAGAGGAAGCATTCTTTCCACATTCATCCTGTTAATTCTGTTCAGGCTATTGCCTCTTTTAACCTTCTGTGTTTCAGCAGAAAAAGACTTAACCTGTCAAGCATTTTCTCATAAGACAACGTGTTATCCTAGGCATGTGTCTAACAAACATTCTTTGAAGTGCGAATGCAACAACATCCATTTTTAAAAGCCAAAAACTGTGAACAGTGTGGCCTTAACAAAATTCTATAAAAAGCATAACCTCCATTTAACATTCATTTTTCCTAGTAACAGGCAATAATTTTCTGCTGATTTGCTAATTATTTGCTGTTCCTTTATATAAGTTTTTTTTAAAATCAAGAACTATGCTATCAGTAATGTGCAACCAATATGATTTAACACACTGGTATCTATTCATGAAAAGAATATCAACTATTGAATGGGTTTGAACTGTATAATTAATGGGTCAGATATTTCTGACTTGGGCCAACTAAGTACTGTCATCAGCCCAAGATTGAACTTGTTTGATTTGGATATGAAAGACCCTTTATACTGACCTGAGTGTCCCAGCCTCTGAGTGGTGTCGGAGTCTCAAACAGCGCAGTTGAGAGTCTTATCCTGATGCCCCTTGAAAACCTTGGTACTTGTATAGCCTGTCACCCCCTTAACCCAGCGAAGGATTAAGCCTGGGACTTCTGTTTTTAAATATAAAAGGATATCCTGGAAGTTATGACACTTGCCAAAATGCAGACCGATATTCTTTTCCTTGTTTATTCTTCAAACACAAACTCCTCGCCCACTGGAATTCTGTTTTCATGGCTTCCTGTTCTCTCCCCACAAAATAATACTTTGTATGAAAATAAAGGTGAGTATTGTATATAAGAAAGGCATGGAAGTTTATTTTCTACATTGTTGCCTAAAAAGAAAATGAGTAAATTATTTGTTGCCTGCATCTGATTGAGTTTTCATGTATTTAGAATAATAAATTGAGATCTTTGCTTCCTAAGTTAACAGGGTCAACCTCTAGAGAACAGAATCAAGAAACAGAGATGCAAGGCAAACAGTGTCAAAACGAACAGAAATCACAAAAACCTGCTTACTCATACAAAGGACTTAGGTACATAATATTTATATTTATAACACTATGTGCAATTGTTAAAAATGATTTATCACATTCGTTGATGAAAGATATAATTAACTCTATTTTGGTGCCTTTTCCAGAAAGGTTAAGTCTGAATATAAGACTAATTTTCGGTCTCCTGTCCAGTATGAATATAGATCTAATGAGGTAGGTAAATAGTTACATAGAGTACTTATTGCATAAATGTCAGTGCATTCTTATAATGCTAGTATGTGCAATTCCTTGTTTTTTTATAAAGTCATTTCTTTATGAGTAGCTTAACTTTTGCACCTAAATACATTATTGGTGGTAATTCTTAATTATGTTATCTTGTGAATATTTGAAAGAATTTAAATGTACTTTTAAAGTTTTAGGTGTTCTGACTTAACCATTATTGAAAGCTTTAATCACTATATCCTGTGAATTCTAGTTATTTCATCTCTTTTAATTTTTAATGTATATTCTTCATTGAATTTCCAAAAGTTAAGTTATACTAAGTCCTACTATTCTTTACACAGGGAACTAATACTAACCTAATTTCCCCTTGGTATGCAGAGGTAAGTTTTTTGATTACATTTAAATGATTTAGTTTTAGTTTATATGAATATACAGTATAATTAGCAGGAACATTAAAATATGCTAGAAGCTTTGTGCTAAATTAATAACAAGTGTATTTTTTTGTGGATAAAGGGACAATTATATGAAAACAATCCGTTCTGATTTGAGTAAGTTTTCAACTACACTGTAATGAGCACAATCCAAGCATACCAAGGTTACATTGGATAAAATATGAAAAATTTTATTAGGAGTTTTAGATTTGGTAAGTCACCAAAGGCACTTGCAAGTTTGTACAGATGTACCATGGAGAGCAATCTAACTCTCTGCATTTCTGTCTGGTATGGGGAGGTCATTGCACAGTATTGAAATAAATTATAGAAAGTTGTAGACTCAGTCAGCTCTATCATAGGCACTAGCCTCCTCAGCATCCAGGATATCTTCGAAGAGTGATGGCTCAAAAAGGCGGCATACATCTTTAAGGACCCCCATCACCTAGGACATGCTGTCTTCCAATTGAGTGGAATGGACAGTCGGTGATGGTGGTGGAGGTGGATACGATTGGATCTTTCAAGAGACTCCTGAATAGGTACATGGAGCTTAGAAAAATAGAGGACTATGGGTAATCCTAGGTAATTTCTAAAGTAAGTATATGTTCGGCACAACATTGTGGGCCAAAGGACTTGTATTGTGCTGTAATTTTTTTATGTTTGCGATGTTTCTATGCTACTATTGGCGAGGAGTTACAGGAGCCTGAGGACACACCCTCAGTGATTCAGGAATAACTTCTCCCCCTCTGCTGTCCAACTTCTGAATGGACATTGAACCCATGAACACTCCCTCACTGCTTTTATTTCTCTTTTTGCACTACTTACCTTTAAAAATATATATTTACTGTTTATTTAACAGTTTTAATAAACTGTTATTTACAGTTTATTATGTAGTGCAATGTGCTGTTGCTGCATAACAACAAATTTTATGACATATGCTAATGATATTGTACCTGATTTCTGCCTCTAATATTAAAAATCTCCTCTGATCTGATGTGACAGGTGAAGGAGCTTAGAGAGAAAGCTGAAGCATATAAGAGGAGAGCACTTGGTACTCACTTCTCCCGGGATCACCTCACCCAAATTCTTTCTGAACAAAATAAGCTGTGGGATGTGTCCTCAACATCGGATACTGAAGAATCCGTCAGTGACTGTATCAAAGCTCTGGACCTTGCAAGGTATAGATTAGTGAGACAAATGATCCACATTGAGTTCGTTAAGAGAAATATTGAAATTTATATCAACCAAATAAAAAGCATGCTTTCAGAGTTTGTGTTTAATCTATATTTTTTGTCAACAGTTTATTAGTATCTTGTATTTTATTATGTACCAAAATGCTTTCATTGGCAACACTACAAATGTCTTGTTGCATAACTGTCAAAATCCTTTAAAATATTAATGTTTTATATTTTATATATATGAATTTTGTGGCTTTCTTTAATGAAATATATGCCATGAGTGACATGTAAATGTTATATATTCAAGACCCACAAATCATTTCATAATACTGATAATGTGTAGAGAATATTCCCTAGCAGTGAAATATTTATTTATATTTATAGGGCCAGAGAAACACCCAACATTTCCAGCATTCAAAAAAATCATTGCTCTACAGAACAAAGTGCTATAGTATCACCAAGGGCAACTAAAAACTACAATGAAACAATGCAGAATGGTACTTCAGATGTTCCTACTCTACCAGTCAGCAGAAAATTGGCATGGAGTGTTGAGGACGATAAGCCACATGAAGCAGAACTAAGAGAAGGTGACCAAGGCCAAAACTGTGAAAGTAAGGAGATGGTTGAGGGAAATGCAGAAGTGGAAGCAGTTGTGGAAAGGTAGATAGAAATTTCTATCAAATTGCAATGGAAGGGTGTGGGAGAGGGGCTGGAAAGTGAATGAGGAAAAAAAATAAATAATGTTTAATCCTTGGAATAAAAGTATAGCAAAATTAATTTAATGCAATCAAATTCACCTGATTTCTTTCAAATGTTTACAAATTTATATAAAACTTCCATGTAAGTGATCTTTATTTTTGTAATCATATAATAGTTATTTGAACAAATGAAAAGCTGTGTGCAGAAATTTGACTGAAGATCTCAAAATTTAAAGTTGTCCTTAATCCAGTTTTTCAAAATTATGTGTAGTTGACAACTATGAATTTTGAGCAGAGTTTTTGATATCATTAATTGTGTGGTCTATATTATATTGGCATTGTGTTTTTTTAAAGCTTTTCTTCCGTAGTTATTAATTATACAATTTGGGAGAGCTGATTGTCGAAACCTTTTCATGCACAAGTTTTTTTCTCATTAATCTAAAAACTAATTGTTAGAAGAACTGTACAAAATTCAATGTTAACTTCATTAAATTTCTAGAGAAACAGCCCCTGTAAATGGACAGGATGTGGTAACTGGAAATTCAGACTCAAATGGACAGTCTGAATTTGGATCTGATGCAGGTGGGCGACTGCCTACTCCAAAGCTGAAGGCAACTGGTGGAGTCCATCGAACTCATCATGATCTGACCACACCAGCCATTGGTACAGTCATTTATTGATGTAGTGAAAATGTCATTTTTAAACAATCTTTATTAAATAGCAATGCATTTAATTATATGTTCAAAAGTTGTGAAAATCTGTATGTGTAATAAAATGACTGGCTAGCATGATACTAAATTTAAAAATAATTTTGTACACTACTTTAAAGTGTTTCATTCTGAAGCTTGTTTTAATTTGCTTTGCTGTGGATCATATTTTGCTTATGAGCAAAATTTAGTTGGTATTCCTTGCACCATGTTCAACCTTCTTTCTAAACCAGCATATTATGACAAGTAAATATATTTATACTGGTTGGGACTGTCAGCATAAATTTAACCAAATCGCTCATTTATGGAGAATCAGGGGAAGTTAAAATAAATTGCAGAAAATGGTCCAAATATATGGGAATGTGGAAAAGTGACAGAAGTATTCTGAAGTTCTTCAAATTTCTTCACAGGAACATTGATGAGAATTTGGACATAATAAGGTCATAAGGTCAGGCTAGGAGTTCTAGGAGTTGGTTCAGTGTGTCCTAGAATTTTAGATGATCATATAAGGTCTTATGGAAGATATAATTTCTAAAATCATAAATATTTGTTGCATTGAAGGTTTTAGGGAAGGAAGGAAGTAGAGGAGGTTGGTGAAAATAGAGAAAAATAACTAAATATAACCTACAAAACTCAGATAACTACATGCAGCTAATTAATTCTTCATTTTAATGATTTTAATCTACCAGGAGGTGCTGTTTTGGTTGCTCCTCGCCAAGTCAGATCACCATCACCCCATCGTAGGAAAAGTCAGCCTCCATTGGGAAAATCATATTCACATTATCATATTTCAGAAGCATCAGGCATGAAAAAGGTACAGAATTTCTATGTGAGGGATTTGAGAGACTGTGAATCTTTTGGCTTGTTAGTCTACCAAAATTTCTGGATCTAGACACTTCTGAGCAAAGTAATTAAAGACATGTGGTGCACTAAGAAACTGGCATTGTAGTGCTACTTGTTTCCTTCCCTTTTGGAGAATGGAAGATCATAATTTATAAATATCTAAGGTATTTATACCATTTTATACTTAATGTAAACTGCAGTCTTGTGTGAACTATGATGAGAAATTTGTATGGGCATTACACTTCTTAAAATTCCACTTATATTATGCTATATTAAGAGTGTCATTTAAAATTTGGTGAAAGCAAAATGAAATTTTGATTAATAGGAAGTACCATCTGATATATATGAAGTAATTGATATTCTAATTAAAAGAGGCCCAAGTTAAGAATTAAATAACATTTGGGAAATATACTAATATGCATATCTATACATTTGCTTTAAGTTGGGTGGAAGTTGCTATCTGTTGTGATTTATTCCAGGGGCTATTTTTTGAAAATATGATGAATTCACAATGCTCACTAATGTGTTTGTAGATAAATAGTTTTCTTTAACATCATACCTGGTGTTTTCCAGCAAGAGTTACTTGATTACAATCATAATTGGGAACTCCAGAAGATTTCCTCTTTTTCCTATTTATCCATCTTCAGCTCTTTCTTGAGCTGAACTTGGATAACAATAGACTTGAGTTTAATCCTGTAATTTTCAGGTCTATGGACCCTGCCATTATGACGTTGTTACATGTCCAATGAGTCATTGAGGAACGCAGTGCAACCTTTGTTTTTGTAGTAAAACCTTTATAGAAGATTTTAATAAGACTTAACTATAAATGATCTTTCTTTACTACTTAGACTGAATTGCTAAGACATTCTCCAGCAGCTGGTGTTTTGACGCGTGATCCTATCCCTTTGAGGGAAGAATGCATGCCTGCAGATTACAGTACTCCATCCTATGCAAAGATCTTGCCTTCTGTTCAAGCATCATTAAAGTCTCATCCTCCTTTTGATCAAATGTCTGCTTCAATTACTCCTTCGCTCTCTAGGACCTTCCCTTATCGGATACAAGGAACGCTTAGACATCCAGAGTTCCAGCATAACGGTAACTTGTTAAACTCATTATTAAGGACGGTATAAAGAGACAGCTGAAACAGGCAAATGCAGAGATTCATTGCCAAAAGAGGAAAGGCAATATACAGAAGCTGCAAATAGCATGTACTTAGGTTTCCAAAAAAAATCTAGGGAGGGAGCCACTACAAAGGTTAATGGGGAAAATGAAAACCCATGGTGTAGGAGGTAACATGTTGTAACATTGACTAACAAGAAATAGGAAATAAGCGTAAATGGACTCTTTTTTCACTTGACAAGATATAATGAATGCTGTTCCACAGGGATGGATAATGGGAGCTAATCTTTCACAATTTGTGTAAATGACTTGGATGGATGCACTGATGGTATGATTTTGTGCTTCCCCGGAATTTTTAGTTTGTTAGAACAATACTTCATGGGTAGCAGTTCAATTATTCATGCCCCTTAATGTTCAATTATTGAAACATTGTTCAGTTCTGTTGTGGCAGTGAAATTCAGTCCTTCTGTAAACGTGATGTGTTAGTCAAAAGTCAAGGTCAAGTTTATTGTCCTGTGTATAAGAGCATGTGGCACAGTTACAATAAATAACTTATTTTCAGCAACATACAGGCACTTAAAATCATATAAACAACATTCACAAGAAAGACATAAATAAAACACAACTTTTACAAAAATGAACACAATTACACCATAAAGTGCATTTTAGTGCAAAGTGATTTAAGTCATAGAGTTGCTAAACTTTAGTGAGCAGGGTTGTTTCAGTTGCTTCAGCAATTTAATGGTTCAAAGAAAGTAGCTGCTCTTGAACCTAGAGGTGTGGTACTTCAAGCTCCTGTGCCTCATGGCTGATAGTCGCTCTGAGAAGATAGTTGTGTCTTTGGTGAACAATGTGTCTGTCTTGAAGCATCACCTCCTGTACATACTACTGATGGAGATGGATGTGCATGTGCATGTGTTGGGTTTTGATGGTGTCCATGCTATGAATGGAATAATATTTCACTGTAAACACTACTCTCTTGTGAAGTTTCTAGCATTACAAGAGTAATATAATTGAAAATAATTCAAGTAAGTATAAATATGTCCTTTAAAATATGTAATTTTGTTGGGGTTAATGGATGTTTAAAAATCTGGAGAGAACTGTGTAGTGAGATTCAATATTAAGTTCCTACTTTAATTCAATTGAAGGTAATACTGGAGGACCAAGGACCAGCCTGCTGAAGTTACAAGCAACAGATCCAGATCCTGCAGATAATGGTACTTGTATAGTTTTTTTTTTCCAAATATAGTTCAAATCTGGTTTATTATATTGTTTGAGCTATATTTATTAAAGAATTTATACCTTGGTATAACAGAGCTTTTTTTGAGTTGATACTGAAGCATTTCAGTGACTCCTCACCATATTGACATAGGAAAGAAAAGCAAAGAGGTCTCGAATAGAGAATTTAGAGAGCTAGCCAGAAAGCTGAGAAGCAGGACCTCTAGGGTAGTAATTTCTGGATTGCTACCCGTGTCATGTGTCAGTGAGGATAGAAACAGAATAATTTGACTGATAAATGCTTGGCTGAGAAGCTGGTGTAGGAGGTAGGGCTTCAAGTTCTTGGATCATTGGAATCTCTACTGGGGGAGGAATGACCTGTTCAAAAGTGACGGGTTGCACCTGCTTCTGAGGGGGACCAATATTCTTGCAGGCAGTTTTGTTAGAGCTGTTAATTTGACAAGGTGGTGGGAACAGGAATGAAGGGACTCAGGATGGGAAGGATGGTAAAGAAGCAAAGATAGCATGGAGTCATACTGTCGGGAAGGGCAAGCAGATGATAGGACAAAATGAACATCCAACAGGGTGCGTATCAGTGCATTAGAGATGTAGAATCAAAAAGGGCAGCAAATACAGTAGTCAACATGGCATATCCCAAAGCACAGAGTTAAAGAAATAAGGGGGATGATCTTGTTGCACAATTACATATTGTTGGGTATGACGTTGTGGCCATCGTGAACTGTGGCTGAAGGATGGTAGTAGTTGGGAGCTGACTGTCCAAGGTTATACTTTGGACAAAGGGATAGGAAGGTAGGTAGAGGGGGTGGTATGGTTCTGCTGGTAAAGAATGGCATCAAGTCAGTAGAAAGATGTGATGTAGGATCGGAAGATGTTGAATCCTTGTGGGTTGAGTTAAGAAATTGCAAGGGTAAAAGGACCTTGATGGCAGTCATATACAGGACTCCCAACAGTAACTGGGATGTGGACCACACATTACAATGAAAAATAGTAAATGTGTGTCAAAAAGGACAATGTTATGATAGTCATGAGAGATTTTAACATGCAGGTCGATTGGGAAAATCAGGTTGGTAATTGATCTTAAGAGAGTGAATTTGTTGAATGCCTACAAGATGACTTTTTAGAGCCCTTTGTTGTTGAGCCTACTAGCGGATCAGCTATACTGGATTATGTGTTATGTAATGAACTGGAGGCGATTAGGGAGTTTAAGGTAAAAGAACCCTTAGGAACCAGTGATCACAATATTATTGCATTCAATTTGAAATTTGACAGGTAGAAAGTAAAGTCTGATGTAGCAGTATTTCAGTGGAGTATGGGAGATTACAGTGGTATGAGAGAGGAGTTGGCCAAAGTAAATTGGAAGGAGCTGCTGACAGGGATGCCAGCAGAGCAGCAATGGCGTGAGTTTCTGGGAAAAATGAGGAAGGTGCAGGATAGATGTATTCCAAAAATGAAGAAATATTCAAATGGCAAAATAGTACAACCATGGCTGACAATGGAAGTCAAAGCTAATGTAAAAGCAAAAGAGGATAGAGGATTGGGAAGTTTTTAAAAATCTACAGAGAGCAACTATGAGTGATTAGGAGGGAAAAGATGAAATATGAAAGTATGCTAGCAAATAATATCAAAGTGAATAGTAAAAGCTTTTTAAAGTACACAAAAAATTAAAGAGAAATGAGAGTGGATATAGGACCATTAGAAAATGAGGCTAGAGAAATAATAATGGGGGATGAAGGAGCTGGCAGATGAACTAAATGAGTATTTTGCAAGATACTAGCTGTATACCAGATGTTGAATGGTGTGAGGGAAGAGAAATGAATGCAGTTACTATTACAAGGGAAAGGATGCTAAAAAAACTGAAAGGTGCAAGGGTACATAAGTTACCTGAACCTGACGAACTGCACCCTAGTATTCTGAAAAAGGTAGCAGTAGAGATTGTGGGGGAATTAGTAATGATCTTTCAAAAATCACTGGACTCTAGCATTGTGCCAGAGGATTGGAAAATTGCAAATGTCACTCCACTCTTTAAGAGAGGCAGCAGAAAGGAAATTATAAATCAGTTGGAGTCAATTGTTAAGGATGAGGTTATGGAGTATTTGGTAACACAAGACTAGATAGGACAAAGTCAGCATGGTTTCCTTCAGGGAAAATCTTGCCTGATGAGCCTGTTGGAATTTTTTTGAAGAGATTACAAGTAGGATAGTTAAAGGGGATGCAGTGGATATTGTATATTTAGACTTTCAGAAGGCCTTTGACAAGGTTCTACACAGGCTTCTTTCCAAGTTTAGAGCCCATGGTATTACAGGAAAGTTATTGGCATGATTAGAGTATTGGCTGATTGGTAAGAGGCAGCGAGTGAGAAGAAAAGGATCCTTTTCTGTTTGGTTGCCAGTGACTAGTGGTGTTCCGCAGAGGTCAGAGTTGGGTCCGCTTCTTTTTATGTTGCATATCAATAGATGGCTTTGTCGCTAAGTTTGCAGACGATACGAAGATTGCTGGAGGAGCAGGTAGCGCTGAGGAAATGGGTAAGCTGCAGAAGGACTTGGGTAAGGTAAATGGGCAAGAAAGTGGCAAATGAAAACAATTTTGAAAAACGGAGAGAAAATCCAAAAATCAGAGGTGCAAAGCGACTTGGGTTAACTGGCAGGTTGAGTTGGTGGTGAGGAAGGCAAATGCAATGTTAGAATTAATTTCCGGAACAGGGATATAATCTGAGGCTTTATAAGGCAGAAGTGAGACCTCAGCTTGAGTATTGTGAACAGTTTTGGGCTCATTTAAGAAAAGATGTGCTGGTACTGGAGAGTGTTAAGAGGAGGTTCACAAGGATGATTCTGGGAATGAAAGGGTTATCATACAAGGAAAGTTTGATGGCTCTGCGTCTGTACTCACTGGAATATAGATGGATGAGGGATGATCTCATTGAAATCTTTTGAATGTTGAAAGGCCTAGACAGAGTAGATGTGGAAAGCATGTTTCCCATGGTGGGTGTGTCTAGGACAAGAGGGCAAAGCCTCATGATAGAGGAGCAACCATTTCAAACAGAGATGTGGAGAAATTTCTTTAGCCAAAAGGTGGTGAATTTGTGGAGTTTGTTACCATAGGCAGCTGTGGAGGCCAGGTCATTGGTGTATTTACAGTAGAGGTTGATAGGTTTCATGATTAGACATGGCATCAAAGGTTACAGGGAGAAGGCCAAGGAGTGGGGCTGAGGAGGGGCAAAAAGATCAACCATACGTGAATGACAGAGCAGACTCAATGGGCCAAATGGCTTAATTTTGCTCCTATGTCTTATGGTTTTATGGTCTTGCATTCTAACAGCCACTGGAAGAAACGGAATGAATAATTAAAAAAATCCAGCTCTAGGAAAAAGAAAGAAATATGAGTTTATTCAATAAAGAGAAGCTTCAAATATAATTTAGAATTTTGGAATGAAGAATAAAGCTCACATGCTAGTAGATATTTAAATAATGAGATTTTTTTCTAAGGCAGTCTTATTTTGATGCATGGTTGTCTTGACTTGATATCTGAAAATGCCTAAGCTAATAAATTACAATACAAGCATTTTATAGGTGTTTTACATGTAGTAATTGAATAACAGCCCATATGGAATTTAGATAACTCTCCATCTTAATGTGTTCCAGTTATTATCATGTCTTATCTTGATTGTAATATATTAATTGGTAGAATTAAGAAAGAAATAGATAGGCAAGGAAAAGATGTGAACAGCCAGGATCAAATCTGCTGATATGTAAGAAATAGTTAAATTGTTAATTGCATTTTAGGTAGCGAACATAAGTATATTTTATTATATTTAAATGCGGTCTTGTTTAGATTGAGTTTAGGATATTCATACAGTGTTTCAATTCATTTGTTCAAATTATCATAATTATTCACTGTTTGTGCAAATGTAGATACCCTCTGCATAATCTGTTAAAATTTAATTCCACTATCTTATGAAGGTTGATAAGGTTAATTGAGGTCTTGACGGTTATTATTCTGAAAACTATCTTATCCAAAGATCATTTAGGGTGCATTTCATCTCATAATGAGGAAGAGCAATCCAGTGAGTAAGATCTAAATGTTAACTTGGAATAAATCTATGTAGTATGTTGGTTTATTCTCATGTTTTAACTTCATTTCTCCCTGCTCTTTTTTTTTTTGCAGTGTACTTTTATTGGCAATAATTGTGAGTTAAACCAGTGGATTGGTCTTGGCATAACTTAATAACAGGAGATGAAAAATTTGCTGCCAGGGTTCTATTTGTTCAGTAGAACAAGACAAAATGTTGATAGACAATCCACTCAAAATAAATATAAAACATCATATGAATTATTTAAATGATGATACGGTTAACATCCCATGGTCTTGGAGCACAGATTTAGAATTAAAATATTTATCTATTTCTAGTCATTTCTTCTGTATTTAGGGTTAGGGTTATAAGCAAGGTCTTGCATAGAGTTAATTGCATAGAGATCCATGTCAAATTGTTTTATACTCATGATAAAGCCTAATTTTTCACTCTCTTTTGAGACACTTGCATCTAATTGAAAGTGCTCTGGATGGTTATAAATTACAGCAGCTTTTAAAAGCAAATGATCTTTATTCCAAAATTATTATATACCATTTTGTTCAGAGTGATGAAGCTTGTTCAGTTAATAAAATAACAAGTGAATTTTCAAGCAACACACACAAAATACAAAGTGAATTTTCAATTACAGTTCACACTTTTTTTCAAATACAAATTTAATGAATTTAAGAAATAGCATTAGGCGCTATAAATAAGATAATTATTGGATTCATTTACAAATCACGTTATGTAACTTATGTATCTGATAGTGAAATAAGTTGTAAAGAGATGAAATCCTCTGAAGAAATTCCAAAGTATAGTGCTGATGGACAGATTGCAGTATGGATTATATCCAATTTACAGAACAGAAGTCAGCCAATCAGACCAATTCGTCAAACCCAGCCTGTGATCCATGGGAATCACCACCCACCCTTGTCCTTCAACTAATTTTTTTCAGCATAACCTAACCTGGTTGAAGGTTCTTATGTTCTGAATATAATCTCTTGTCAGACAGGTTAAATCAGTTAAATGCAATAACAATGAGATGTAAAGTGTCATTGATAATCAACATGAATTTCAAAATGGAAGTTCTTGTTTGACCAAATTTATTGATTATCATTTTGAAAAGATGAAAGAAGGAAGTAGTATTACCAAAGGTTTAAGTGATATAGGTTTTCAAATGCCCTTTAGTAAAATATGCCATGATAGACTAATACATGAAGTCAGAGAATATGGAGTTGGAGGACAACCAGCAGACTACAAAGCAACAAACGCTGGAGGAACTCGGCAGACCAGGCAGCATCTATGGAAAAGAGTCTACAGTTGACGATTCAGGCGGAGAACCTTCATCAAGTACCATAACCCCCGAAAGGTCTCAACCTGAAATGTTGAATGTTTACTCATTTCCATAGATGCTGCCTGACCTTCTGAGTTCCACCAGCATTTTGTGTGTGTTGCTTTGGATTTCCAATATCTGTAGGTTTGCAAGTGAACAAGCTGTTTTCAGGACCGAAAGTAGAGAGAATGACTAAAGTGTAGTTTGCAGTGGAACAAGTAGTGTTCCACAATGATCAGTGTTGAGATCACTGCTATTCATAATTTACAGTGATAGTTTAGGATAAAATCAAAGACATGAGTGGGATAGAGGAACAAAGTACATAACCACTAAAAGCTGCACCATGTGTGAGCAATAACTTGAATTAGGTTTCATTTTTAGAGAGAATTGGAAAGTGAGGAAATTACGCCAAACCTTATGAAACCTCAAACTGTTCTGATGAACAATCTTTAACCTGAAATGTCTGTTTCTCTTTCCACAGATGGTTCGTGGCTGGTTTAATACTTCCAAACCTCTAAATTTATATTGAATTAGCAGTGTATTTTAAATTTTCATTCCATTTTGGACCTTGATTAGTTCAAACTTAGAACATTGCATGCAATTCTAGGTCTGGTCACCACATTATATAAAACATAAAAACACTGGAGAAGGTGCAGAGAATGTTCACAAGGATGAAGTCAGGAATGTTAAGGTATACAGAATGAAAAGCACTGACCAAACTGGATATCTTTTGGTGAAAGAAAGAATTCTTTTAAATTAGTTAGTATATTGATAGATGCATTTAAGAGGAGGTTGGATATCCTTATGAATGATAATAGAGATGTTCACGGCTGGAATTTGATAAAGATTGATAGGGAGAGTGTAAAGTCTTCACTCAAGAGTTATGAACCTTTCCAAATCTTAAACCAGATGGCTCTGGAAGCTCAGTTGAGAGATTGACAGATTTCATGGCATTAAGGAAATCAAGAGAAATGGGAATAGTGCTGGAAAATTACTGTATTGAATTAAAGTGAAAACATTGTTTTGCATGCCATCCACGTGGATCATTTCATCATTCAACGCATTAAGAGAGTACAAGGTAAAACAATAAGAGGGTGCAGAATGAAGTACTGCAGCTACAGAGAAGTTGCTGAGCAGGTGGACAGGTGCAAGGTTATAATGAGGTAGATTGTGAGTCTATCATCATACTAGCAACCCATTTAACTGTCTTATAACGGTGCACTAGGAGCTGTCCTTTGTAGTAATGTGCTTTCTAGATTTTATATACAGTCGGCCCTCCTTATCCGTGGGTTCCGCATGCGTGGATTCAACCGACCATGGATCAGGAAAACCCGGAAGTTCTCTCTCTAGCACTCGTTGTTTGAGCACGTACAGACTACTTTTTCTTGTCATTTTTCCCTAAACAATGCAGTCTAACAACTATTTACATAGCATTTACATTGTATTAGGTATTATAAATAATCTAGAAATGATTTAAAAGTACAGGCAGTTCCCAGGTTATGAACGAGTTCTGTTCCTGAGTCCATCTTTAAGTTGGATTTGAAGTCAGAACAGGTACATCTGGTATTATGTAGCCTCAGTTAGTAAAACATTTGCCTTAGTATATAGTATATATTTTACCTTTCTGCATATAAAACATTTAAGAAACATATATATTTCAATAATTAAACCACTGCGCTACTTAGTAATAATTGTAGCTTTCATTGGGGCAGGGCCTTTAAAATGCTCCATTAAAATTGTTCCGATCATTGACTAATGCCTAACGCTTTTCCAATGACCGATGGCGTTTTACCTCTTTCCGATTGCTTTATTATTTCCACTTTATTTTCAATCGTGATTATTTTCATGAACAGAAACACTGCAGATTCAGAGCTGTGCTGGGTCCTAAAGACCATCGCATTGAGACAGGTTAAATAAGGGACTTGAGCATCCGCGTTTTTTGGTATTCGGGGGGGGGGGGTCCCAGAACTAATCCCCCACGGATAAGGAGGGCCGACTGTATTCTGTCCAGTGGTAGGGGAAAGAACAAACAATGACTAGTAGGGATTTTAATTATGCTGACTGCTTTACTGTGATGGTGAGGAGTGTAGTCAGAGTCCATGGCAGGGAGGCTAGTTTTTGTGACATAGTGAGCTGTGTCTCGGGCAGAGCAGTTTCCATATCAAGCCATGAAGCATCCAGACAGGTGGATTCGATGGTGCATCGATAAAAGTTAGTGAAAGTCAAATGGGCCATGCCAAATTACCTTTCTTCTTAACTGTCAGGACTGAGTTGCCTGTAATCAACACCAGGGGTTCTGCAGCTGCTAGAAATACAGAGCAACGCACACACAAAATGCTGAAGGAACTCAGCAGGTTAGGCAGTATCTATGGAAATGAATAAACAATTCATGTTTCGGGGTGCAATCCTTCAGAACTGCCTAGTAAAAACTGAAGGAATTTCTTGATTCCCACCAATACACAGCTTTTACTAGGCAATTCCAAAATGTGTTGACCCAAAACCTCATCTATTTATTGACTTACATGTATGCTGCTTAACATGCAGACTTCCTCCAGCATTTTGTGTGTATTGCTCTGAATTGCCTATATCTATTTTTTATCCAACATAGTTCTGAATTGTATTTATTTCTACATAATATAACATTATTTACATCAACGTAGTATTATTAAAACTAGGATTGTGGCCTTTTGTCCAAAGATCGGTCATTCATGAGCTTGTGATAATGAAGGTGTTCTAAAGCTCAGACAAAATTATTAAAATGTGATTCTAGCCTGGTTCATTCTCTCTTTCAGAGGATGATCGAATGTCACAAATATCTGCACGGTCTGCAGCGTCTAGTTCACTCGCCTCTCAAGTCCTTGAGCGTGCTCAGAAAAGGAGAGACAATTTCTGGGGCAAGAGCCTATGAACTTTTAGATAGTGGTTCTTATCAAGAAGGATGTGTGGGTTTTGGTAAGGTGTAAGAATTTTTTAGTCTGAAAACTATATCCTGTTCAGATTTGAATTGTAATTTTTACATTATGCATGATAAATCTTGCACTTCACTCTCACTTTGTTATTTTTTAAAAAGCATTTTATTTATAATGTTCTGTATGTAGATGCTGAGGACTAAAGTTCAGATTTTGATGTTTGCTAAAATTTTACAATAAAAAGACACATTGAATTAATTTCAATTACATAGATACAGAAAACATTACGTTTTAATGTCTGTAAAAATGGAATGTACAGTGTAGTTTTAATAAATATTTTTTTAAAATATGAAAGATAAACTTGTGTAAATGTCAGTGATTATTATGTAAGGCTAATTCTTACCCCGATGTTACTATTATCACAATGATGCATTGTTTTAAACACTGATTTATTTACACGTATCATATGCACAGAGACCCAGCTTTCCCGACTTCATTGCTAACGTAAATGAGAAAGCAAATGTAGGCTTTTGTGCAGTAGTCGTGGTGCAGAGCAACCTATTGATTATGGTCGAATCCAGTGCAAAACATGGCGGCTACATTGTTTAAACTGTAGAAACATTTCAAAAACTTAATGTTTACCATTGCAAAGATTACACCACTGCAAAGATTGGCAACAACAGCTATTCCACTTTAAAATAATCACATCAGTTATTTAGAAGTTGCTAATAACTACTGTTTGTCTGCACACTCTTATCTTCCTTAACACAATCACAAGACACCAATATAGTCCATCTAGAGCAGTGGTTCCCAGACTTTTTGTGTTACCATCCCCTAGGTTCTCAGGCCACATCCTCAGTGCTCCTCTCTCCCTTTCTGGCCATTACATAAAAACTGTAAAGAATTTTAATTTACGATGCACAGTGAAAGAAAATAGGAACTGCAAATTCCAAGCAGTGATAATTAATTGCAAAAATTACATTGATTTAAAGCTACAAATACAATTATTTCTTTATTTAATTACAGTATATTTTTCATCAACATTATACAGTGTACATTAGTAGTCCAACTATTTACTATTCATTGCTTTTTGACCTTTCGATGAAATGGATGGAGTTGGTGCAGTGATATCAGCTTCTCCACATTAGGCTGAATGTCATCCCCACACTCAGTAATTTGCAGTTTCTTCCACACAATCCAATATTATTTTTACTAGGTGATATTGAAGGGATAAAATCAAAATCCAAATTGAATAAATATCAGAAAGAATTCATAAAAATTGCATTGGCAGTAGCCAAAAAGGCTATTGCAGTTACTTAGAAATTGGATTCATACTTAAGTATAGATTATTGGAAGAATGAAATTTTTAGCTGCATTCCACTTGAAAAAATTACTTATAATTTAAGAGATAAATATGAAATATTTCTGAAAATTTGGCGCCCTTATTTACAAAAACTAGGATTAAATATATAGGTGCTCCGAAGATAAAATTATTGGTTATCTGGGGAAAGAAATATGCATATTAAAGCTATTATGAACTCCATGGAGCATGTGGGGATCTTCCGATATCCAGGCATTCTTTCTTTCTTTTTTCTTTTTTTTTCTGTAGGGACATGTTGGGGGGAGGGGGGAAGGGTTGATAATTTTCTTTTTTCTTTCTGTAACCAATTTGAAAATTCAATTAAAAAAAAAATTAAAAAAATTTGCAGTCTGTTTTGCTGCTTTGAAAGAAGTTAGGTGACTGCACAGAAACGATGCTCCATTAAATATGATGTTTGAAAGGTAATAAAGAACATCTTGACCCTTTTGCACAGTGCGGGATAGCATTTAGAAATTTCTTTCTGCAACCAAAAAGTCTTACATAATTTTTTTTTTGAACCTCAGCTTTAGCCCTAAGTCATTTTGTAGCAATGTCAGTTCTAACTTCATCCTTTATGTTAATTCCTCATTACAAGTGTTCAGGAATGGATTTATCACCCATTCTGAAATTTGGACCAAGAGAAGGTCCTGAAATCTCTCCAACACATCTTTCACTCATGTGGTCACAGTATACTTGAAGATCATGATCTATTCATTCTCTTCCAACTCAGAGAGGCTTGGAAATTGGAAAAGGCTACAGCAGCTAATGTTGAACTTAAATAGGATTAAATTGGACAGAACTGTGCAGCAAAATGATTTGATTTTGATAAGGTTCACATAATTTCCTTGCAATTGAAGATTAATTTCATAAAACTTTGTGAATAATTCTGACAAATCAGCGATGTCAAGAATAATATTCTTGAAGTGATTACTGAATGAAGCATTCGAGTCATCAAAGAACTTTATCAGTGTCAAAAAGCGCATAAAAGTGTCTCAAACAGTTTCCCTCTATTTGACTTCTGCATGCAACAGCAAGCATTCAAATTTTTCATCATTCTCAATAAAAAAAAATCTTAGTTGAGAATTGAGAGCGTTGGACTTTATTTATTGCTATGATAACAGTAATGATTTTTGCAACTGATCATTTGGGTTTCTTGTGACATGATGTTGTCTATGAATTCCACAGTGAATGGTAAATATGTTTGGTACAGCTTTTTTCAAGAAAGTAATTACCCCTTGGTGGCATCCCGTCTTTGATGGTGCCCCATCTGTTGCACAAGCAAGAATGTTGGTGAGAGCAATGACCTTCTCTTTGAAAAATTGTTCAACAACCCAAAATATTGACTCTCCCTTTGTATGTTTCTAGTCCCCTTACAACAACTCCTGAACAATGCTTTCATCTACCATGAAGCAAACATAACCAAGAAGCTTTGTTGCCTTTCAGAGTTGACTCATCCAACTGCAGAGCAAATGTTGTAGTACTGTTTTGCACAATGTGTTTTCCATAGTCTCACACATTTCATCTGTTTGTCTTTGAACACAGTTGTCAGTGAGCACAATCACTCTAATTATTTGATCTGGTGGCTAACACAATACCATACTCAGAACCTTCCTTACTGCTGACCAAATCAGTTCTTCGAGTTTATGGGGCTTTCCAGATTTAGCGGCGAGCAATGAAATGTTGTATGAAGCACACAAAGCATTACTGTTTTGTTGTGAAGTGTTGGCAACATGTATTGAAATGTTTTCCATTTCTGAAAGTTTTCATGAAGTGACTGAATATAAGCCAAGTTCTTGTTTGCTTTATCAGCGTATATTCCCTTCAAGTGTTCAAGGAGCCTCACTTGAAAAAAAACGCTTTCACACAACCAACACATTTCCTGCTCAACACAAAACACAGAATGCTGGAGGAACTATGAAAGGTCTCAACACGAAACACCAACAAGTCTCAGCTTGCTCCTGCCCCACCGAACTTATTTCTGCATACCTTGACACTGTTTGATTCCCCCTTGTTCAATTCCTTCCCACCTATATCCGTGACACTTCTCATGCTTTGAATTTTTTCAATGATTTTAAGTTCCCTGGCCCCCACCGCCTTATTTTCACCATAGATGTCCAGTCCCTATATACCTCCATCCCCCACCAAGATGGTCTCAAAGCTCTCCGCTTCTTTTTGGATTCCAGACCTAACCAATTCCCCTCTACCACCACTCTCCTCCGTCTAGCCGAATTAGTTCCTACTCTCAATAATTTCTCCTTTGGCTCCTCCCATTTCCTCCAAACCTAAGGTGTAGCCATGGGCACCCGCATGGGTCCCAGTTATGCCTGCCTTTTTGTTGGCTTTGTGGAACAGTCCATGTTCCAAGCCTATATGGGTATCTGTCCCCCTCTTTTCCTTTGCTACATCGATGACTGCATTGGCGCTGCCTCCTGCAGGCATGCTGAGCTCGTTGACTTCATTAACTTTGCCTTCAACTTTCACCCTGCCCTCAAATTTACCTGGTCTATTTCTGACACCTCCTTCCCCTTTCTTGATCTTTCTGTCTCCATCTCTGGAGACGGCCTATCTACTAATATCTACTATAAGCCAACAGACTCTCACAGCTACCTGGACTATTCCTCTTCCCACCCTGTCTCTTGCAAAAATGCTATCCCCTTCTCACAATTCCTCCGTCTCCGCCACATCTGCTCTCAGGATGAGGCTTTTCATTCCAGGATGAAGGAGATGTCTTCCTTTTTTAAACAAAGGGGCTTCCCTTCTTCCACCATCCACTCTGCTCTCAAACGCATCTCTCCCATTTCCCGCACATCTGCCCTTACCCCATCTGCCCACCACCCCACTTGGGATAGGGTCCCCCTTGTCCTCACCTACCACCCCACCAGCCTCCACATCCAACATATAATTATCCATAACTTCCAACGGGATCCCACTACCAAGCACATCTTTCCCTCCCCTCTTTCTGCTTTCCACAGGGATCACTCCCTACGTGACTCCCTTGTCCACTCATCCCCCACATATCCTTCCCACTGATCTCCCTCCTGGCACTTATCCTTGTAAGAGGAACAAGTGCTACACCTGCCCTTACACTTCCTCCCTCACCACCATTCAGGGCCCCAGACAGTCCTTCCAGGTGAGGTGACACTTCACCTGTGAGTCGGCTGGTGTGGTATACTGCGTCCGGTGCTCCCGGTGTGGCCTTTTATATATTGGTGAGACCCAACGCAGACTGGGAGACCATTTCACTGAACATCTACGCTCTGTCTGCCAGAGAAAGCAGGATCTCCCAGTGGCCACACATTTTAATTCCTCGTCCCATTCCCATTCTGATATGTCTATCCATGGCCTCCTCTACTGTCAAGATGAAGCCACACTCAGGTTGGAGGAACAATACCTTATATACCGGCTGGGTAGCCTCCAACCTGATGGCATGAACATTGACTTCCCTAACTTCCGTTAATGCCCCTCTCCTTCTTACCCCATCCCTGATATATTTAGTTGTTTTTTTCCTCTCTCTGCCTTTTCTCCATCTTCCTCTGGTGCTTCCCTCCCCCGTCCCATGATCCTTTCCCTTCTCTAGCTCTGTATCCCTTTTGCCAATCACCTGCCTGGCACTCAGCTTTACGCCATCCCCTCTGGTCTTCTCCTATCATTTCACATTTTCCCCTCCCCCTCCTACTTTCAAATCTCTTTCTATCTTTCCTTTCAGTTAGTCCTGACAAAGGGTCTCGGCCCGAAACGTCGACAACACCTCCCTATAAATGCTGCCTGGCATGCTGTGTTCCACCAACTGTTTACTCTTTTCCATAGATGCTGACTGGCCTGCTGAGTTCCTCCAGCATTTTGTGTGTTTTGCTTTGTATTTCCAGCATCTGTAGATTTTCTCATGTTTGTGACATTGCCTGCTGTCAGTCAAATACTGAATTAGAATCCAGGAACAAGAGCACTGGGGTGAGTCCCCACCAGATTCAGACAAATTAAACTATATGCCTGTTCAGGTGTAGCAATGCAGTGAATAAGGGTAAATCTAATAGGAAGTGCGGGAATTGATTTTGGAAAGAAATGGAAGAAACTTAGGGAGAAATTCTACTTGGACCATTACCAGGTATTAATAGAGTTTAGTCTTATATTAAATTGGAGAACATGGGATTCACCATGGGTATTTTAACCATGGGAATGGGAACATAGTGCTTGGACATTGCAACATGATGACCCGAATGATGCGCAGTGTATTTGACGCGGTTAGGAGATTGTAATGGCCAACCAGGTTTACCCGTAACCTGAATCTTATAAAGTTTCGGAGATACTGTATAGACTCTTCGTCCAAGGAGTTCACTCTGATCATCAACCTCCTCCTTCCGCCCCCACCCAAGTTTATACTAATCGTGCCCTGCCCCACTCTCCCCACGGTCCCATCAGCTCCAATTCCCACCTAATTTAGAGCCAATTGCTGTGGCCATTTAAACTACAATCTCACACGGCTATCGGGCGTGGGAGAAAACCGGATCACCAGGGGAAACCCACCCGGTTAACGAGAGAATGTGCGAACTCCTTACAATCGAGGGCTGTACGAGGCAGCAGCTGTACCAGATCCGCCGCCCCAGTTAAATATCAGTGCTGTTAACTCGAATGGATCGAAAACAAATTAATTGTTGATGTCTTCAGTTTTAGTTGATGCTTAATAAGTACAATATTTCTTGGCGAAAGAAACCTCGTGTTGATCCAAAAAAAAAAGTCCTTGGGCAACTTTTTGTTAAAAAAATACATACTTGCAGAATCAAACTCGTGCTTCTGATTATGCCGAGAACTGACGTTTATTTGTTTAATTTGCAGAATAAAAGGGTGTTTTTTTTTCTCGTGTAGGTAACCCAGGAGATTTGCATACTTAAAGATCCTTCCAAGAAAACAGATGATCTCCTCCGATGTTTCCTCTGCCGGCTGCGAGCAGCGGTTAAGAAAGGTACGCATTGGTTTCGGAGACTTTCCTCCCACGGTACCTGGACAACTCAGCTGGAATCGCCGCGTTCAGGGTGGACACCGGGGAACTCCGTGTGCGGGCTGGCTTTCCGCCAGTACGCTGGAAACGGTTCAGAACGGTGCCGAATGGACAGTGGCCCCAAGTTCCGACTCGGAGACAAAACCCGTGTCTGCGCTAACGCACGTGAAGTGACAGTGCGTGCCAGTTCATATGCAAAGGCAAATCCCCATCCCCCTTTAAAGGACTATGTTCTATAAAGAAGTCTTTAAAAATAATCCCCCAAGAGGACCGCAACCCTGCCGTGGTTAGGAGGCTTGTGTGCCTCCTGGAGAGCTATATTGGATGGAGTCCGGGCTTCATGCTTTAGCTCCTGGTAGGGTCACCCATCCCACACAGGTCAAAGGGTAGAGGCCAGACTAAGAGTGGTCCGCTGGACCACAGGTTTCATGGCTAACAACTCTGACTGCTAAAACAAAACTATTACGGAAACAGCAATGAAGAATCCTTCTACATCTGAGTGTGACGGTATTCCTGAGTCTCTGCCCGGAACCTGCATGAGAGACAGCATTGAAAACGACACGATGAAGGAAGCCCTGAACACTGCCAGAGACGGAGGACATTTATTGCTGCCCTAAACGCCAGCGGTATTACGGGCAATAGAGAAAGAGAGGGTAATAGCGTTGTATTAATTGTCAGTGACGTCAGAATCAAGTTTATTGTCCGTCTTATACGACGCTCAATTTGTTAATGTATAGCAGCAGAACAGAGCAAATGTAAAATTACTACAAATTACTAAATAAATAGTGCAAAGCAAAGGAATAATGTGGTAGTGCTCATGGTTCATGGACCTTTCAGAACTCTGATGGGGGGGGGGGGGAGCTGCTTCTGAATCTCCAGGCTCCCGTACCTCCTCCCTGATGGCAGTGGCGAAGAGGAGTGCGTATTCTGGATAGCCACATTCTTCAGACGCAGCCTCTTGAAGACGACTTTGATGATGGAGAGGGTTATGCCGATGACGGGGCTGGGCTGGCTGTGTCTACAACTCCCTGCAGCCTGGTGCAATTCTCTGCATTTTGGCTTCTATTTGTAAATACTCTACAGAAGGCAAATATCTATTGAGAGGTAAAATTAGAAAGAAGATCTGCGCTTATATGAAGTCCCACCACCCTATCAGGATATCCCAATGTATTTGCCAGTTTAATAAAAGAGTTTTGAAATGTTGAACTTTAAAGTTCGAAGTAAATTTATTATCAAAGAACATAAATGTCACCATATACAGCCCTAGATAGATTTACTTATGGGCATGCTCCATAAATCCGTTAAAGAATAACAACCATAATAGAATCAATGAAACACCACACCAACTTGGGCGTTCAACCAGTGTGCAAAAGATGACAAACTGTACAAATATAAAAATAAATAATAATAATAATAATAATAATAATAATAATAATAAATAAGCAATAAATATTGAGAACATGAGATAAAGAGTCCTTGAAAGCAAATCCATGGGTTGTGGGAACATTTCAATAATGCTGCAAGCGAAGTTAAGTGAAGCTACCCTTTTGTTCAAGAGCCTGATGTTTGTGGGGGTAACTTGGTGGTGCGAGTCCTAAGGCTTCCGATGGGCGCAGCGAGGAGAGAGCATGGCCTGGGTAGCTGGGGTTCCTTATGAGGGATGCTGCTTTTCTGCGGCAATGTTTTGTACAGATGTGCTCAATGTTGCGGAAGGATTTACCCGTGATGGACTGGGCCGTATTCACTACCTTTTGTAGGATTTTCTGTTCCAGGGCATTGGTATTTCCATACCAGGCTGTGATGCAGCCAGTCAATATACTCTCCACTACACATTTATAGAAGTTTGTCAAACCTTGTTGCTTTGGACACTTACTTCCCATGTCCAGTACAATATTTTGACGATGGAAGGTAAGCTGCGTTATATTTTATCTCTTAGCTTGAAAATATCTTCATCTCATTTTGTTTATTACTTGTTAGGTTGTTTCGCTAACTGCCAGTGACATCATTTATTGTATATCCCCGAATGTCCCCAAATTGAAAAGGGCAATTAGGAATCAAACATATTTGCTTATCTGATTTTTTCATTAAGCTCACCACAGTGGTGCTGTACCCCGAATACCATTGGATGTGTGAGTACTGCTTGAGACATCTACCTTTCTGTTCTGGAGATTTGAATCAATTTGCAGAACACCAATCTGGTCGTTAAAAGGCTCTACATATTATAAACCCTTTCTGGATGAGTTTACTGAATTTCATTAGCACCACTGAAGCAATTTCTTGATTATGAGAAGGATCACGGTGATCCCCTGATATAATGAAAATAATAGCAGGGCTAAGTGATTTTTTTCCAGACATCTGTGGTACTTCACAACTCTCAGGACACCTTCCCCTTATCATAATTTGTTGGGACATTTGCACCAGGGTAACATGCACTTTAGCCACCACCATTTTACACTAGAGAACCATAAGACTGCAGTTGCTGGAATTTGGAGCAAAACAACAAGGTGGTGGAGGAATTCAGCGGGTCTATCAGCATTTGTGGAGGGAAACGACCAGTCAATATTTCAGATCTCTAAAGAGATAATTACATGCTCATAAGTGATAATTTATCCTTTGCATATGCAAAAGTATAGATAGAAAAATAGCTTCTGAAATGGATTGCTATATTTTCTCATCCTGTCTGGATGTAAAATAATTGGTCACTCTTGTACTGGGCGTTGTGGCAGTTTCCCTCCTTCTCCCTCCACTACCCCGCTAGGTGCTTGCTTAAGAAATGTTTAAGTTGTAAGGACAAATTATATGTACTGTATCACTCACTCTCTCTCTCTCTCTATATATATATATCTCTGTGTGTGTGCATGTGTGCGTGCGTGCGTGTGTGTGTGTGTATATATATATATATATATATATATATATGAATTCCTCCAGCATCTCCTTTATGTCTCACCATTTTCCACACCCACTCACCCCTGCTTTCATCAGTATATTCTGGCCTCGGAAAAGTAGCGTAAGTTGTCAGAGTTGAGTCACACTCTTCTGCTTGCACTGCTTAGCTGTAGGCAAAGTGAAAGAAGAAAGCCGAATTTACATTGAATCTCAGAATTTCATATTTTGTAATCAAAGATGTTTTTAACAATGTAATATCTATTCTAAACATAGAAAAATTGGCAGCAAACTTGTACACCATAAGACTATTTGGTGATCACATTGAAGCATATAAAATTCTAAAGGAGGCCTATGAATATTTTTATGACCTTAAATGGTCACCTTTCAAATTTGGAGACCTTGCCCTCATGTTTTGGACTCGCCCAGGAGAAGAAATGTCTTTTCAACATTTACGTTATCTATCGCTAAGAATCCTATATGTTTCAATACAATTGTATATCAGGACAGATCAGTCCTCTCCCACCCATAAATGTATACTGTTCAATATAACCTTTGAATGGTAGTTAAATTGACCACTAAATTAAAAATAAATAGAATATGAATATTGACATTTTAAAATAAAATGCAGATTACAAATTTCAACAAATTTATTGGAAGTAGAGTATTAGCCATGGGTGTGAAGCTGCTGAATTTCGTTTCAAGGGTCCATTGAATACATTTTCTAATATAATGATAGCACATCTAATACTAAAAGCATTATTGATTATGAACTATTGATTATGGGATTGGGTGTAACTGCTGTAATTTCAGAAACCAAAACAGCTCATGTACATCACCTCACAACATGCCTATTTGTATCACACACAAAATGCTGGAGGAACTCATAGGCAGGACAGTATCTATGAAAAAGAATTAACAGTTGGTGTTTCGGGCCAAGACCCTTCTTCAGAACTGAGAAGGAAGGGAGAGATGCCAGAATAATAGCTATGGATATTGAAGTTTCATCAATAATATCATCATTTATTGTCCATCCCTAGAGAGACTGACTGTAGTGACAAACTTGACCTTTCGTTAATAGGACCAAAACCGCCAGCAAAACAACACATTTAAATGATAAAGTAGTGTACCTATGGTATTTCCCTGGAACTTTATCAATCAAACCCTGACATGAAGCCACACTAAGAAAGAAAGGGGCAGGAGACCCTTTATCTGGGCAAAGAATTGGGTCTTAAAAAATTATTTTGGAGTCATGGCATCATACTCTGAAGAAACAGGCCCTACCAATCATTAAGAACTCAACTATATTAACTCCATTTCTGGTCTGTAGCCATCTTTATAAATCTTAAAGGCAGAAAGAAAACAAAATAAGTTGTGAGATTTCAGAATGGATTTGCAGACCTTAGTGTTTTGTAAATGGAAGGGCGTAAGTTATTCTCTATGGGGATGATCAAAAAGCCAGAATCGGAGGAAAACAAGTGCTCGGATTTACAGATGTAGAGAAGATAAGCACGATGTAAATAAGCACAATGAGGCTGTGTGTCAATTTGAGAACATGGATTAAAGTTTAAAATTGAGGTTTAGTTAGTAGGAACCAATGTGGATCAACTTAGCCAAATTTGAAAGGCTGGAAAATTCAGTGAGTCAGGCAGCATATGTGAAGTCAAAGGGATAGTCATTGTTTCAGGTTGATCAGCAGGCTCTGTGATGTAAGAGAAAGGTGAGTTAAAGATGATCTTGGGTCAGAATATGACAGTGTGGCTGTTAACACTGCAATCCAGTTTCAGACAACTGACAGGGAGCAGTGACAAGACGGTGCCTGGGGGATAAAGACGATTAGTTTATGGATTGAGATGGTTATGTTTAAGGAGAAAGAAATCCAATTAGAGAGATTCAACCAAAACGCTTTTGGGAAAGGTGGACAGAAATTAAGTATTTAAAGGGAACTTGGGTTTAGGCAATTATTTGCAAGTGTAGGAAAGCAAGCGATGGTTGATACAGCATTTTTGATTTCCTGAGGAGCATCAAGAAAGCTTACCTCTGTCCCAGGATACTGACGGACTTTTACCGCTGTACCACTGAGAGCAGACTCACCAACTGCATCTCAGTGTGGCATGGCAATTAATCCGTATTGGACCGCAAAACACTCCAGTGGGTGGTGGAGCAACTGCCCAGCAGATTATCGGCACCCAATTGCCCACCACTGAGAACATCTACCATAAACACTGACTGGGCAGGGCGAAAAGCATTAACAAGAATGCATCTCACCCTAACCATGGATCTTTTACTCTCCTCCCATCTGGTAGGCGCTACAGAGGCTCCGCTCCCCCACCAGCAGGCTCAGGAAAAACTTCTTTCCTGAGACTGTGACCCTGCTGAACCTCACATCACAGCGCTAAGCAGTATTGCACCCATAATGTGCAATATCTGTTTATATTTGTGTGCTTATTTGCAGTCATTTGTAAATAACACTATTCTTTGCATTTCTGGTTAGATGCTAACTGTATTTCATTTGGCTTTGTATCTGTACTCGGCTCAATGACAATAAAGTTGAACCTAATGTAATCTAATTTGATGGAGGGGAACAGTATTTGAAGAGAGAATTGTAAATAATATCTTAAATGAAGGCTGGAACAGATGACATTTAAGTGAAAAATTGGTGTGTGGAATGGTTTGATGCTTTCAAGGACTTGTATCGATTCCCCTCAGTTGTGGAGCTATGGATCCAGACAAGTGCTAACGAGAAATCACAGGAATATTGCTGCAGGCACGGAATAGATAATGTACAGTACAGCCACAGTAACCTACAATTTAGAATGGGGAAGGTGGTGAGATCATGCTGACAGCATTGATGCTGTTGGGCTTCTTGAATATTGTAGCCACCATTGCCCAAGCAACAGGAATGGACAGTATCATATCATGCTTTCTGCAGTTTTATCTATAAGATATCTCTTTATCTCTTTAGGTATGTGAAGAGGAAAAGATTAGTTAAGACCAAAGTTGGGCCCTTGAAGGCAGAAACAGGTGAATTTATTATGGGGAACAAGGAAATCGCAGACGAGTTGAACAGGTACTTTGGATCTGTCTTCACTAGGGAAGACACATACAATCTCCCAGATGTAATAGTGGCCAGAGGACTTAAGGTAACGGAGGAACTGAAGGAAATTCTCATTAGGCAGAAAATGGTGTTGGACAGACTGATGGGACTGAAGGCTGATAAATCCCCAGGGCCTGATGGTCTGCGTCCCAGGGTACTTAAGGAGGAGGCTCTAGAAATCGTGGATGCATTGGTAATCATTTTCCAATGTTCTATAGATTCAGGATCAGTTCCTGAGGACTGGAGGGTAGCTAATGTTATCCCACTTTTTAAGAAAGGAGGGAGAGAGAAAACAGGGAATTATAGACCAGTTAGCCTGACATCAGTGGTGGGGAAGATGCTGGAGTCAATTATAAAAGATGAAATAGCGACACATTTGGATAGCAGTAACAGGATTGGTCCGAGTCAGCATGGATTTGCAAAGGGGAAATCATGGTTGACTAATCTTCTGGAATTTTTTGAGGATGTAACTATGAAAATGGACAAGGGAGAGCCAGTGGATGTAGTGTACTTGGACTTTCAGAAAGCCTTTGATAAGGTTCCACATAGGCAATTAGTGGGCAAAATTAGAGCACATGGTACTGGGGGAAGGGTACTAACATGGATAGAAAATTGGTTGGCAGACAGGAAACAAAGAGTAGGGATTAATGGGTCCTTTTCAGTATGGCAGGCAGTGACTAGTGGGGTACCGCAAGACTCGGTGCTGGGACTGCAGCTATTTACAATATACATTAATGATTTAGATGAAGGGATTAAAAGAAACATTAGAAAATTTGCAGATGACACAAAGCTGGGTGGCAGTGTGAAATATGAGGAGGATGTTAGGAGAATTCAGGGTGACTTGGACAGGTTGGGTGAGTGGGCAGATGCATGGCAGATGCAGTTTAATATGGATAAATGTGAGGTTATCCACTTTGGTGGCAAGAACAGGAAGGCAGATTACTATCTGAATGGTGTCAAGTTAGGAAAAGGGGAAGTACAACGAGATCTAGGTGTTCTTGTTCATCAGTCACTGAAAGTAAGCATGCAGGTACAGCAGACAGTGAAGAAGGCTAATGGCATATTGGCCTTCATAACAAGGGGAGTTGAGTATAGGAGCAAAGAGGTCCTTCTGTAGTTGTACAGGGCCCATGTGAGACCACCTGGAGTATTGTGGTCAGTTTTGGTCTCCAAATTTGAGGAAGGACATTCTTGCTATTAAGGGAGTGCAGCGTAGGTTCACGAGGTTGATTCCTGGGATGGTGGGACTGTCATATGTTGAAAGATTGGAGTGACTGGGCTTGTATACACTGGAACGAAGGATAAGAGGGGATCTGATTGAAACATATAAGATTATTAAAGGATTGGACACGCTTGAGGCAGGAAAGTTAGATATGTTAGATATGGCCCTTGTGGCTAAAGGGATCAGGGGGTATGGAGAGAAAGCAGGGATAGGGTTCTGAGTTGGATATCAGCCATGATCGTACTGAATAGTGGTGCAGGCTCGAAGGGCCGAATGGCCTACTCCTGCACCTATTTTCTATGTTTCTATGAAACATGTTCCTGATGTTGGGTGAGTCCAGAACCCAGAGGCCACAGTTTAAGAATAAGGGGTAGGCCATTTAGAATGGAATTCAGGAAAAACTTTTTCACCCAGATGGTTGTGAATCTATGGAATGCTCTGCCTCAGAAGGCAGTGGAGGCCAATTCTCTGGATGCTTTCAAGAAAGAGTTAGATAGAGCTCTTCAAGGTGGCAGAGTCAAGGGATATGGGGAGAAGGCAGGAACGGGGTACTGATTGTGGATGATCAGCCATGATCACATTGAATGGTGGGGCTGGCTCAAAGGGCCGAGTGGCCTACTCCTGCACCTATTGTCTATTGAGAGTATTTGGGAAGTAAGGAATATATGACTTCTGAGCTTAGTTTAAGGGTCATGTAGACTTTCTAGAGTCTCTGTCAACTTTGATATCTAGAATGTTGATGTTTTGTTGATGCTGACAAACAATACTATTCAGGCAGAAGTGGTGAATGACAGATGTAAGTAGGATGTGTGGAGATGCTCATTTGTGTTGTGCAAATATTGCTATTTATCAACCTGTGCAGGATGCACATGGACATGCATTGTATTGTTACTTGAAGAAATATGAAGGGTACTTGCAGCCATCAAAACTAAATGAGCGTGGTGGGACCCAAACTGAGCATGGGTGCACATTTTCCGTAACCAAATTCTGCATAACGGGACTATTGTTGATTCTTTTAGTCCCTTTGCTAACAACATTATCCGAACAATAGCTGTTTCATGGAATACAAGGGAAATTTCCACATTGATGTGCAGGTGGCAGGTTGCAGTTATAAAAGCATAAAGAACATAATAAGAGCCAGAGTGAGCCACTCAAACCCTCAGACCTGACCCACCTTTCACCCCAGGCCTTATTTCCTTACCTGTACCAATCTTATAAAGCCCTTGATTCTCTGATTATGCAAAGATATATTTATTTCCTCTTTAAATAATGCCAAATGATCCAGCAATAGCAATGCAGCAATAGTTTGACTGAGGACTTACCTACTTTTAAAGTATGAATCTTCCTCACTGCAGCCACAGTATTATTTGTATATACAATTTTGTTGTGTCCCTTGAGTTCAACCATTTCTTATGTTATATTATGTTATCTTATATTTCAACCATGCTACAAGATATGAATCAATTGGTTGAAGACTGGAACCTGTGATCGTTTGGATAGGGAAGGCAGAGAAGGGTCATGGCTGAGAATTTCTGGCTGAAAATTGTTGCAAGTGCTTTAGCCTTGTCTTTTGGATTTATATGTAAAGCTGCACTGAACATTGCCCAAAGAAGCCTGTTCCCCTTCAATACTATATTGTTCATTGCTATTTATTCTGGAAGAAAGACAGCAGAGATTTAAATGATGCAGTCACTGTAAAAGCACTTGGCCCAGTCAGTATCAAATTCAGTGGAGAGATGGACTTCCAATGGTGCTGCAAGAAGAGAGTATGTGACTGTAGCCCTTTCCCTAGACTCTGCTCTTAAGCAGTCTTTCAGGACCAAAAATAAGTGATTTATGCTCAAGTGTAAATTGTGGCTTCTGAGTTTGCTATTGGGGTGAAGGTGGGGTTATGCAGACTCTTCCACAGATTGAACAGGTGCATGGTTTGTATTCTTATGCAGCCCTTCTGCAACACACATGAAGTTCTGGAGGAGCTCAGCAGGCTAGGCAGATCTATGGAAAAGAGCAAACCGTTGACATTTTGGTCTGAAACCCTTTACTGTATAGATAGGGTAAATGCAAACAGGTTTTTTCACTGTTTGGGTGGGACTACAACGAGAGGTCATGGGTTATGTATGAAAGGTGAAAAGGGTAAGGGGAACTTATCAACATCAACCAGAAGGTCGTGAGAGTATGGATGCAACTGATGCATTCAAACTCAATTTCAACATTTAAGAGAAGCTTGGGTAGATACATGGATGGTAGAGGTATGGAGGGCTATAATCCCACTGCAGTCGATGGGAGCAGGCAGTTTAAATGATTCAGCGCAGACTAAATGGGCCAGAGGATCTGTTTCAGTGCTGTATTTTTCTATAACTCTATGACAAATCCTTCCAGTATTCCACAAAGAAAAATCATGAAGTAAAATTAATAAGAACAATCAAGTTAACAACAACACACCAACTTTTTGTACTGTACCTCTGGTATTGCTCTGAACTACAAAATCTTCATGTTTTACTGAATCAAGGATAAACGTTACATCTGGTGCCCTGAGAGGACTGATAGGCATTAGGTGCTGCTACATAGTCCTCTGTTGAATGTTTACAGGACTGCATAGCTAGACCTGTTTTTAATCAATTCCACCAAATACGATGACAAGGTCAACCGGTATGAAGGAGAGTGAATTCATTTTAAAGCCTGACTTAGAAGCAAATATTCCAAAGCCATGCTGATAGTTACACACATAACTGAAAGCATTTGCCTAGAAGTCTAGGTTTACACTCCAAATGTTTTTTTTTGTGGTATTGCTAAATAATTGAGGATGACTTTTTAAATAATAAATGGATTTTATTGGATGGTTAAAGAGAAATTATATAATCTAATTGAGAAGTCCAGACAAAATGTTCAGTTTCTATGGCTACAGTTAAATTCTATCAGGAAGGATGGCTGTTTTTAACATGATCTGTGACATCAGTCTCATAGATTGAATTGAGAGATAAGCAAAAGGAAATCCTTAATTACAATATACAGACGTAATAAATACAACAGTGGGGTTAGAAACCACTTTTATATGTTTTGCACTGCAGCTATTTGCTAATTGCCAGAACGAAAGGAAGAGGCAAGCCTAGCCATTTGACAGATCTAACATTCAGTGAAGCTGAGGCTGGCGTCTTGCCAGTTGTCAAGGAGTGAGCCAGCAACTTGCAGTGAGAAGTCCCTGTGCTGCACAGGATGTTGCCGCTCAGTTATGCGTTGGGCTTCCCATCACAGCAGTGAACCTGTGCTGGAAAGAACAGTATGGTCCAAGCTTGAGTGTATGATGTGCTTAGATGGCTTCCTAGTCATAGTACCAAAAACATTTGAATTGAATTGAATTTGATTTGAATTACTACTTGCATACTTCATATACATGAGGCATAAAAATCTTTACGTCTCCATCTAAATGTGCAATGGCAACTTATAGTAATTTATAATAAATATATTATGTACAACAAGACAGTCAATATAACATTGGAAACACAGTTGCATCAGTATGAATTAAGCAGTCTGATGACCTGGTGAAAGAAGCTATACTGGAGTCTGTTGGTCCTGGCTTTTATACTGTGGTACCGTTTCCCAGATGGTAGCAGCTGGAACAGTTTGTGGTTGGGGTGACTCGGGTCCCCAGTGATCCTTTGGGCCCTCTTTACCCACCTGTCTTTGTAAATATCCTGAATAGTGGGAAGTTCACATCTACAGATGCGCTGGGCTGTCTGCACCACTCTCTGCAGAGTCCTGCGATTGAGGGAAGTACAGTTCATGTACCAGACAGGAATGCAGCCAGTCAGGATGCTCTCAGTTGTGTCCCTGTAGAAAGTACTTAGGATTTGGGGGGCCCAAACCAAACTTCTTCAACTATCTGAGGTTAAAGAGGCACCATTGATCCTTTTTCACCACACAGCTGGTGTGTACAGACCATGTGAGATCCTCAGTGATGTGTATGCCGAGAAACTTAAAGCCATCCACCCTCTCATCTCCAGATCCATTGATGTCAATAGGGGATAGCCTGTCTCTATTCCTCCTGTATTCCACAACCAGCTCTTTTCTGCCATAGATAACATCACTTGTGTATTGGCGAGTAGAAGACCAATTAATTTTCTCCCTAGTGTTCATTCTGCCCATGCTATAGACTAACTGAGCTATATTTATACCATGCTCTGTTGTTCTATAGATGTGTAGTGGAGGGTATATTTGCTGGCTGCATCACAGCCTGGTATGAAAACACGAATGCATTGAATGGAATATCTTACAGTAAGTAGTGGATTTGGCCCAGTATATCATGGGTAAAGCCCTCCCAACCATTGAGCACATCTACATGAAACCCTATCATAGGAAAGCAGTGTCCATCATCAGAGATCCCCACCACCTAGCTCATGCTCTCTTCTCACTGCTGCCATCAGATAGTACATGAGCTTCAGGACTCATGCCACTAGGTACAAGAATAGTTTCTACCCCTCTACCATCAGGCTCTTGAATAAAGGGGGATAACTACACTCATTTGCTCGATCATTGAGATGTTCCCACAAACAACAATCTCACTTTAAGGACTAGCATATAATGAGATAAGGACACTTTATCTTATTATCTCATGTTCTCATTATTTATCGTGTTTAGTTATATTTCCACTTGCACAGTTAGTTGTCTTCTGTACTCTGGCTGCCCTTTCATTGATCCCTGTAATAGCTACTAATCTATAGATTTGCCGAGTATACCCAGAAGGAAATGAATCCTAGCATTGTATATGGTGACATATATGCACTTTGATAATAAAATTACTTTGAACTTTAAAGCGTGTTGTTCTGGAACCCTAGAGAATTGGCAGTAAAACATGCCATATTAAATAAATGTTTCTGATTGTGGTTTGATGTGAAGTTCTACAATATATATGAAGGTCTGTAGTACCGAGTGGGAGATGCGGCAAGTACGTAACATTTTAAAAGGAGTCTGTAAGGGATAAAGGTAAGTTATATTTTAATTGTAGCACGATCATCAAACCTATTAAAAGATGCACAGCCAAATCATCACAATCTGCTTTTTTCCCCTTATTGAATGATAACATGAATTTCAGATTTTTAGCTTTTGTGGATTTCATTTTGTTATTTCTTTGCCCTGTATGTACACCTGCTGCTATAACTGGAACAGATTTTCCCACTAAAATGAAAGAATTATACATTTATTGATTTATTTTTAGAAACTGAGAAAAGCACTACCAAGGTATTTCCTTTCAGCAAAGAATATTTAAATAACAGCACCTTGCAATTATGTTCAATCTTTGATGTGGGTAGACTGTGAATTGAAACACACTAGAGAGCTGAGCACACAGTTTTGAGAATGCAGAACAAAAAGATATGATATAGGAATAGAATTAGGCCATTTGGCTCATTGAATCTGCTCTGCAGTGGGGGAGTAACTGCCAAGGACAGGTGGTTTATTTTATGAGGGTGGTCATGTAGTGACTGTGTGAATAAAAAAGTAAAATGGTTTTAAAAAAAGGTCTTAATGATGTTGGGTAAAGGAATAAATTTACATTGAACTTTTGACCTTCGAACTTAGAATAGTTAGAAGTGCAATAGAGTGGATAATTTGGGGAGAAGGCAGAAACATTTTCTGCTCTGCAGAGGAAAAACTGTAGAAGTTTAAAACCAAGCTAATCCTTTCTTGTCGAGTACCCATGATAAACTGAGAAGAAAGTTCCTGTCACTAGCGGGAAATCTTCTGATATTTCAGCGGTGACTTTGAAGAATGTGGCAGAATTCTGAGCCTATTACTTAAGGAACTAGATGGATACATGAACGGAAGAAATTCTGCAGAGGCTGGAACTCCAAGGCAACAAACTCAAAATGCTAGAGGAACTCATCAGGTGAGGCATCGTTCATGGAAATGAACAGACAGTTGGTGTTTTGGGCTGAGCCCCTTGTATTGGCTTGAAACATTGACTGTTTGGTCATTTCAATGGATGCTGCCTGACCTGTTGAACTCCTCCAGCATTTTGTGTGTTTGGAGATGGATACATCATTTATATTAGTTAACTTGTAGGAACATTGAGAATTTAGAGCATTAGAGCCTATTGAATGCATGATGTTTGTGCCAGTTGAGTAAGTTTCTCCTAGTCTAATTCACTTTCACCTCTAGGTTTGTAACCATACATATCAAAACTCTCTAAGTACACTCCCTCAACTCTCCTGTTCCTTTTACCAATGGCTTTAAATCTATGTCCTTTCCAGACATTGATACCTCAGCTATTTACTCTACCCAGAGCCCTCACAGTTTTAATAATTGTAATTTAAATTATACACCCTGTCAAGTCTTCCCTTAGTCTTATTTATTCCAAAGAAAGTAACTCTATTTTGTCCATCCTTTCCCTATGATAAATTCTTTTAAACTCTCCAACGTATCCTTGTAAATCCAGACGCTTCTTCCCGGCAGTGTGGTGGCTAGAGCTGTTCAAAATGCCGCTTAAGAAGGGTTTGCATTTCTAATTCTTGCATTAATATAGGCAAGCGTTCCACATTCATTTCAATCACCTTATTATCTGACCCCACAGCCTTCAAGGATACATCAACTCATTATCTTCTCGAGTTAAATGGTCCGGAATATTTTTTTTAAATTTCCGCCTGGGGGCTCTCTAGACTGGAGGAGACCGATCTGGCAATATTAAGTGATTCTCACAATCAAGGTTCATGATATTTGTTTGGCTAAAATGAAACTAGGGTATGATATCATAAGATATTAGATGGGGAACTAACATTATTGAAAGAGTAATAAAAATAATTAGATACAATTCCTGAATGATCATGATTCATTTTAAAACGCTGACTTGATTTTACTAGAACTCTGCAAATTTGCACAATCGTCAAAACCCGAACTACAATTACCTGCTAGAAAGCGGAAATTTATCGAGTAAACTCCACACGTCATCAGATCATTGAGGGAGATTTCAGTCCTACCTTTGATAGATATATAAACATTGCACACAGCTGTATGTTCAGAGCAGCAGATAGCGGGCTAGCTCAACACATCTTTTTCACTTTTGGTTGTCAGCCTTATCTCAATCTTGATTGAGGTGCAGCGAATTTAAGATAGTTTTGACTTGCAAGTGGGCTAGATCTGACTGATAGATTGTTTTCAGAATGTATTCACTCGCGACTGTAGTTGTGTTGGTACTTGGTGGCTTTGCAGTCCCAGGGAGCACTGCTCCAAGTTTGAAATCCGGGGCAGCGAGTGCAGTTTGTCAGGTAGAAGGACATTTACTACGACAAATGAGACATAAGGTCCATGCCCTGTCTAAAGATGTAAGTAAAGGAATTTGTCTTTCATTCTGCATTCAGATTAATGTTGGTTCAAGCTTTTTAAAAACATCTCTAATCCATACCCATCATTTCACAGGCTCAAAAGCACGACGAGGACACGGAGACGAGACTAGTGGGAAAGGATCTATTTGGAGGCCTGGAGGTATGACATTGTATTGGTGCGATGCTCTTTAATCTCACCGAACACACGTTATCAATTCACAGTATCGTTCCGTTTTGGAGAATACCTGTAAGATCCATGGTTTGCTTTGCAGGAATCTGGTAGCTGCTACGTTCTCAAAGAGGTGATTGACTTCTACCTTGGAACCGTTCTCCAACCTGACCAATTGCACGCCAAATATTCGCATCTAAACGACGTTAAAGAGTTTCTCGCCGTTCTGATGAAACGGCACATGTCTGCTTGCGTAAGTGTTTCCTGTTCTGATTGAACCAATTCGAGAGAACGTAGACTTGATATCGCTCGCATTTCAAACGAATAATTAAATACGCAGTGTTATGACTCTGCTGGTGGGCAAACAGTTCAAATCGGGGCTCAGTGGTAGAAGGGAGGGGAACTGTGCGAAAGTACCGCTGACTGGAACGGGCGCTGAAACCAGTTCTTGTGTTTGAATTGGTTGTGTTCTTTTCAGGATACTGAAGATAAAACGAAAGCCAACAAAAACATCGAACGACTGAAGCAGAAAGTGGAGAAGGTAATTTACTAAGAATTCATGCACATTGTGCAGATCAGATTCATGACATAAAACTGTTGTGCTAGTAGTGTGGTACTCGGGAATCACCTGTACAAATTCGGTTACGTTTCAACAACGTGACACAATCAAGAGTGAGAAAAGAATTGACCTCGGTAGAGTTCAGCATTCGGTATTCACGTGACTCTCTGTAACCATCTTTTCGGCGCTATGTTTCGTGTAGAAGACTTCTTAGTTTTCCTGCACTGAATTCATTCAACTGATGTTAATTTCTTACTCTGGTTCGTTTATTCCAGCTCGGCGAGGCGAGTGAGGCCAAGGTTGTCGGGGAGATGTTCATCCTCCTCCAGGAGATAACGAACCGCTGTTCAACAGCAGGTTGGAAACCCGGACACCAGGGGAGATCACGAATTAATAACTGAGGAAAGAAAACCAAGACGCAAGGAAACAGTACTAGTTTCCCCCCAAAATAACATGTTTTATTAACTTAACAAGGAGATATTTATTTCTGATGTATTTATTGTGTATAATGTTATACACATCGTTGTAATTACTTACAGTAAGTTATGTGTAGCAGTCAACTTTGCATTGCTAATGGTCACTTGTAACTTTTTATTTTTAACCACATTCGGTAGGACATTGAAGATCGATTTTTTATTAAATAAATGCATATTTGAAGTTAAACAAGCTATGTGTTATTTTTTGCGTGAGTTCATGACGAGAGAGCAGATAATTCTGTAAATTGAAATGTAATATAGAGTCTAATGGCTAAGAACGTCTTCATATAGAGCTCTTTGCAGAAGGCACTTGTCTTAGTCTATCACTAAAAGTGTTCCTCTGTTCAGCAATGGTGGTATGCAGAGGGTTAAAAATATTGTCCAGAATTGCCAGGATTTCATCGAGTCCTTTATTCTACGACAGCTTCCAGTGTGTCCAATTTGACTCCTACAACAGAGCCAGCCTTTCTAATCAGTTTATTGAACCCGTTGGCATCACCAGTGTTGATGCCATTGCCCCAACATATCACTGCACTGAACACTGAACTGGCAACAACAGACTGGTAGAACATGTGAAGAAGAGGGCTGTTTACTTCAAAGGATCTCAGTCTACTCAGGAAGTAAAGGTGACTCTGGCCCTTCTTGTACACAGCCTCTGTGTTGATGCTCTGCTCAGGTGCACCCCCAGGCTCTCCTAGATCTTCACCACACCCATGTCCTCGCCATCAATAGTAACAGGAGCAATGCAGACTTAGTCTTCCTAAAGTCCATCACCACCTCCTTTGCCTCATTAGTATTGAGCCGCAGATGATTCAGCTTGTACTGTTTGACAAAGTCCTCCACCAGAGCTGTATATACATCCTGCAGTGTCCCCTTTACACAGCCAGAGAATTCCTGCAGATGACATGACTCAGTGTTGTATCTAAAGTGCAAGGTATACCGTGTAAACAGGAAGGAAGTCAACATGTGGGGCCCCAGTGCTGTTTATAGCCATGTCTGTCACACAGCTCTAAAGCCTCATCCAACCTGTGGCCTGCCAGTCAGGTAGTCCTTTATCCAGGATACAATGGAAGTGCCAACCTGTATTGAATGGAGTTTTCCCCCTGCAATTAGGGCTGTATGGTATTGAAGGCACTTGAGAAATCAAAAAGCATGTTCCTCACAGTGCTATCCAAATGGGAGTAGGCTTGTTCAGCAGGTAGGTGATAGCATAGTGCTCCTTGTAGGCAAACTGCGGGGGATCAAGGACTGGTGTGACCAGGAGTTGGAGGTGAGTCAGGACCAGCCTCTCTAGGGTCATTGTGATGTGTGAGTTAAGGGCCACTGTGTGGTGGTCATTCAATACTTTCGGTTGACCCTTCTCGGTTACTGGGACCACACATGTTTTCCACACAGTCGGGACCCTTTCCAGGCTGAGACTCAGAGTGAAGATGTGCTGGAGAACTCCACACGGCTGCTCAGCACACTCCCTCAGGACCGTGGGGTTCACACCGTCCGGTCCCAGTGCTTTGCTGTGCCTGAGTTTGGACAGAGCGCTTCTCACCCGCTCCGTAGTGAAGGTGAGTCCGTGATGACTGGGGAACTGGTGAAAAGTATCCAGATCCTGAGGGAGGTGAAGATTGGGAAGACAGCAGTTGGGAAGCGGAGGTGTGAATGGTAGGTGCAGAGCAAGGAGGGGATGTAGACAGTGCTAGCCCGTATTGTTTATCCACCTGTTGATATGGAGGGGGGCTGAGAGAGGAGGGAGGAGGGGATTGTTGTTGCTGAGGGAGTTTTGGGTGCCTCGGCACATGTACTGGTGTGCTACAACAAAATCCTGAACTACACAGAGATTGAAATCTTTTGTTTTGTAGGTTTAGTAATAGCAAGCCATCTGTGATTACAAATATCCGCCGAAAGATTAAACTTGAGTCAAAACAGGCTAACGATGCGCTGAGGGTGGGGGTGTTCACTGAGCGTTAACGTTACCAGACAAAGAGGCTGAGTGAGCGAATGATCTGAGTTGATTCCGTCCCCTCCCAACCCTCGCCTCACGTATATCGTCCAACAGCAATGAATTGACATTTCCCGCAGATATGATTAGAAAAATATAGTTCACACAGATGAAGCAATGATCAAATAATGTAGTCTATCTCTAAAATGTTTCAGTCACCCAAATAACGAAGATCAGTTTTTTTTGGTGAAAAAGATAAGCTTCTTAAAAATTGGGTTACTGTTTTTTGCGCAGGGAAACAAATCACACTGGAATTAAAACGGCGGCTTAGGTTTCTCTCAAAGTCAAAAGCGTGAGAAATATTCCTTCGATTGCATAAATAAATACTCAGTCTGACGTGACGGTCACATTACGGGCTGAAATGACATATTCATCAACAGGATGAAATGACGGTCGTGGGAGCAGTTCATCAGGAGACGGGTCATTGAAAACAGAGGCGAAAGTTAGTTGCAGTTATATATCGGGAGTATTATACTACTTGTGTGATGTCAACACGACCAGGATAAAATATAAAATTTTCGCCTTCTTCCACCCGAGGTAAAATATTTGACCCGAATGGTAGAAATCTGGGAGTAGTTGAACGGAATGTAGAGATTAAAACGCGACTAGAATGGAATAAAATGATCGGCATAGACTCGATGGTTTGGAATGTTCCTGTATCACTCTATGACTTTTCCATGAAGGTCTTATCCGGTGTAGCCTACTGTGGTGAACTACGTGTGCCTGTCTGGACACGCCCCTCTGCTGACTGCTCCTGTGGCTCCTCCCACAGATCCCTGTATAAAGGCGATTGGAGGCACTGCTCCCCCCTCAGTCTCCAGTGGTGGTCTCTTGCATATAATAAAAGCCCATCGTTCGCCTCAGGTCTCTGGGAGTTATTGATGGTGCATCACCTACTTACCTGTTTCATTGATTTAGAGTAGGCCAATGCAGTAATAAATGGGAAGCACTGCGTTGTTTTGGATTGATGGAATGCGTGACGTTTTTAAAAGAAAATTAATACTAATCCGGGGGAGATTTTCCAAGCATGGAAGAAATAAATCATCTGCTTTATGTTAAATAAGTTTTCATCCCGAGATATTCACCCACCCATTCTCCCTATCATTCCTACTGCCTTTAGTTTCCGCTGAGCTTCTTAACAGGGCATGATCAAATTCTGTTTTGGAAGTCAGAGATTGCATAGCATTAAAAAAAAGGAAATATGACAGAGCTAAGGTGAGTGGGAGGACAGATGATTGGGAAGTTTTTAAGAAACAACAGAACTTAACTAAAAAGACAATACGGGGAGAAAAAATGAGGTACGAACACAAGCTAGCCAGGAATATAAAGGAAGATAGCAAAAGCTTTTTTAGGTATGTGAAGAGAAAGAAGATAGTTAAGAACAATGTTGGGCCCTTGAAGAATGAATTGGATGAAATTATTATGGGAAACAGAGAAATGGCAGAAGAACTTAATAAGTACTTTCGATCTGTTTTCATTAAGGAAGACACAAGCAATCTCCCAGATGTATGGATGGGCCAAGGACATAGGGTAACAGAGGAAATGAAACAGATTGACATTCGGAAGGAAACGGTGATGAGAAGACTGATGGGACTGAAGGCTGACAAATCCCCAGGTCCAGATGGTCTGCACCCTAGGGTACTAAAGGAGGTGGCCCTGGAAATTGCGGATGCATTGGTAATCATTTTCCAATGTTCCTTAGATTCAGGATCAGTTCCTGAGGATTGGAGAATGGCTAATGTTATCCCACTTTTTAAAAAAGGAGGGAGGGAGAAAACAGAGAACTATTGACCTGTCAGCCTGACATTGGTGGTGGGAAAGATGCGGAGTCCATTATTAAGGATGAAATAGTAGCATATTTAGATAGCAGTGATAGGACTGGGCCGAGCCAGCATGGATTTACCAAGGGTAAATCATGCTTGACTAATCTGTTGGAGTTTTTCGAGGATGTAACCAGGAAGTTAGACGGGGGAGATCCAGTGGATGTAGTGTACCTCGATTTTCAGAAGGCATTTGATAAGGTCCCACATAGGAGATTGGTGGGTAAAATCAAAGCTCAGGGCATCGGGGGGAAGACATTGACATGGATAGAAAACTGGATGGCAGATAGAAAGCAAAGGGTAACGGTGAATGGGTGTTTCTCGGAATGGCAGGTGGTGACCAGTGGGGTGCCACAGGACTCAGTATTGGGTCCACAGCTGTTTACCATTTACGTTAATGATTTGGATGAAGGCATAAAAAATAACATCAGCAAATGTGCTGATGATACTAAGCTGGGTGGCAGTGTGACAAGTGATGAGGATGTTAGGAGAATTCAGGGTGACTTGGATAGGCTGGTTGAGTGGGCAGATACTTGGCAGATGGCATTTAATGTGAATAAGTGTGAGGTTATCCACTTTGGGAGTAAGAACAGGAAGGCAGATTATTATCTGAACGGTGTAGAGTTGGGTAAGGGAGAAATACAAAGAGATCTCGGAGTCCTTGTTCATCAGTCACTGAAGGTGAATGAGCAAGTGCAGCAGGCAGTGAAGAAGGCTAATGAAATGTTGACCTTTATTACAAAGGGAATTGAGTACAAGAGCAAGGAAATCCTCCTGCATTTGTACAGAGCCCTGGTGAGACCACACCTGGAGTATTGTGTACAGGTTTGGTCTCCAGGGTTAAGGAAGGTCATCCTGGCTGTAGAGGAAGTGCAGCGTAGATTCACGAGATTAATTCCTGGGATGTCTGGACAGTCTTACGCAGAGAGGTTAGAGAGACTGGACTTGTACACGCTGGAATTAAGGAGATTGAGAGGGGATCAGATTGAAACATATAAGATTATTAAGGGATTGGACAAGATAGAGGCAGAAAATATGTTCCAGATGCTGGAAGAGTCCAATACCAGAGGGCATGGTTTGAGAATAAGGGGTAGGTCATTTAGGACAGAGTTAAGGAAAAACTTCTTCTCCCAGAGAGTTGTGGGGGTCTGGAATGCACTGCCTCAGAAGGTAGTGGAAGCCAATTCTCTGGATGCTTTCAAGAAGGAGCTAGATAGGTATCTTATGGATAGGGGAATCAAGGGATATGGGGACAAGGCAGGAACCGGGTATTGATAGTAATTGATCAGGCATGATCTCAAAATGGCGGTGCAGGCTTGAGGGGCCGAATGGTCTACTTCTGCACCTATTGTCTATTGATACCCATTGCAGTCCCTTTTCTCTGGCCTCTAGATCAGCTCTAGCCTATGCTTGGTATAAGGCTTTGGAACCTTGTCCGTACTGGTCATCCATGAGTATTTAATGGTATTACAAATAACTTTCAGTAACCGAGAATTCATTGATAGAACAGTAATTGAATTTTTCGATTAGTGGAGGAGATTCCTCTTTGGTAAGTATTATAAATTGACACAACTCAGCTAGATGCACATATAGTTCTGAAGCACAACGTTAATGCTACAATGGCGGTCATGACCGAAGTGTTAAAGTTGCAGTTTAATTAACCGTATTAACTTAACTGGCCGTTGATTGATATCAGACTTCATGAACTGGACTGATTGAAGATTGCCTTCTCTGGTGGTGGGATCTTGTGGGGAGGCTGAAACACATCATCGCTTTGGTATTATTTGTCCAATGTGCTGCAGACACTTGAGTTTTGCAAACATGCTCTGAGCTACACTGTTAATGGAAATTCAGGCACGCTTTGAGCACTCCCCCTCGTTAGCTGCACAAATATGGCAAAGTGATGGCACTCTGTTCTGATCCAATAATAAGGGGTTGTTTTGCTTTGAGAACCGTAAGCTGCTTTTACTGTTTAAATACATTCACTTCATTAGCTTTGCATTTTCAGATGTTTTTCATTTCGTGCATTTTAGTTATGTTTAATAACTGGACTAATGCTGACTAATTACTGCTCTTTTTTCAATAGTGATACTACACAAAAAATGACTGACCTTCTTCAAAGGGCAATTGGAAGCAAAACTTTTTGCGGTGGACCTGGATCACAGCAAATATTGGACAAAGGGTATTAATGATCGATCCGGATGAAGGGATTTGGCCCTAAATATTGACTGTTTATTCTCCTCCATAGTTGCTGCCTGACCTGCTGAGTTCTTCCAGCATTCTGTGTGTGTTGCTCTGGATTTTCAGAATCTGCAGAATCTCTTGTGTTAATGACCATAATATGTAATATTTAGTTCACTAGCTATATTTTCACAATATTTCTTAATTTTCTTTACTCTTATGTTTATTTGGACTAAAGATATTACTATTTAGGAATTACGTGTGAAGCACACATAGCTAGAATGGAGAAAATTATTGGAGACTGAGTAGAATTAAAAATCATAAAGTAACTTGGATTAAAAGGCAAGGAAACAGCAGTGGATTTGAGGTTACTTCAACAGAGAGGCTGAGTGTAGATAGTGGGTTGTTATAAATCAAAAGTTAAATTATTATTAAAATTATTCACATTAAAAATTACAAAGCGCACTGCCTCAGAGTCAAAGTCAACTCACTGTACTTCCAGAAGCATTATCAAACAAAATGTGACATCTAACTACATAACGTGACAATGGACCATCAGCTTCATCAGCAAGTTAAGCTCCAAAGCCTAGAATACAGTGAAGAAAGGGCGGGAGAAAAGCAAGACAGGATTATTGGAAAAATTTCCAGAGCTTAGTCCTTTGGCAGTTGAAAAACGGAGAAATCAAATTCAATTTTCAAGAATACTCAAGCAGCTAGAACTTTCAGAGTGTGGATATTAGAGGGTTGGTTGAGTTGGGGAGATTATACACAGAGAGCTTTGAAGCCATATTGGGATTTGAACTCAGAATGTGCTTTTTTTAAAGTAAAGATGTTCCTGCCCCTTCAAACTCATAAGTTTATTCATCTGAGTAAACCATGAGTTAAACTGTCCACAAACAGTTTACGCTGACAGTTTTAAAGAAGCTGCAATCGCTTATAGAGGTAAGAACTGATTTGAATAAAACAGCTCATAAAGCAACATGATTAGTAATATCAGAAGTAAAAGGAGGACATCATGACTAATGTTTGTGAAACATTTTGAGATTCTGATTTTTAGTGCTCAGGACATTGCTTGATATAAAATTGTTTGGGATTCTATATTTGTTCTCTGCCTTTCATTAAGTGAATGGGTTGTCAACAATCAAAGTTCATAATCAGGATTTTGTCAATGTATATGCTTAATAGTATGAAGGTCGCTGTGAGGAGGCATACTGTGAAGTAAGATAGGTCAGCTGGTTGAGTGGTGGCATAAAAACCTTACACTAAATGTCAGCAAGTTCAAGGAATTAATTGTAGACTTCAGGAAGGGGAAATCAGGAGAATGCATACCATTCCTCATTGAAAGGTCAGTAGTGGAAAGGGCAAGCAGCTTCAAGTTCCTGGGTGCTCAACATTTCTGAGGATCTACCCTGGACACAACATATTGATGCAAACACAAATAGGCTATGCCACTGGCTATATTTCATTAGGAGTTTGAGGAGATTAGGTATGTAACCAAAGATCCTAGCAAATTTCTAGAAGTGTACAGTGGAGAGCATTCTGACTGGCTGCATCACAGTCTGGTTTGGAGGCACTAATGCATAGGATTGGAAAAAGCTGTGGAGGGTTGTAAACACAGAAACTCAGCTAAATGCATCATGGGCAACAGCCTCCCCACAATCCAGGGTATCTTTAAAAGGTGATGCCTCAAGAAGCTGGTGTCCATTATTAAGGACCCTCACCACCTAGGACATGCCCTCTTCACATTACCACCATCGGAGAGGAGGTACAAGAGTCTGAAGACACACTCAACATTTTAGGACTATTTTGCACTATTTATTATTTCTTATTGTAACTTATTGCAATTTTGTAATATTTACACCATATTGCTGCTGCAAAACAACAAATTTCAGGATATATGTCACAAATGATAAACCTGCTTCTGATTCTGATTCAAAATTCTTCTGCTTAAACTGTCTACCATTAACACCTTCTCCAGAAAGATTAACTGTGATAACTAGATCTTCATAAACCTCCATTATCATCAGGTGTCATTTGGCCTTGTTTGATCTCTACTATTATCATCAATATGTGCCTTGCTGTATGATGTAGGTGATCATGGCCTTATCCATGACCATGATTGTTGTTAGCAAATTTTTCTACAGCTGTAGTTTGCTGTTGCCTTCTTCTGGGCAGGGTCTTTACATTGTGGGTGACCCCAGCCATTATCAATGCTCCTCAGAGATCATCAGCTGGTTGTCGGTGGTCACATAACCAGGACCAGCTGCTCATACAACCATCCACCAGCTGTTCCCATGACTTCACATGACCCTGATCGGGGTGGGGTGGGGGGGGGTCTAAGCAGGTGCTACACCTTGCCCAAGGGTAATTGCAGGCTAGCGGAGGGAAGGAGTGCCTTATACCTCCTTTGGTGGAGATGTATCTCCTCCCTGCCACCCAAGATCTCTACCATATCACTATAAAATATAGGTCTTCGTTCTTTGCATCTCCTCCCTTTATTGCTACTTAAAATGTGATTGCTTCTTAACTTTTTCTAGTTATGATTAAGGGTCAATAAACTGAAATGATTCCCTTTTTACAGACACTGAGTGCTTTCTCTTTTATACTTTTGTTTGTTTTATAATTGTGCATCATCTTGGTTAAGATTGGAGTGTGGTGAAGCTAGCCAGGATTTAATAATTGGAGAACCCAGATACTATGAACTATCCTAATTAAAAACATGTTACCGTTTGTTGTAGAATCTTGCTCTGATGCTTTTTTGATGGTGGGGGAGTGGAAAATTGTCTTGTTGCTGTTTGTGCATGGGAGGGGGGAGTTAGGAGGTGGTTTGGGGCTCTAACGTTTTAACTGTCATTCATTCTTTGGGGCACTCCTCTGTTCTTGTCGAAAAAAAAGAATTTCAGGATGTATATTGTATACATTTCTCTGACATTAAATATACCTATTGAACCTAAAAATCTTCTAGATCATTTGTTGTATTTGTTTTTTTAATAAGAGATAACACATCCATTTATTTATAACTACCTTTTGTGATATATAGAGCGTAGGATATTACAGAGCAGTACAGGCTTTTTGGACTACAATATAAGTTTTAAAATATGCTGGATACACCCAACACAAGTATGAACCAGTGCAGTTACCAGCTTGCTTGTTTTGAAAGTAAAACAAATACCACCAGAGATTAAAAAAAGTTCATATTTTAAAATTAAGTTGGTGGTGCTGGCCGAACCCTAAATTTACTCCAGGTAGTGTAGATGCCAGATGATGCACAGATTTATTGAGCATAATACAGGCTGGGTAGGAATGGGCATAGCAACTCTCCACCAAAGGCATCAACTTATTTGGCTATTTATGAACTAATATCAGAAAATGAAAGCTTCCTCTCCAAATCATTTGCTAGAGTTGCTACATAATTGGTAAAAGGAAATATTGATGTGAACTCTGTATATTTTGATCCAAAATTCGCATACTTTTAAGCTTGTAGTAAGTTTCATTCGTGTAATTCAGCTAGATGTAATTATCTATTAATATGTGTTTCCTTAATCTGTTAGAGCAAGCAGTGAGTCTCTTGTTATAGCAAGCAGAGTTGGAGAAGAAGTTACCTAAGTGTTTATTTTGCTAAAACACATTATGTTCTCATTCTCTTGAAAAAGTTGACAAATACAGGGAGTTCCCTAACTCTAAGCTGCCGTTACGGCTCAGTGGACAACTGGTGAATGAGTCAGAAGCTTCTGTTTGTCTCAGTATACAACCGCTGAATGTGTCAGAAGCTTCTGTTCTTTCATGTCCATTCCAGGAAGGTATTGTGTAGTACTTATCCTTAAGTAATCTATCTAACTAAACACATTCACATGATCTGGATCTGACAGCAAATGTCAAATATTCAGAAGGAATAGAGAAATGATGTAGAATTTCCTACTTTAAAATGACATCATAGAGGTGGGGTTATAATACCAGTTCTGCATGGTGAAGGCAGACTCAATCTGTACTCACATTAATCTGTCACCTGAGGGATTCACTGGCACTTCAAAAACAGTTGCTCATTGTATTAAAGCAGCAGTCAGTTAAAATAATTTTAAAACTACATTTTAAAAAAACTCAAGTAGATTACTGGACAAGTTGAATGTAACTTACATTTTGTATCATGTTTAAATATTGGTAAATAATTGCCACTGCTCATTTCTAATATTAAAAGGTACCTACAGAGGAGGTAACTAATATAAAGTGGCCACTGACTGTTTAGGCTTGGCTGCTGTAGCCCTTCCTTGTCAAGGTTCAACATGCTGTGCATTCAGGGATGCTCTGCTGCACACCACTATTGTCATGTGTGATTATTTGAGTTACTGTAGTCTTCCTGTCTGGTTATTCTCCTCTGATCTCTCTCTCCATAACAAGGCGTGTTCACCCACAGAACTGCCACTCACTGGATGTTTTGTTTTGGTTTTTTTGCACCATTCTCTGTAAACTCTAGAGACTGTCGTGCATGAAAATCCCAGGAGATCAGCATTTTTTGAGATACTCAAACCACCCCATCTGGCACCAATAGTCATTCCACAGTTAAAAACATTTAGGTCACATTTCTTCCCCATTCTGATGTTTGGTCACAACTGAACCTCTTAACCAAGTCTGCCTTATTTTATGCCTTGAGTTGTTGATACATGATTGGCTAATTATATATTTGCATTAATGAATGGGTGCACATGTGTACCTAATAAAGTGGCCACTGAGTGTAACTGTAGACTGGGAGTGAGGTGTCCCGGACAAACTTCAGCCCTTTCTGACCTCATTTTCCGGCAGCAAGGATAAAACCAGGGCCATTTTCTTCGTTTTTATCCACAATACTATATAAATAATGTTTATATACTACACAATGGGTTTAAAGATAATTGTAAGAGCTTTTGATTCCAATCACAATTATAAGGAAGACAAATGCAATGTCAGCTTTAGAGAGGACTAGAATATAAAAGCAAGGTTGAAATGCCGAAGCATTATAAGGCATTAGTTAGACCGCATTTGGAGTATTGTGAGCAGTTTTGGGTCCCTTATCTAAGATAAGGCATTGGAGAGGGTCCAGAGATGGTTCACGAGAAGGTTCCTGGGAATGACAAGGTTTAACGTATAAGGAGTACTTGATGACTCTGGCCTGTACTCACTAGAGTCAGAAGAATGAGGCGGATCTCATTGAAACCTATTGAATATTAGTTACAATGCACATGGAGAGGATGTTTCCTCTAGTGGGGGAGTCTAGGGCTTGAGGGCACAGCTTCAGAAAAGAAGGATGTCCCTATAAAACAGAGATGAGGAGGGATTACTTCACCCAGGGGCTGGTGAATCAGTGGAATTCATTGCCCCAGATGGCTGAGGAGGCCAGGTCATTGACTATATTTAAAATAGAGGTTGTTAGGTACTTGACTAGTAAAGGAGTCAAAATTATGGGTAGAAGGAGAATGGGATTGAGAATGGTGGAGCAGACTTGGTGGACCAAATCACCTAATTCTGATCCTATATCTTATGATTTTATAGTCTTATAAATCAACAATATTTAATACTCAGTATTACTTAATTTACTAACAATAATGTAATTAATGAAGTCAATTTTGCAAGCTTATCCATTGCAATTTCATATTTTAAAGGTGATAAAATCATATATATGAATCATAAATAACTTATGAAACTTCTCTGTCCACATGAAATGACAAATAAATAAGTCAGTTTTTCTTGTAACAGCTCACTATGATTTCCTGTACAATGATAGGAATAAAAACTGGGTTGTTTGGACCAAGTTGCAGAGTTCTAAGCATAAATACAGTAACATTGAATATACATTCTTTATCACACACTAAAATATGCTGATTAAAGTGAAAGAGGAGTTATCTGTCATTCCTTGGCTCTAAATCTCAAATATTTAATAAAACAGATGCATTTCTATCTGATAATTACTCACCAGAAATATTGCCCTGTCATCTACAATTTTCATCCTGGTAGTCCTTTAGAGTCATGGAGAGTATTCATTTCAATTTATTCTGTGGATTTATTGTGTAGCTGATGATGCCTGGGGTTGATTCAGGTGAGGCAGAGGGGATGGGTGAGCCTGTGGGTGGGTAGGATGAAACTAAATTAGTGTATTATTGCCAAACGTATGAGGTGCAGTGAAAAACTTGCCTTGCAATCTGTCCATACTGGATTCTATAATTCACATTATGAAGTGTTTCTGATTTCTGCTTGCCCCCTTTTTTGCTGCTATATTGAGCGACTTAAATCAGGGGCAGCCTGCAGATAATGAACACTGAGCTGAGCTGAATATCAAAATTCAAGTACATTAGGTATCAAAGAATGTATAAATTATACACCTTGAGATTTGTTTGCTTACAGGCAGCCACAAAGCAAGAAACACGAAGAACACAATTAAAATAAAAGACCATAAAAGTGGAAAACAGAAACACACATCGTGCAAACAATAGAAGCAAATGACAGCATTCTGAACCAGACTGAGTCCTCAGATCTGCTTCCAGAGCAGCCGGCGTAGGCCCAAGCCTACTCATATTAGCCATCTCAGTTCATCATATTAATGGGGCAAAAATATGCCTGGACTCTTTTGATTTTGTGTTTTGTATTCTGAATTTCTCGCTTGTGCTTTTTTTTGCGTGTGGGAGGTTGATGTTTTTCTTTGAATGGGTTCCATGGTTTTCTTCGTTTGGTGGCTATCTGTGGGGAAGATGAATCTCAGGGTTGTATACTGTATACAGACATTGATAATATATGTACTCTGAATCTTTTGAATTCATTACGCGGTGCATTGAGGTAGTCCAAGGAAAAACAATAATGGAGTGCAGAAGAAAGTGCGACCGTTGCAGAGAGAATGCAGTGCAGGCTGCCAGCGAAGTGCAAGGTCATAATGAGGTAGATTGTGAGGCCAGAGTCCATCTGATCATGAGACTATAAGACCATTGTGTCTGCCCCATCATTCCAGCAAGGCTGATCCTGGATCCTACCCAACCCCACACACCTGCCTTCTCACCATATCCTTTGATGCCCTGACCGATCAGGAAACGATCAACTTCTGCCTTAAATACACCCATGGACTTGGCCACCACCACAGTCTGTGGCAGAGAATTCCACAGATTCACTACTCTCTGGCAAAAAAATCTTGCTCCCTACCTCTGTTCTGAAAGGTTGCCCCAGTTTTGAGGCTGTGCCCTCCAGTTCTGGAAACCCCTACCACAGGAAACATTCTCTCCACATCTACCCTATCTAGTCCTTTCAACATTAGGTAGGTTTCAATGAGATCCCCAGCATTCTTCTAAATTCCAGTGAGTCTAGCCCAAAGCTGCCAAACACTCCTCATATGTTAACCCCTTCATTCCCAAAATCATCTTCACGAATCTCCTCTAGACTCTGCAATGACACACATCCTTTCTGGGATATGATTATACCAGGGAAACATTCAGTTGTCTTATGGAAGCAGGGTGGAAGTTATCCTTGAGCTTGATGGTCCATACTCTCAGGCTTTTGTATTTTCTGCCTGACGGGAGGCAAGGAAAGAGAGAATGACTGGAGTGGCTGGGATCTTTGGTTATACCGGCTGGTTTACCATATCATCAAGAAATGTAAACTGATTCCATGGAGGAGAGGCTGGTTCCCTGATGTGCTGAACTGTGTCAACTACTCTCTGCAGTTTCTTGTGGTCATGTGTAGTGCAGTTGCTATACCAAGCCATGATGTATCCTGACAGGAAACTATGGTGCCTCATTAAAAAGTATTTGGGGTTAAATGACCCTTGCAAGATTTCTTTAGCCTCCTGAGGAAGGAGAAGGCCTGGTAAGCTTTCTTAGTCAAGGCTTCAATGTGGTTGGACGAGGACAGGCTACTGGTGATGTTCACTCCTAGGAACCTGAAGATCTCAACCCCCTCAACCTCAGCACCATTGATGTAAAGAGGAGCAAATGCATCACCTCACATAATCATGGCAGAGGTGGTGCTGACTAACCTTACTGATTGCAGTTCTGCTGGTTAGGAAGCCAAGGTTCCAGTTGCAAAGGGAGGAGTTGGCTCCCAGGTTTAGGAGTTTAGAGATGAGTTTCCTTGGAATTAAGATTCCATAATACCGTAATGCCGTAATATGATGGAATTTATGGTAGATAGAGAATAAACAAAAATCCTCAGCACAAATGTTGGAAAGTCTTGCATGTCTCTAATTATTTTTGTTTAAAAAATGCAGTTGTCATTGTCCACATCAACTGGTGAGGTCGCTTCAGAAAATATCAACTTTCTATATTTCCTGCAATATAACTAATTTAATACACTTATAATGTCTTAATTGAATATATAAATGGAATAACTAATTCAGCTGCATATTTCTTTAAGAGGCTTAAGACATGACATAACATTTTCAATAATGATGGATGCCCTAGATCATAATATGGTTTGGACATTTATTTTCCATTCTAGTATTGATTCACTGATATGTTTAGCTGTTCTTGAGATAAAATTACTGCACTTACTTTTAAAATTTAAGACACATATCAGTGGATGCTTGCAATGCAGAAAATGCGTTCATACCAGCCTGACAATTACCCTCACTCCATTCCATATTTCATTGTCACGGTGATTGTGAAACTAAATTTGATACTAAAATAACCTATCACAGTATCTTCCACTTGTATTGCTGTAAGAAATTGAGGTGTTTAGATTAATAATGGCCTTGACTGTGTTCCTTCTGCTTCCTTTGCAATCCTGCTCTCAGGATCAATATATCAGAATCAAAATCCTTTACTATCGCCAAGTATGAGGACACATACAGGGAATTTGATGCTGGTTTCCCTGAGCTCCCTCTGTACAGAATTAATAGCAAACAAAAACAATAGTGCAAATAATCATAAACTATATACAATGAGGTCCCCGTCATTGAATGTACAGGTGGACTTGATTTATGATAGACTAAAATTCAAGTGTTCATAAGACTGATGGCATACGGAAAGAAACTGTTCTTGTACCTATTTGTCCTGGCCTACAGTGATCTAAAGCACCTACCAGAAGGAAGGAGTTGGAACAGGTGATGTCCAGGGTGTGATGGGTCTACAATAATGCTGCTTGCTCGCTTCCTGACTCTAGATGCATGTAAGTCCTGGATCGAGGTCAGCTTCACACCAATAATCATTTCCGCAGCCCTGACGGTTCTTTGGGGTCTATTCTTGTCTTGTTTGGTAGCTGACCCGAACCAGACAGTGATGGATGAACAGAGAACAGACTGGATTATTCCTAAATAGAATTGAATCAGCAGCTCCTGAGGTAGGTTGTACTTCCTGAGTTGACGTAGGAAATACAATCTCTGCTGAGCCTGATTGCACTTTTAGACTGGATATATGGGTGAGTGGGGTGTCCAGGGAGGGGTAGCACCTCTGGTGAAGGGGGTTGACCTGTCCACTCTGGGGCAGCTCACTCACCTTTGATTCGTCGGACACTCAGCTCTCACCTGTGGCTCCAAGTGGCTTTGAGCATGCAACAGAACCACACCCTGGTACGCCACTTTGACAAGTGAGGGTCATACCCCGGTGAGATAGGGGTGGAGCTGTCCTGGCACGTAAAGTCACCCCCAGTGGACTGGGTGGACGAGATCGAACAGCTCGGAAGGTGGTACTTGCAATGCTCTGTGGAGAGTGAAGGGCATGACAAGGCACAGAAGATGTCATGGTTATCCACTGCAACCGAGAAAACCCCCCTGTGTGTGATGCTTGTTCGTCCCACTGGACCCAGGCTTCTGAGGTCGAGAGAGTGGAACTGCCCCAGTGCAATGGCCCTTCCACCCCAAAGGTTTTCCCGCACAGGTTTCCTGTCATCATCGGATATGACGGACAACCACCGATATAGATTAAACCCACAAATTAAGCCATGAGTAGCATTTCTGTTGTTTCTTCCAGCTATTTTGTGACCAATATGAACGATATTGATAAATTGGTTGAGCAATTCAATCTGAAAAACACACAGAATCCTGAAGGACTTCAGTTGGTCAGGCAGTAGCCATGAAGGGAAATGGACTTCCTCCAGGTTTTTTGTAAGTTGTTCCAGGTGCCAGACCCATTATGTTCCTCCAAAGAACATAGAACAGTACAGGCATTTTGGCCTACCATGTTGTGCCGACCCTTTAAACTATCCCAAGATCAATCTAACACTCCCTATCGCTGAACCCTTGGTTTTTCTTTCATCCATCTGCCTATCTCGAGGAAGGATGTACTGGCTTCAGAGGCAGTGCAGAGGAGGTTCACCAGGTTGATTCCAGGGATGAAGGGGTTAACCTATGAGGAGAGGTTGAGTTGCCTGGGACTATACAAGGTTCTACACAGTAGGCTTATTCAGAAAGTCAGAAGGCATGGGATCCAGGGAAGTTTGGCCAGGTGGATTCAGAATTGGCTTGCCTGCAGAAGGCAGAGGGTCGTGGTGGAGGGAGTACATTCAGATTGGAGGGTTGTGACTAGTGGTGTCCCACAAGGATCTGTTCTGGGACCTCTACTTTTCGTGACTTTTATTAACGACCTGGATGTGGGGGTAGAAGGGTGGGTTGGCAAGTTTGCAGATGACACAAAGGTTGGTGGTGTTGTAGATAGTGTAGAGGATTGTCGAAGATTGCAGAGAGACATTGATAGGATGCAGAAGTGGGCTGAGAAGTGACAGATGGAGTTCAATCCAGAGAAGTGTGAGGTGGTACAATTTGGAAGGACAAACTCCAAGGCAGAGTACAAAGTAAATGGCAGGATACTTGGTAGTGTGGAGAAGCAGAGGGATCTGGGGGTACATGTCCACAGATCCCTGAAAGTTGCCCCACAGGTAGATAGGGTAGTTAAGAAAGCTTATGGGGGTATTAGCTCTCATAAGTCGAGGGATAGAGATTAAGAGACGCGATGTAATGATGCAGCTCTATAAAACTCTAGTTAGGCCACACTTGGAGTACTGTGTCCAGTTCTGGTCGCCTCACTATAGGAAGGATGTGGAAGCATTGGAAAGGGTACAGAGGAGATTTACTAGGATATTGCCTGGTTTAGAGAGTATGCATTATGATCAGAGATTAAGGGAGCTAGGGCTTTACTCTTCGGAGAGAAGGAGGATGAGAGGAGACATGATAGAGGTGTACAAGATATTAAGAGGAATAGACAGAGTGGACAGCCAGCGCCTCTTCCCCAGGGAACCACTGCTCAATACTAGAGGACATGGCTTTAAGGTAAGGGGAGGGAAGTTCAAGGGGGATATTAGAGGAAGGTTTTTCACTCAGAGAGTGGTTGGTGCATGGAATGCACTGCCTGAGTCAATGGTGGAGGCAGATACACTAGTGAAGTTTAAGAGACTACTAGACAGGTATATGGAGGAATTTAAGATGGGGGGTTATATGGGAGGCAGGGTTTGGGGGTTGGCACAACATTGTGGGCTGAAGGGCCTGTAATGTGCTGTACTGTTCTATGTTCTATGTTCTATACTCTCTGGAGTTCAGAAGAATGAGTGGGGATCTTATAGAAACATACAACATTTTGAAAGGGATAGATAAGATAGCAGTAGGAAAGTTGTTTTCATTGGTAGGTGAGACTAGAACGAGGGGACATTGCCTCAAGGTTCAGGGGAGAAGATTTAGGATGGAGATAAGGAGAAACTGTTTCTCCCAGAGAGTTTTGAATCTTTGGAATTCTCTGCCCAGGGCAGAGAACTGAGGCTTCTTCGCTAAATATATTTAAGAAACAGTTAGATAAGTTTTTACATAGTAAGGGAATTATGGGTTATGGAGAAAAGGCAGGTGGATGGAGCTGAGTTTACAGACAGATCAGCCATGATCTTATTGAATGGCGGGGCAGGGTGGATGGGCCGGATGGCCTACTCCTGCTCCTATTTCTTCTGTTATTATCTAACAGTCTTTTAAATGTCCCTAATGTATCTGCCTAAACCATCACTATCATGGCAACACATTCCACACACCTACTACTTTCATTGTAAAATATCTACCTCTGACATCCCCTTTATACTTTCTTCCAATCACCTTAAAATTACACCTGCTCATATTTGTCACTTTCACCTTGGGCAAAAGGCACTGGCTGTCCACCTATCAATGGCTTTTATCATCTTCTACACCTCTATCAGGTCACTTCCCTTTCTCCTTCACTCAAAAGAGAAAAGCCCTAGCCCCCTCAAACTTTCAATCCTCCAACTTTTCTGTGTAGCTCCAGATTCCAGCAACTGCAGTCTTTTGTGTCTCTTTTCATATGGAACTTTTTTGAGGCAATCTTCCACTTCACACTTTCCAAAGCCTGTGGACATGTAGAGTAACTATCTAACATGTCACTATTAAAAATATATATTTTGGTAGTGACTGGTTAAGATCCTGATATATTGCACAAAGTAACACTAAGTTGACATGGTGTAGTGGTTAGCATAACGGCTTGCAGTACCAGTGACCCAGGTTCAATTCCTGCCGCTGACTGTAAGGAGTTTCTACATTCTCCCTGTGGGTTTCCTCTGACTACTCTGGTTTCCTTGCATCGTCCAAAGACGTACCAATTGATCATTGTAAGTTGTCCTATGATTAGGCTAGGATTAAATTGGGGAACGCTGGGCAGGGTGCCTCGAAAGGCCAGAATGGCTCATTCTGTTCCGAATTGACATCTCTTGCTCTGATGCCAGTGGCAATTGTGGTTTTTTTTTAACCAAAGAAATCAAGGACTTTCAGAAATTTATAGTAGGACTCTCCAATACTTTGAAAGTAAATAACTTGTAAAACAAACATGTGAGTTGCTTCTGGAGTTGGATCATTCTTGGGTTATTTATAATCATTTTTAGTTGCAAAGCTGTTTTCTGGGTGGTGGTTTCTGATAACATAACTATGAGGGAACAGTTATGTAGATCTTAAAAAATTGTAGAAAAGGTCTCTACTGAATGCATTGAAGATTCAAAGTAAATTTATTATCAAGGTATGTGACAGTATACAAACCCAAGATTTATCCTCCTGCAGGCAGTCACGAAGCAAATAAAACCATGGAACCCGTTCAAAGAAAATGTCAAAAACCCAATGAGTGGAAAAAAGAACAAATCGCACAGGCAGCAAAAGGCAAGCAAACAACACACAGACATCAAACCTCAAAATGGTTCAGTTCAGTTCAGTTTAGCGCTGTATTGTTCATTGATTGCAGGCCGCAGTCAGTCTGCGCTGAAGTGCCCTGATCAAATTGTGCAAAATAGCAGAAGGAGAGTAACGCAAATCTAGAGACACATGTAACATGGACCACGGAGCCCTCTGAAAAGTTTTGTACACCTCTGTTAAATTTCCCCTCATTCTCCTGCATTCTAGGGAATAAAATCCTGACCTATTCCCTGTAACTCAGGTCCTCAAGAACTGGTAATATCTTTGTAAAATTTCTCTGCACTTATTTACATATTTCCTGTAAGTAGGTGACCAAACCTGTGCACAATACCTCAAATCAGGCCTCACCAAAGTCTTATACAACTTTGGCATAGCATCTCATCTCCTGTACTCAATACTTTGACTTATGAAGGCCATTGTGCGAAAAGTTTTCTTTATGACCCTGTCTACTTGTGACCCTCTACTTAACTACTTTTTCAGGCACCTCTGTTTAAAATGTAGTCTTCCATAAATGATGAAGATTCCTTTTGTGACCTTGTAGTAGTCAAACCATTTATGCAGCGCTTTTGACCGCTCTGGGCCTGTGCTCACTGGAGTTTAGAAGAGTGATGGGGGATCTCATTGAAACCTATGGAATATTGAAAGGCCTAGATAGAGTGGAAGTGGAGAGGATGTTTCCAAAAGTGGGTGAGTCTAGGACCAGCAGGCACAGCTTTAGAATAGAAAGACATTCCTTTAGAACAGAGATGAGAAAGAATTTATTTAGCCACAGGGTGGTGAATCTGTATAAATCATTGCCACCGATGGCTGTGGAGACCAAGTCATTGTGTACATTTACAGTGAAGGTTCTTGATTAGTAAGGGCTTCAAAGAGAGAGAGAGAATAAATCAGCCATGATGGAAAGGCGGAGCGGACTTGATGGGCAAGATGGTTTAATTCTGCTTTTATGTCTTATAGTCTTATAAAAATGAATCCACAGCCATGAGCCATGCCGATTCAACCTTGTAGCGTGAGGTAGGCTCCTATACCTTCCTCCAGCAGCAGTGAGCGAGAGGAAGAGGGTGGTTGGTCAAATGCAAAGTGATGGAGCTGAATACCTGCTCACCTTCTACCCTTGTCTTCATCCTTTTCAAACTTGCTCTGTGCTTTACTCAGTGAGGAATAATAGAGCTGATCGTGTTCGTGCTCCGCCTGTAGGCCGCACACTTTGCTCTCAACCTCACCGAACTCCTCCGGAGACAGCAAAAGCACCAGATCACTCAGTTGGCCAAAAGTACATAATCAAAATGTACACTACAGTCTCCAATTGCACGCAGTTTGGTAGTAGAAGCATGTTTAAAAGAAGAAGTAGTTTCGAGAACTGTCTGCATTGGTCATTGATGCTATCTTGTTTGTTAACTAATTAACTGTTAACTAATTAAGGTACTTGGTGGTTAATAGATAAGTATCTGCTGGTGCGACTGCGTGTCAGACTTGGTTTCCCCATGGTGAATAAATATTGATCTTTGTTGGGGATATGGACAGTCCAGTACCTCCCTTAGAAGTACATGACACTGATTTTTCCAAGATGGATACGTGAAGGTCCCTTCCTGATTTGGGCTGGGAGACAGTTCCTTAGCACTTTGGACCTACATAGCTAGAAAAAAAAATCATGCTCATGCATTCTCAACTGCATTGAAATGAAAGTGCGAACTTAATGTGCCAACTGCTGCGGTTTTTGCCATTAAAATCTAACCAGAAAAACCCAGTTCTAGAAAAGTGTTAACTGCATGATAAGTAACTTTGGTTTGTTATTCAGTATTCATAGAAGATTCACCATACTTCCAGTTTTATAGGTGAACTTTGCAGCTTCGTAATTCAACGGGAATATATTGGCTCTAAATACATACATCAGTAGGTAGATAAGGCAATACTTTTTTGATCGGTGAGAACAGGGTAAACGGAATTTGTAGCAATAAATGACTCTAAAACTCGTAGAAGTCTGTTTTTTTTAAGTGTGAAAAAGTGTTAAATTGTGCTTAAGATGAATTGTTACTTGTTCCTGCTTACAAGCTTGTTAAGGCCCATTAGAGTCTACTTGATAAATTATTTGCTCCACTGATACCACTCTTTAGTAGGTTTTACCTGATCACTTATCTGTATCTCCTTTGAAGAAAAATTAAAATAGTCGGCGAGTAAGGTATGTTTGACAGGCTTTAATATGTAAATTTTTCTTTTGGCCAAAAGTAGAGAGGCAAAGGACGAAAATAGATTGTTCAACTTAAATGATCAGCTACTCACAGCAGAGTGCCCAGCTCCTGATAATGTATATTCTCTTGAAGTGATTACAGACATGGTTTGAAAATCTATATTTAATCAGGGAGAAGTTTACTATAAGAATTGAATTTCTTTGTGAACAATGGTAACTAACTGATGAGCTTGCCCACACCTGGGACCCTTTTTCATTTTGTTTTTCACCTCTTTCATTTGTCATGGAGGAGTTAGGAACATTGAAATAAAGGCCATCAGAGCCCTCATGACTTCCCTACCATTCCAGGACCTTTTATCACAGCTGATTTTTCTACATGGATTTCCAGCATACCCTAAAATCTATCAATTGCTATCTTGAATATACTCAAAGTTCAAAGTTTATTTTACTTTTTAGCGATACAGTATGGAGCCTCGCCACCCCGATTAACCCTAACCTAACCACAAGGAAACCCAAGGACCCGGATAAAAGCCAGAGATTCGACAAGAAGGATACACAGAGATTCCTTACAGAGGACACTGGAATTGAACTCCAAACTCCGGGACACTTGCCCAATTTCCTTAAATTCAATGAATTCTACTTACTTATTGTTTTATTTCAAGATATAGCACAGAACAGGCCCTTGTATTGAGGCTGAAGCCAAGCAACCCACCTATTAACCCTAGCCTAATCACAGGACAATTTACAATGTCCAATTAACCTACTATCTGGTAGGTCTTGGGAATGTAACAGGAAATCAAAGTAGCTGGAGGAACATACAAACTTCTTACAGAGGACATCAGAATTGAACTACAAACCACAACGCCCTGAGCTGTAATAAATCCATGCTAACCACTATGCTTCCATGGGAATATATTTATAATATGAATTTATTATCAAAGTAAGTATGTGTCACCATATACTACCCTGAGTCATTTTCTTCCAGGCATTCACAGTAAAACAAAGATATACAATAGAATCAATGAAAAACAACATTTTCAGTGGTAAAGCCTCTAATACTCTTGAACCTCTGAAAAACTCACCACTATCTGGTATGAAAACATTTAATCTCATCTCAATCCTAAAACCTAACCTATTTTTAAGTCTGCAATTTCAGATTCTAAGAAACTCTGTCAGGGTAAATATCATCCATGTATTTTGCTTGTCAAGCCTATCAAAACATCTTTATATTTCAATAATGTCTCCTCTCAGAGGTGTTCTTCTGCACACCACTGTTGTGACACTTGAGTTACTGTTGTCTTCCTGTCAGCTTGAACCAGTCTGGCCGTTCTCCTCTGACCTCTCTCACTAACAAGGCATTTTCGCCCACAGACCTGCCACTCACTGGATGTTTGTAAACTCCAGAGCAGGGGTTCCCAACCTGGCCCACAGACCCCTTGCTTAACAGTATTAGTCCATGGCATATAAAAAGCTTGGGAACCCCTGCTCTAGAGACTATTGTGCATGAAAATTCCAGGAGATCAGCAGTTTCTGAGATACTCAAACCACCCCATCTGGCACCAACAATCATTCCACAGTCAAAGTCACTTGGATTACAATTCTTCCCTATTTTGATACTTATAAACAACACTGAACCTCTTGACCATCTCTGCATGCTTTTATGCATTGAGTTGCTGCCACATGATTAGCTGATTAGATATTTGCATTAATGAGCAGGCGTACGGGTGTACCTAATGAAGCGGCCAAAGAGTTTAAAGCGCATAATGTCGCATTCAAAAGGACTTCCAGCATACATAAAATTAATGAGTTGATGCTATCAAAGAATGTTCAGATATGGTACCACAGTCTATGGCAGGATGAAGAGAAATTCACCACTTTCTCAAGTTGGCTTCTGACTTCAGTAATGTTAAGAGCAATACCGGCCATTTACTCTGCTTTGGTTTTTAGCATTACTGCTGTCTTGCAATAATTCATAATGGATCTTTTTTCATTGTTGCAGTTGATTGCCGAACATCAGAAGATTGTTGTGTCACTTTGTTTCTGGTTTCTTTCTTGCAATCTGATTTGTATGATTTGTATGCATCCCCGACGACATCCTCATTCTGCCATCCTGCTTTGAGTAAGTCCTTTGCTCCACAGTACGAGCTAAATGCACTTTACAAGTCTTTAACCAAGACTCGTGATCTCATTTATCACTGATGTTCTCACTCACTCTGTGCTTAGTCAGATTTTATTTTCAGTGATATGTTAATGAATTCTCCATTCTTGTAATATAGCTCCAAGGTTTTCATTTATTGTTCATGCAATAATAGAGTTCAGCAGACTCTTTCAATCCATTGTATTTGCCTGCTCATCTCAGGCCATATTCTATATTTCAAGTACTGCAGAAAAACTGCTCTTGTTAATGTGCCTATGTGGCTGCCATACTCCTGAACAAGGATTGTGAAACCAGTTTCATTTTAATGAATCTTCAACAATCTTATTTTATTCCCTGGACTTCATGACTGTGGCCAAATTCTGCACTAATTCCATCTACGGGTTTGCAGATGATGCTACAGTAAAGTGGGCCGGATCTCAAATAATGATGAGTCGGACTTTAGAAAGGAAACAGAGAGCCTGGTGACGTGATGTCATGACAACAGCCTTTCCCTCAGCATCAGCAAAACAAAAGACCTAGACACTAACTTCAGGAAGTGAAGTGATGCACATGCTCTTGTCTACGTCAGTGCTGCTGAGGTCAGGAGGATTGCCAGCTTCAAGTTCCTAGGAGTGAGCATCACCAATAATCTGTCCTCTTGCAACCACATAGACGTCAGGGCCGAGAGAGTGCGGCAGAGTCTCTACTTCCTCAGAGGGCTAAAGAGATTTGGCGTGTCCTATTTGCCACTCACCAATTCTTTATCAAATGCACTGCAGAAAGACTGTTATCTGGATGCATCACGGCAAATGCTCTGCCCGAGACAACAAGAAACTACAGAGAATTGTTGACGTAGCTCAGCACACTATAGAAATGAGACTCCCCTCCATAGATTCTGTCTACACTTCTTGCACCTGGTAAAGCACCCAAAACAATCAAACACCTCATCTGCCCCAACATTCTCTCTTCTCACCTCTCCTATTAGGCAGTAAACATAAATGCCTGGAAGCATATATCACCAGGTTCAAAGTCAGCTGTTATAAGCCTACTGTATAGTCCCTAGTATGATAAGATGGACCATTGGACTCACAATCTACCACGTTATGGCCTTGTTCAAAGTACATTTATTATCAAAGTAAATATCAATTATACAACCTCCACAAAACAAGAAACCCAAAAAAAACCAGTTTAAAAAAAGGCCAACACCCAATGTGATGAGAGAGAGAAGATAACACAAATCAAGCAAGCAACCTCTTTCAGGATGAAAGTGGGTCCATAAACACGAAGCCCAAAGCAGCCGGAGCAGGCCAATAGTCTCCGCCTCAGCTGATTGCAATTTATAGCAAAGCTCGCAGACACAGAGCCCGGAGCAACTGTGTACCTTATTGTCCACCTGCGACACTTTATTCTGCATTCTGTTGGTATTACCCCCGTACTGCCTCAATGCACTGATGTGATTGGATGGCATACAACATTTTTCACTGTTCCACAATATCTGTCACAGTAATAATAAATAAACCAAGAAACCCGCTCAGCAACAAAAAGTGGTTGAACTCATTAATGAAGCACTTCGCATATCTGTAACCTTCATAATGCATCACTACACAAACAGGTATCACTTCTTAGTGAGATATGCACATTTTGGGAGCCAATTCCAGGAAACATGGAGAGCTGAAGAATAAAAAGAACTGGAGCAAGAGAAGGCTAATTTGCTTCCTGTGTGTCTGCCTTAGCATTCAAGAAGATAACAGCTAATCTTTTACTTCAGTATCTCTTTCCACAACCTCATATAAGGATAGGATATGCACAATAAATAGAAAGAGCCTTGGGGTACAAGTCTATAATCTTTGAAAAGGTGGTTGCACAAGTAGTAAGGGTAAACAGTAATAATTTTTATGCCTGGTGGGTGTGTCTAAAGCAAGAGGTTATAGGTTGAAGGTGAGAGGTAGGAGGTTTACTGGGGATCTAATTTCACCCTGAAAGAGGTTGGAATCTGGAATGCACTGCTCGAGCAGTTGCTGGAGTTAGATAGTCTCACAGCCTTTGAGGAGCATCTAGATAAGACTTGAATTGAAATTATGGACCTATTGAACGTAAATGAATATAGATGTGTGCAATGATTAGCGAGACATGGTGAGCTGTGTGGAGACATTTCTTAATAAGTGGTTGATTCCTGCCTGCTTTGAGACCAAGACCCTGGTTATTGACACCCCAGCCTGAGGAAAATCATCCCTACCTCAAAGTCACTTGAAATACTGAAACATGAAAATACCTTAAGTTTCTCTCTCTTCTACTGTAAATCAGCCCAATCCTGTCACAATAAACACAAATGTATGAGGGGTTCCACCACAAATTATTGTCACTTTTGTAACTGGTATTCATTGATATATTAAATAAAAACAGAAAATGATGGAGATACTCAGTAGATCAGGCAGTTTCTGTGGAGAAGGAAAAACACAGTTAATGTTTCTACTTATCCAAACATTGACCTGAAATGTTTACACTGATTTTCTACATCCATTGTCCAACCAAGACATTTAGGTAAACCATTTAAATGTAAATTAATTTCCTTCTATGATTTTTTTTGTTGGATCTACTGAACTGCTCTGGTTAAATGCTCTGGTCAGCATCTTTTAATTTTTAAATTTCATACTTAACTTTAATTTCACCTTTTGATCAGCTAGAGGGTCATGGAGATTGGCCCTTCAGCCCAAATTTCCTATGCTAACCAGCTTCCCTACCTAAGCTGGAATTATGTCTGCATTTGGCCTATATCTCTCACAACCAGGGGCCCACGGGCCCCTCAATGGCAGGGGTCCATGGCATAAAAAAGTTGGGAACCCCTGTTCTAAACCTACCTAACCAAATGTCTTTAAATGTATTCACTCCTGCCACTTCCTCTGCTAGCTCCTTCCATATTATCACAATCTGGGAAAAACTTCCCTTTCAGGTTCCTTTTAAATATTTTCCCTCTCACCTAAAGCCTATGTCTTCTAAATATTGACTCCACTACCCTGGGAAAAAGACTGCAATGTTCATCTTATCTACGCTCCTCGTGATTTTGTATACCTCCATAACATCACCCCTCAACCTCCTGCGTTTCTGGGAAAATCCGCTAACATCCTTGTGAGTCCTTTCTGCGCCATTTCCAGTGTAAGGACATTCTTCCTCTGGTTAGGTGATTGGAACTGCATGCGATACTCCAGCTGAAGCCTCATCAACCTTTTGAATAGTCTTAACATGGCATCTCAACTCTTGTACACAAAGCCCTGACAAATGATAGCAGGCTTGCCAAACACCTTCTTCAGCAACAGTCTAACTGTACCACCACCTTCAGGGAACTATGTAACTGAACCCCTAGGTCTCTCTGTTCTACAACACACTTCAAGGCCCTTTCCTGAATACCTCTGCTGAGATCCTTAGAATGTTAGGCTTCTAGGTTTCTTGAGCACCTGTATTTCCTACTTGTTACCTTAACTAGAGTCATTATGCCCTTGTGCTTTCTGTTTAATCTTGTCATTAATTGTAACAGGCTTGGGTTTTCTGCATTCTGTGATTATTTAAAGCGGATTCCCTATTAACATTTACTGCGGGGTCCTTGTGTTGAGAATGATTTGTTGCGTGGTGTCACTCAGTTGTACTACCAATGTTTGTTGGAATTCCTACATACAGACTCTTGTTTCTATCTTTGAATGAGAGTTTGCCATTCTTCTGCAGCTGTGTTCAGTTGTTGCTAGTGCTCACCGTGACTGTTGTGTAACCTTCTTCAATTTATGGCGACTCCAGCTTTCTAAAGTTCAAAGTAAGTTTATTATCACAGTGCATGTATGTTACCATGTGCTACTTGGTAACATATTCTCTTGCAGGCATTTACAGGAGAAAAGGAAGTAAAATATAGAATGCACAAAAAACGAAACAAAAGCTGACAAGCAACTAAAGTGCAAAAGACAAACTGTGCAAATAAAAAAGTAAAACTGAGAACATAAGTTGTAAACACCTTGAAAATGTAGGTCATAGAAACAGTTCAGAGTAATGCTGATTGAAGATATCCACACCAGTTCAGAAGCCTAGTAAGATGTAGGCTGATAATGATTTCCAAACCTTGTGGTGTGGGACCTAACGTGCTGTATCACGTTAGAAGAGCTAGAAGAGGGTGTTGCTTAAGATGGTGGGGTTCTTTGATGATAGATACTGGTTATTTGCGACAGTGCTCCATGTAAATGCACTCAGTGGTGGGGAGGACTTTACCAGTGATGGACTGGGCTGTATCCAACACTTTTGGTATCCTTTTCCTGGGCATTGGTGTTTCCATACCAAAGTTCAAATTTCAAAGCATATTTATTATCAATGTTTGTAAATGTCATGATAAACCCACTTGGGATTCAATTTCTAGCAGGCATTCACAGGAAAACAAAGATATACAGCAGAATCAATGCGAGTGAGCTTTCATCACTGTAGATGTGAGTGCTACCAGGTGATAGTCATTAAGGCAGCTCACATTATTCTTCTTAGGCACTGCTATAATTGTTGACTTTTTGAAGCAGGTGGGAACTTCCGTCTTTATCAGGGAGTGGTTGAAAATGTCCTTGAATACTCCCACCAGTTGGTTGGCACAAGTTTTCAGAGCCTTACCAGGTACTCCATCGGGACCTTCCACCTTGCAAGGGTTCACCTTCTTTAAGGGCAGCCTAATATCGCCTCTGAGACAGAGATCTAAGGGTCATCAGGTGAAGCAGGGGTCTTCACAGCTTTAGTTATATTCTCCCTTTCAAAGCGGGCATAGAAGGCGTTGAGTTCATCTGGTAGTGAAGCATCGCTGCCATTCATGCTATTGAGGTTTGCTTTGTAGGAAGTAATGTCTTGTAAATCGTGCCAGAGTTGAGTACATCTGATGTCGGCGCTAACCTTGTTAGAATTTGTCTAACTAGCTAGATGTGCTAACAGGAGTGAGATGTGCTAACTAGTGAAGTGGTGTTGCAGCAACAACCTGGCGCTCAACGTCAGTAAGATGAAAGAGCTGATTGTGGACTTCAGGAAGGGTAAGATGAAGGAACACATACCAATCCTCATAAGGAGATCAGAAGTGGAGAGAGTGAGCAGTTTCAAGATCCTGGATGTCAAAAGATCTCTGGGGATCTAACCTGGTTGCAACATATTGATGTAGTCATAAAGAAGGCAAGACAGCAGCTATACTTTATTAGGAGTTTGAAGAGATTCGGCATGTCAACAAATATACTCAAAAACTTCTAAAGTTGTTCCATAGAGAGCATTCTAACAGGCTACATCACTGTCTGGTATGGAGGGGCTACTGCACAAGACCGAAAGAAGCTGCAGAAGGTTGTAAATCTAGTTAGCTCCATCTTGGGCACTAGCCTACAAAGTACCCAGGACATCTTGAGGGAGCGGTGTCTCAGAAAGGCACCGTCCATTATTAGGGACCTCCAGCACCCAGGGCATGCCCTTTTCTCACTGTTACCATCAGGTAGGAGATACAGAAGCCTGAAGGCACACACTCAGTGATTCAGGAACAGTTTCTTCCCCTCTTCCATCCGATTCCTAAATGGACATTGAAGCTTTGGACACTACCTCACTTTTTTAATACACAGTATTTCAATTTTTGCACATTTTTAAAATCTATTCAATATACGTAATTGATTTACTTGTTTATTTATTATTTTTTTCTCTCTCTCTGCTAGATTATGTATTGCATTGAACTGCTGCTGCTAAGTTAACAAATTTCACGTCACATGCCGGTGATAATAAACCTGATTCTGCTTAACTACACACTAACAAAGACGAATAATGAATATGCAAAAGAAGACAAACTGTGATAATAAAAAATAATAATACTGAAAATTGTAGGCATGATGCAACCAGTTCTGGATGGCTAAAATTTGAACATGTACTGGAAAGGATAGCAGTACATAAACTGGATAAATAACTCAGCACAGACAGCATGTATGCTAGGTTGCCAAGGGAAGGGGGGGATAATTGTACAGGACCCAATCATGAGTTTCAATAAATCCAGGAATGCTATCAAGAACCTGAATGTTGAAATCAATACATCTTTACATTCAGCAGACATGGGCTTCAATCAATGTGGGGGAAGTTCTGGGAACAATGATCAGAAGTCACGTAGAAAACTGTACGAAGAATCCAAAGTGACATAAGGATTAGCTTTCTCTAAAAATAGTTAGTGGTTTAGGGTCTGGATACTTTCCACTGTGCATCTATAAAATTTTGTTAATGATTAATTAAAAACCCCATAAATCATTATCAGTCAAAGTTCTGCCCCGAGCCTTTGTGGCTCATCAGGCTGGTGCTTATGCCGGTTTCTGTGGCGCAAAACGACTGAGAGTACGAGACTCTCCCCCACCCCCCCGGATAGGACGACCCCCAACATTTGCTGGTACCCATTTTCCAGGTGGGTAGACTGGAGCATTATGTGGTTAAGTGCCTCGCTCAAGGAACAACACGCTGCCTCGGCTGGGCTCGAACTCATGACCTTCAGCTCGCCAGTCGAACACCCTAACCACTTGGCCACGCGCCACGCATAAATCATTACAAATTATACATATTGTAATGAGGAGAGGCAATTAAACCTTAAGGGGCTGCTTGGAAAGTAAAAAAAAAGAGGTATGAGTAGAAAAAAATGACAAATTAAAATGATCATGATTTGTAAAGAAAAATATTACTTGGCAACAAATTTAGGTGATTTAGGGTTTTCAGACTCAACCTTCTCACCACTACAAAGCAGGAACCAGCAAAGCAAATAACGGAATACAGGTCAAAGGAAGTCCTACTCAAATTGTATAGTATTTAGATCAGGCCATATCTTGAGTACAATATCCTGTTTGTTCAAGAAGAAACAAGGATGGAATCTAATCTCCGAGGATGGTTCCGACTGAATTATCCCCAGCATAAGGTATGATAAAAACAGTGGGTAAGCCTGCTTTTCAGGCTTGAAGTAGAATGATTGAGACATGACCTAGAGAGGGATAACAAGTAGCACGGAGCATAAAACAGAAATGTCTGAGAATCACTGCGGTTTTAATGTACAGCAAGTTGACTAAAGGCATATTTAAAAGTGATGCAAGCAATGCAAGAAAATGTAATCAACAAATAAAAATATCTTCCATTATGAGCATTATTTTTAACAGTGTAACTGCAGATCCCATTTCTACTGAATAGGTTTTCTTTCATCAAAACTTTGCAAAGGAAGTCTCAGAAATTAATTAATTGAGCTGTTGGCCAGACAATAAACAGTGTCTGAACACTTTTGTTGACACCGGAAAATACCTATGGGGAAAACATAGGTAAAACATTCAGTGAAGGTAGATGCTTGTACCATTTTGTGGCTTGTTTTAACTAGATAGTTGTGTATGTGTATCTATATATATATTCCGTGCTGTATATTAAACTGTGGGTAATGTCTAGGGCCTGGTCTTTCATTATTTTGTTAAGTTGAATGATTGTTGTAAGGTAGGTTAGTATAATAGTATTTCAACTGTTAAAAATGGACCTTTACTGACCAAAACGTAACTTGGCAGACACTTTTACTACGGGGGATCGTTGAACTGAGTTCACTGTAGTGCAAGCAGAAATTTTATGGTTTGTCGGTTGGTGATGGCTGGCGACGAAGTTTAAGTTCTGCACCACCGCGATGCACCTGTGGTTAACTGGTCAAGGGATAAGACTCTCTCTGAGCCGTTTGACTTATTGACGCCCGAGAAGTTCCGGGTTCACATTCTGGCTAAACTCGGCTGCGAGGCAGGCCGTGAAAACCCCAAGATCAAAAGTTACAGTTCTTGGAAGCATAAAGCAAGTGGCCATTTCCAGTAAGTTTGAAGGTGAGACACGTCACTGCCCCCAAAGGCGGCTTTAAAAAAAACAAATCGGAAGTTAAACGCCAAATAACTGGACGAGTTGGTAACTTAAGTTTTTTTTTAAATAGCCCGCGATCTCGGGGTACTTAGAAAGGTGTGTGTTGAAGTACGCTTCGATGGAGCCAAACTATCGACTGGATAATTTTCATTTCGCTTTTTGCGCTTCTCACTTTGAAAGAGAGACTCAAAAAGAAAGGGCGGCGGTCACAGCCAGATTCCACACCGGCCAGAGACCCGTCCGACGGGCGCCGAGCCGGATTCAGCCATTTCATGATTCCATTCTGTTAGGCGCCTTCTCAAAAGACACTTGATTTAAAAATGGTCATTAAAGTTGAGTCAGGCCAGCTATAAAACAAGGCCATCTGACCCACTGAGCTTGTTCCCAAACCCTGTCCTCTCCCATTTGCAAAGCATCGCTCGCGTCTAGATTCCAGCACCTGCGGTTTCTTGTGTTTCCAAAACATCCACTTCCCCTAGCGGGAACGGGATTATAACCCGGGGGATTTACAAAAGGCCGCCTAAATAAACATCGATCCTCAATGATAATCTGTTTATCTAGCGATCCAATTCGCGAAGAGTGAACTTTATCATTATATCAGACCCAACCGAGAACCCCACAAGTGTTTACATGGCGGACAGGTCCCGGGTTTCACGGTCCGCTGCTCCGGTTCCCATTTCCCACGTTCACCTGAACTGGACCGATTCCGGCTCTTTCAGTCATTGAAATCCACCGTAATCTTCCAAATGGGGTTTCTTGTTTTAATTCAGCGCAGGCTCTTATCTCACACAGGAAGAGATAAATATCGCTGATCGGAAAGAACACATTTGTGTTCTACTAGGTCTGCAAGGTATTCACTGTTCATGTGTGCTAGATAGTGTGCAGCAAAACCTCGATAATCTGAGTCTTTATCCGTGAAAGCAGAGAGAAATCAGGCATTGGTGATAAATACCGTCTTTACAACAGATTCACGCATCAGTTTGATTGCTCCATGGGCAATGACATTAGAAGCGTCCTCCGCAGAGAGTAAGCCTACTTTTTCGTTCAGAGGCCTTTCTGTCGTTGGGACGGGTCACGGACTAATTAACTCTAAAATTAAGAATCGAAAACAGTGCAAAGAAACAGGTCACAACTGAACTAACTATAGACTTTTTTTGGCGAAGCAACTGTAATTGTAATCATTAGATACTATGAGAGAGGGAGAGAGCGGGAGAGCACGCAGTTACTTACGACATCGCAAACGAACATGTGATGTTAAACGAGACACAAGAGAAAGCAGATACCGATCCTGCTTTTTGGTCCTGATGCACGTCGACAACCCCTTTCTTCCCACAGATACCGTTTGAGTTCTTCCAGCAGATTATTGTTCTGTAATCAATGAAACATCTGACAGACATTTTTTTTAAGGCCCCCCAGAAGCTGCAGATGCTGGAATCCACAGCAGCATTCTGCTGGAGTAATTCAACGGGAGGAGCGGTTAAACTTTGGGATGGAAGCCCTGCAATCGATCTGGGGGTGTGGAATGCACTGCCTCGGAAGGCAGTGGAGGCCAATTCTCTGGATGCTTTCAAGAAGGAGCTGGATAGATATCTGATGGATAGGGGAATCAAGGGATATGGGGACAAGGCAGGAACCGGGTATTGATAGTGAATGATCAGCCATGATCTCAGAATGGCGGTGCAGACTCGAAGGGCCGAATGGTCTACTTCTGCGCCTATTGTCTATTGTCTATCAGGACTGGGCAGAGTGGGGAGATAGTGGGGCGGGGTGCAGACTGGGGCCTGTCTGCGACTTGCTGGCGCTGAAGTGGTGAGGATTGACGGGTAGATCGAGCCAGGTCAGAGTGGGTGGAGTTGGGATAATCTGGGAACATTTGCAAAGGGACGATTTACACCATTATGTCAGCAGTAAAGCTGGAAAGTCAAACCGTCTTCCGCTGTGGAGTCCGCGTTTGCAGAGGTGGAAAGGAGAAGTCACCTCTTGCTGTTCTTGGCTGGAGTACAATAACATTACCAAACCACAGTGAAAAAATGTCAGAGAATCATAGAGGTTCATTAAAAATAAGAGTTAAATTACTGTTGAGCGTGGATGCACAATCTATGGGCTAAACATATACCTCAATACTAGCTTCCTCTCGCTGTCCTGTGGGTTGGAGCCGCCCACTGGGAATTCATTTGCACTTCTGGTACAATGGTGGTTTCACAGTCTAATCATGGGCAAAAGGGTAAACACAGCGATGCAGACAGCAGAACTGCTGTTTCACAGCTTCAGAGATCCGGGTACAGACCTGACCGCGGTGTGTCACCATCCTTTCTCCCCCGGCGTTCCATTTTTCCTCCCATATTCTAAACATACACCACTAGACTGATTGTCTATTGCAATTTGTCCCTGATGTGCAGATAAATGGTAGGGCCTGGTGGTAGTAAATAGAATGTGGCGGGGTGGGGTGTCAGTGATGCAAGCTAGAAAAGGCTTGTTTGTCTGCTCTAGCACCCCTGTCTATGACTCTCAACTGGGAGGACTCAACCATTTGGCCACTGAGGCCTTTTTCATCACTCAACATTGTTTGGGTGTATTCTGGAATTAGGGTATATAGTAAACACTAACCTCAACAACAAATCTTTAGGCATGAATACGGATTGTAGATTAAATTTAAAATGCAGTTCTAAAGCTGTGGTCTTCAGTTAATTGAAACATCAGACAATGCTGATTAACTTTCAGTGTGGGTGTGAAGAAGGAGGTGTGAAAATTATATGTAATTCAAAGGAACTATTGTAAATACACTAACTATAGAATTGTCCTTTGATCTGCATATAAAATGTCATGTAATATTGGGTCAAACAGGCCTCTTCCCCCAAAAAGGTCTCAAGTTGATTCCTACCCACCACTCGTTTTTGTTGAATTTGTGGAATTTATTACCACAGGCAGCTGTGGAGGCCAGGTCGTTGGGTATACTTAAGAAAGAGCTTGATAGGTTCGTGACTGGACATACCACCAAAGGTTACAGGGAGAAGGCCGGGGAATGGGGTGGAGGAGGGGCAAAATGGATAAGCCATGATCAGATGGTGGAGCAGACTCAATGGGCCAAATGGCGTAGTTCTGCTCCTATATCTTATGGAATAAAGCACTTCTGTGTCCACTAGCTTCAGTCTCTCCCTGGTGACTTTCTTCAAGTTACAAGCATTATCATGGCTGTTCATCCACCTTGATATCATATTCCTTTGATCTATTTGTCATTAAATATATCCATCAGTCTTTGTCTTGAATTTAATTACTGACTTGGCTTTACTGCCATGTGTGATAGAGAATTCCATGGGTTCATCATCCTTCAGGTGAGGAAATATTCCCTAATCGTTGTTCCAAATTACATATCCTGACTAAATGTCAGGGACCCCATTTTGTACTCTCCAGCAATCAGGAACATCTTCCCTGCGTCTAATTTAATACCGTTACAAGCTTACATGTTTCCATGAGATCCCCTCTCGTTTTTCGATAGTCAGTCATTAAAAGCCTAACCAGCTGAGTTTGTCTACATACAGTAGTGTTTCAGCAATCAGTCTGAGAAACGTTTCTTATGTTTCCTCCATGGCGAGAAAATCCGTCTTCAGACAAGGAGGGGGGGGGGGGCACAAAAATCCGTTTGGAGTTCCATTAAAGCCTTATAAAACTATCGTTGGTCATTTCGTTCCTCTGCTCAAATTATTTTATAGGAAGCCGAACATACCCTTTCTAACCTCAGTTACCCATCCTCAATTTTGCTGCCTCTGTATTGGTTCACCTTGAGCTACTTAATATCCCTGGCATTGCCTCTTTAGTGACCTCCTTCAGTTCCTCTTTTTTCTTTAAAAGTTTAATAACAATGTTGACTGGATTTTGAAAAATCTTAATGAATTATTTGACCTGAATTTTTGATTGTAGATTCTTTGCTCTGCAACATTAACACCTCAAATAAACATTCCGTTGACTATGCAAAGTAAACATTTTGAAGTAATGTTCTGAAAAATTATTAGAATTCTATGACTTTCTATATTGTCCATAAGCTTTTTAAAAACGTTCTGACCTGTCTTCTTATTTGTACCCATAGTTCTTATCTTTGTTAATTTTCTTTATAATCAGTTAAAAATAATGTTCAGCTGTCCTCAAAATTTCAAGTACGGTAATATGAACAAAAAGAAAGATGCTATTCTTCCAGGTGAGGTGACCTTTCAGCTGTGAGCCTGTTGGTGTCATCTACTGTATTGGTGCTCCTGGTCTGCATCCTGCATTTCGGTGAGACCTGATATAGATTGGGAGACTGCATCACCAAGCACTTATGCCCTGTCCACCAGAAAAAACAGTGTCCACCCATTTAAATTCTACTTCCCATTCCCATTTCGATATGTCTATCCATGGCATCATCCACTGTCGTGATGAGGCCACATTTAGGTTGGAGGAACAATAGGAACAACACCTTATATTCCATCTGGGTAGCCTTCAACCTGATGGCATGAACATCGATTTGTTGAACCAGTAATGCCCCCTCTTCCCCCTTCCCTGCTCTCCTTCACCATTCCCCATCCCCTTTTCCCTCTCTCACCTTATCTCTTTGCCTGCCCATCGCCTCTGGTGTTCCTCACCATTTTCTTTCTTCCATGGCCTTCTGTCCTCTTCTATCAGACTCCCCCACCTCCAGCCCTGAACCTCTTCCTCAATCAATTTCCCAGCTCTCTACTTCACTCCTCCTCATCCGTTTCACCTATCACCTTGTGTTCCTCCTTCCCTTCCTCCCACCCTTTAACTCTGACTCCTCATCTTTTCTTCTACAGTTCTGCTGGAGAGTTTCCACCTGAAGCGTCGACTGTTTACTCTTTTCCGTAGATGTTGCCTGGCCTGCCAAGTTCCTCCAGCATTGTGTGTGTGTTGCAGGAAGAGGCACCTCAAGGTCACTCTGTCATTCAGTAAGCTGATTGTTGACTTCAGCTTCACTTCCCCAGAACCCCTCACCTCTCTGCAGTTTAGATTCTATGCACGTGAACCCTATATATACTTAACTCCGAATTCACATCCTCTTGAGGTGGAGAATTCTAAAGATTAAAATCTCAGTGTTACGTGGTGATATCAGGCCACTGACACCACTCAGTCTACACATGCAGGGACACGTGTCTCCATTCAGCTAACAGAGTTGACCTGCCGCTTGTCCCAGACTCATCACCTGTGGCTTATTTAATGCCTGTTCTCATCCACAGTCCGTGCTCACGCATTGAACCATCTGGACTCAACCAGTTGTTCCTGCTCTCATTCTCCCTGCCTAACCTTTACCTTGTTGCCTGTTGCGTTTACTTCTGTTCTCTCCTGTTTTATGAACCCCCCTCGTGGCTTGTTACTTTGTGGTCTATGATTAAAGTTATCGTTTACTGCTACACTGCCTTTGCTGGTCTGCTTTTGACTCCAGCCAGTAAGATAGCAGCATGTTTGATCTCCATGGCTACTATGGGGTTAACCAGAGGTGTTATTGTCTTTTATAAATGTATTTTTGATGACTGCAAGGCCCTACTGGAGATTATTGCAAGACTACCCCATCAGTGTGTTCCACGATGGCAGAGAGACTGAAGGAGCTGGCCCTGGTGCAGACCCTCCATCAGAGAGGAATCTGATGAGACAGTACATGAAGGCGGTGTGCAGTCTAACAGCGAGTGATTGTCTCAGTCACACGACCCTGTTGGACGTTGTTAATGTGCAACGCTGCAAGTCTGACTGACGGCGGGAGAGGACTGAGCCTCAGGCCGTGGTGCTGCTTGTTTCCAGCTGCCCAGGAGAGAGGTGCCGGAGTCAGCGTACTCCACTGGAGGCAGAGTGGTGCTGTGTCCAAGCCGGGGTTGGTGCTGCCCTCCCAGTGTTTGCTCGGCAGAAGACAAGCTGTATTGTGTTTGACTGCTGCAATACCCGTGGACTCAGGGACTTGGAGTATATTTTCTGGAGTGTATGTATTTTACTGATATCTTATATGTGCTGTGTGACTGTTTTACATCTTGGCCTCAGAGTAACATCGTTCAGTCTGCCTGTATTCATGGGCACTCACGTATGTTTCAATGACAATTAAACTTGAACTTAAAGCCTCCTCTTCATTTCCTGACAGGATGACTCATCCAACAGTCGACCCAGCAGAGTATGCTCACCTCAAGGAAGCCATCTGCCGACACAAGCACACGATCCAGAAGCAGCAGGAAACCATCGACTATACGTCTGCAACTTCATCCGACTCTCCCTGTCGCTGCAGTAACTCTACGCCGGTCAACCTCCCCCCTTTGAGCCCCGGATTCCCGTGCCTGAATGCTTTGACAGATCTCCAACCCGATGCTGCAACTTCCTGTCCTAGTGCATCTCACACTTTGAGCTCCCGTCCTCTACAGTATTCTACAGACCGGGCTAAGATCACTTCCCTGATCTCTTTCTTGACTGGGCGAGCTATCTAGGACAATAAAGTCACCATTTGCAATGCATATGAGGATTTCAGCACTGAGCTGCACCAGGTTTTTGACCATCAAGAAGTTGAAGGGACACAGGAGCACAGATACTTCGCTTATGTCCGGTCTCATGCTTTGTGCTGGATGTGGCAGTGTGCATCTGGAATGTTGTTCCATTACCATCCTGGCCTCTCGGAGCATTGGAAGGATGAGCTGTCTCCCCAATCTCATCACTCTAGCTCTCTCCAAATGGAGCAACCCTCCAGATCATCGCCAACGTCTCCAGAACCCAAGCAATTAGGGGAAGTTTCCTTAGCTCCTCAAAGAACGCGAGTGTTGTTGGAGAAGCAACTTGTTCGCAAATTGTGTAGCAGCTGACCACCAATGCATCAAATGCCCACTGCATCCAGGAAACGACACCACTGGGTGGAGACGAGGGGCTTCCTATTTGGCAAGCTCTCCCGTGCCCCTCGTTTCAGTACCATCACCCGTTTCAATCTCTCTGTTGGCCCTTCAGGAGGTTCTGTTGGATTTTGACACAGAAGTTAACTTTCTGGATTAGTCTCTGTGCGTGCAGCTTGGATTCCCTACCAAACCTATCTCTCACTGCTTCACCATCACAGCCATGGATATCCCTTAGGGTCTGGGACAGTTAGAGCACGCACACAGCCTGTGCACATGAAGATTGGGGAGCATTGTAAGTTCATCTAATTCTTTCTGATCATCTGACCCAGCAATCCTCTCATCTCGTGTTACCCCTGCCTCCATTCACGATCCTCATTTCACCTGATCGTCAAGAGCACTGCTGAGTTGGGGACTCACCAGCCTACAACCTCAGTTGACTTCACCCTGTAAACCCGTGAGGACGGAGGAACCCCTCGACCTCACCAAATTCCCACAGGAATATCACGACTTAGCCATTGCCTTCAGTAAAAGGGAAGCCAGCACTCTGCTGCCTTGCAGACCTCATCCTGGATGCCACCCCTCCCCAAAGCCACTCGTTCTTCCTATCTTCTCCTGAGACCCAGGCCATGAAGAACTATATAAACTGCTGAAATGCTACATCACAGTTTCTTCATCCATCCCAGTGCCCAGCCGGTGCTGGTTACTCCTTTGTCAGAAGGAAAGACTTGGGAGGGTGTTTAGTTCTTCATACCTGCTTTGACTAGTGGGGACTCAACAAGTTCAGCATTAAGAACTGCTACCCTCTCTCTTTAATGAATAGCTCATTTGAAACACTCCATGGGGCTCAGATCTTTACCAAACTGGATCTATGGAGTGTATCCAGCTGGATCTGCATTCACCAGGGGGATGAGTGGAAGACAGTGTTCATAACAGCCCCGAGCTACCACGAGTACGTAATGATCCCTTCAACAACCCGGCTGTTTTCCAAGCCTTTATCAAAGAGATCCTTTATAGGTATGTGTCCGTCTACCTCGTCGACATCCTTATTTCTCCAAGAACTCCCAAGACCTCTTCTGTCCCATTTGTCCGGTCCTTTAGCATCTCCTCAAAACTAACTGTACTGCAAGTTAGAAAAGTACCAGTTTAATCAGAAACTACAACCAAAATCATTGCTCGTCTCACTTCCCTCACCAGGTCACCTACCTCCGAGTTTGCTGCTGCAGACCACTGTTTCAAAGAGCTCTAGAGATTCTTCACTATTTCCAATCTCTGCCATCCAAACCCCTCCTGACCTATTGTGGTAGAGGTGGATGCGCCTGTCGCAAGGAAATGGAAGGCCATCCTCGATGCCAACGGCGCCTACAGCCACTAGGCCGAAGACTACTCTGGCCCGGGTAACATGTCTGGCTGTCCGCCTGAGATCTAGCCCTCCACACTGATTCTCACAACATCTCGGCCTAGTTCTTTGGTCCGTACAAGATCACCCACTGCACCAGTCCAGTCAGTTTCCGATTCCAGCTGCCACCATCCCTCAGGATCACACCTACCTTCCACGCGTTTGTTCTCAGTTCTGTTGTCTATGGAGCACTCAAACCACCCGAGCTGGCACCCCCAAAGCCTAGGATGTTGGAAGATGGCCCAGAGCCGTGGTTTATCGGCTGATGGAGTGTGCAATACCTGATTGACTGGGAATGGTCTGGCCCGGTGGAGAGGTCTTGGGTGCTGTCCAGTTACCTCTTGGACCCATCACTCAATGATGAGTTCCACTGGACCCCTCTGGATCATTAGGGCAATTGGGGGCTGGCCATAGTTGGGGGAGAGGGGAAGCATCCTGGTCCAGTCAGGCCTGGTCCTCCTGCCTGCACATGCAGGCACCTCCGAGTCTCCACCCAGCTAACAGGGTTCATCTACTGCTCATTTCAGTCTCATCACCTACCGCTTATTTAACCCCCGTTCTCATCAGCTGATGAGTCCTTGTTCACTTATCGAACCAGCCAGTCTCAAAGCAGTTGCTCCTTGCTCCCACTGTTCTTTCCTGATGTTTACCTTGTTGCCTGCCGTGTTCAGTTTCTGTTCCCTCTAGTTTAGTGGCCCCTTGTGGCTTATTATTTTGTGGTCTATTATTAAAATTATTGTTTACTGCTGAATCGCCTCTGCATGTCAAACCCCCTCTATAAACCCTTCTTGGGATCCTGTCGAAGTGTCTTGGCTGAAACGTTGACTGTACTTTTTCCATACATGCTGCCTGGCCAGCTGAGTTCCTCCAGCATTTTGTATGCCTTGCTCAGCGTTCTGTCAGATGACTGCAGTTCAGAATGTGGCAACTGATGAAGTTTTGAGGACTTTATTAATCAACTGCACCTCCTAGTGGACTGCCTAGGTATTTTTACGCAGTCTTTCCAAAGCTCATTATTCTGCCATCTCTAAGTTCAAAGTAAATTTATTATCAAAATTTATATATATATGTCTCACCATACACTGCCCTGAGATTCATTTTCTTGTCGGCATTCACAGTAAATTCATAGGAATGTAATAGAATTGATTGAAAACTGCACACACTTACTGACAAACAACCAGTGTGCAAAAGACAACAAATTGTGCAAATACAAAAAAGAAATGATAATAATAAAAATAAATAAGAACATGAGTTGCAGAGTTCTTGAAAATGAGTTGATAGATTGTAGAATCAGTCTAGTTTTGGGGTAAGTGAAGTTGTCCACGCTGGTTCAGGAGTTTGATGGTTGAGGGGTAATAACCCTTTCTGAACCTGGTGGTATGGTTCCTGAGGCTTCTGTACCACCTTCCTGTGGCAGCAGCGAGGAGAGCGCATGTCCTGGACAGTGTTGGGTCCTTCATGATGGATGCTTTTTTTCTGTGTCAGTGTTCCCCGTAAGTGTGCTCAATGGTGTTTACTTCAACTGCACCTCCTAGTTGGACTGGTCTGTATCCACTACTTTTTGCAGGCTTTTCCATTCAAGGGAATTGGCATTGCCATACCAGACCATGATGCCACCAGTCAGTACACTCTCCACTGTGCATCTATTGAAGTTTGTTAACGTTTTAGATGATATGCAGAATCCTCATAAACATCTGAGATGGTAGAGGCTTCTGTAATGGCTCTTACATGCAAGATCCAGGACAAATCCTCTAAAATGATTACACCGAGGAATTTAAAGTTGCTGGCACTTTCACCTCTGATCCCCTTGATGTGGACTGCCTCATGGACTTTTGATTTCCTCCTCTTGAAGTCAATAATCAGTTCTTTGGCTTTGCTGATGTTGAGAGAAATATTTAAGCCAGATTTTCAGTCTACCTCCTATATGTTGATTTGTCACCACCATTGCTTTGGCCAATAACATCAGCAAACTTAAGTATAGCCTTGGAGCTGTGCTTAGCCTCACAGTCATAAGTGTAAAGCGAGTAGAGCAGATGGCAAAGCACACCACCTTGTGGTGTACCTGTGCTGGTGGTGTTGGTGGAGGAGATGTTGTTGCCAATCTGAACCAACTGAGGTCTGCAAGTGAGGAAATTGAGGATCCGGTTGCACAAAGAGGTATTGAAGCCTAGGTCTTGGAGCTTATTGATTAGGTTTGAGGGCATCTGCTGTTGGCCTGTTGTGACGGTAAGCAAATTGGAGTAGATCCAAGTAACTACTCAGGCAAGAGTTGATATGTTCCAACACTAACCTATCAAAGCACTTCAGCGCAGTGGACTGGGCAACAGCCATTGAGGCAGGTTACCATGTTCTTCTTGGGCACCAGAATAATTGAAATCTGCTTGAAGCGGGTAGGTACCTCGGACTGCAGAAACACAATGTTAAAGAAGATTAGTGGTAATCCAGGTAGTTAATTAACACAAACTGCAAACAGCAACAGCCAGGGTAAGGTTGAAGACAGCAAAGGGGAATATTGAATACATTAACAGAAAATAAGCATAGACTGACCAATAAGAGGAAGCTTTGCCACTAACTTAGAGCTCAGTGATAAGCAGAGGTAAATTCACTTTGTTCTTGATTACTATTAACATTTCAGCTGTGTTTAAGTCGAACAGGTGAAAATAGATTTGTTTGATCAGTTTCTGCTTTGCCATATGACAAAGGTGGTCCTGGTCTTTCCATGACCATATGATTGTTCTGGAGTCATAGGCTCATAGAGATAGCACAGAAATAGGCCTTTGTCCCATCTAGTCCATGCTGAAACCATTTAAATTGCCTATTCCCATTAACCTGCACAAGGACCATAAACCTCCATACCCCTACCATCCATGTACCTATCCACCGTTCTCTTAAATTTTGAAATTGAGCTTGCATTAAACCACTTGTGCTGGCAGCTCATTCCACACATGCTTCTCTGAGTGAAGACGTTTCTCCTCATGTTCCCCTTAAACTTTTCACCTTTCACCCTTAACACATGACCTCTGGTCGTAGTCCCACCCAACCTCAGTGGAAAAAGCTTGCTTGCATTAACCCTCTCTATAACCCTCAAAATTTTGTATCCCTCTATCAAATATCCTTTCAGTCTTCTATGTTCTGAGGAATACAGTCCCAATCTCCTCAATCTTCCCTTATAACTCAGGCCCTCCAGACCCGACAACATCCTTGTAAATTTTCTCTGTACTCTTTCAACCTTGTTTACATCTTTCCTGTAGGTATGTGACCAATACTCCAAATTAGGCCTCATCAACATCTTTTACAACTTCAACATCTCATCTCCTGTTCTCAGTATGCTGATTTATAAAGGCCAAAGTGCCAAAAGCTTTCTTTACCACCATGTGACGCCATGTTCAACAAGTTGTGAACCTGTATCCCAGGATCTCTTTGCTCTACCACACTACTTAGTGCTCTGCTGTTCATTGTGTAAGACCTACCCTGGTTGGTCCTACTGAAGTGCAACACCACGTACTTGTGTGCATTGAATTCCATCTGCCATTTCTCAGCTCATTCTTCCAGCTGATGCTGATCTGTGTGCAAGCCACGACAGCCCTCCTCACTGTCCATAACATCCCTAATCTTGGTGTCATCTGCAAATTTTCTGATCTAGTTGACCGCGTTATCAACCAGATCACTGGACATGGATGACAAACAACAAAGGACCCAGCACTGATCCTTGCAGCACACCACTCATCACAGGCCTCCAGTAAGAGAGTCAACCACTATCCACTAATTTTTCCAGCTTTTTTTGGTCTTTAGACTGCAATCCATTAATATCTAATGCCTCATCATTGAATTTCATAATTCATTGACGCCTGCTTTTAGTTAATATTGTTAGTTTTAATAGATATACAGAAATACATCAAAGATCATTGTAATCTTACATTCCTTTTCAGGGACAATCATTTCCTTATGTGTTGCTAGAATAATTTCTCTTCATATAATAATAAAATATTGACAAAGTGAACTGGCAGGATAAAAAAAGGGTATGTGAAAACTCTGAACAACAGCATGAATACAAAAAAATCAATATCCGTATGTTTAAAATAGCAATACTCATCATAATACCTTGTAGATGCCAGTTAAAATGTTAGGACCTCCAAGAAGAACGCAGCCTCACTGTGGTTTGGAGGCTTACATGCCTCAATGACCCAGAGAGCTATGCTGGCTGGAGTTAGGGCTCTTGTTAGGATCACCCAGGTCAAAGGGTAGAGGGCAGACCAAAAGAGACCCAGCTGCCCTCCAGGTTCGGGGGTTCAGCTCAGGGATAACAACCCTGACTGGTAAAATAAAATTATTATGGAAGCGGCAATGAAGAATCTTTCTCCATCAATGTGAGAAAGTATTCCTGAGTCTCCACCCAGGACTTGTATGACTGACAGTAGCGAAAATCGAGAGGAAACTACTGACATGATGAAGGAAGCCCTGAACACCGTCAGAGATGGAGGACCTTCACTGCTGCCCTAAATGCCAGCAGCATAGCGGGCAGTAAGTAAGTATAGGAGTGAGATTTACCAGTTAGTTGAGTGAAGCAACCTTGTGTGCAACGTCTGCAAGAAAGAAGAGCTAATTGTGGACTTCAGGAAGGGTAAGACTGGGGAACTTGAACCAATCCTCATAGAGATCAGAAGTGGAGAGTGTGAGCAATTTCAAATTCCTGGGTGTCAAGATCTCTGAGGATCCAACCTGGTCTCAATTATCAACGCAGCTATAAAGATGGCAAGACAGCAGCAATATTTACTTAGGAGTTTGAAGAGATTTCGTTTGTCATCTAAACACTTGAAAACTTCTATACATGCACTGTGGAGAGCATTCCGCCAGGCTGCATCACTGTTCGGTTTGGTGGGCAGGCTACGGCACAGGACCGAAAGGAGCTACAGAAAGTTATAAAATTAGTTAGCTCCATCTTGGGTACTAACCTCCATAGTCTCCAAGACCTCTTCAAGGAGTGGTACCTCAGAAAGGCAGCGTCCATTATTAAGGACCCCCATCAAACAGGACATGCTCTTTTCTCATTGTTATCATCAGGAAGGAGGTACAGAAGCCTGAAGGCACACACTCAGCGATTCAGGAACAGCTTCTTCCCCTTTGCCATCCGATTCCTAAATGGACATTGAACCCATGAACGCTACCTCACTTTTTTAATATTATTTCTTTTCTGTACTGTTTTTAATCTAATCATTATATATATAATGATAACCACTATATATAGTCATTTTATTTTTTTTTCCTTCTAGTTATCATGTATTGCATTGCACTGCTGCTGCTAAGTTAACAAATTTTGTGACACCTGCCGCTTATAATAAACCTGCTTCTGATTCTTTTTCTGATTCTGATTGATGATTTTGCCACTGATCATTTATAGTATCTTTTATTTTGCAATAGCTAATAGTTCATTTACAATCCCGGATTAAGAAAGAAAAGACGAAAAAAAATAAAGTGGAGAATATTGTCCAGACATCTTCCAGAAGTAACCAGTGCAGGTAAGAAGTCTTAAACTGCACTCCTGAAATCGTCCATAGATTTTGTGCAAGCAGCTCACCATTAGATTATAAATGTCATGAATTACTACTGAAGTCAGATGTAAATATCCATGCAATCTAAACTGTGGTAACCCATATAATGTAGTGCTTTCTCACATTTTGCAGATTTGAAAGTATTTCTGATGGTTTTATGTTTGCAGAAGTGCATTTTGCTCCAAGTGCATTCAGCTGATTTCATGCCAAGTTTCGGTCTGTCTCTATTTGGTTTTGTTCTGTCCGCAATGGCGCAACCTTAAACTTTGTCTGCACCCTTTTACTAGTACTCCCGTTTCTTTCCATGCCTCACCACTTCCGCAGCTTAAAATATGTTCGAATTCTTACTGCTACATTCTTAAGCAAGATCCTGAATTCAAAACTGATTTCCTCCCTGATCTGCTGGGCACTTCCAGCCATCTTTTCAACAGGGTTTATGAGCTGAATTTGGCTGGATTGTGCTGGACCTGGCTCACTACATAAGGTAGCTGACTATCATTATTTACCTATTCTCAGCAGAAAGCTGAGTAGCTTTGCATTCTGCACTTGAAGGACGTCTGTGAGGCATTGAGTGGTAAGTAGCTGAGGCAAAGTTCCTGGAACACATGACAGCCTTCAGCAATGTGCCTCTGTCAAGGATTTTTTCACCATTTAAGCTTAAGGTAGATTCAAATCATTCAAATGATTAAAACAAATTAAAATATAACCTTCAAATAAATTTAGTTATTGATTGAGAGTTGACCATGACTATTGCATCCTCGATGTCTAGGTCTGCATGTTTGGGCAGTACGATGTTCAAAGCAAGCTGTTGCCCATATAGCAAGCTCCCCCTCTCCATGCATCCAAAGGAACGGCAGAGACCGATACAGTTTGGTACCAGCAGCGTCACAGGAGTTGCCAGTCAGCATTGAACTCAAAGTAGAACTGTTTTAGGGACTATTATTTATTTATAAATAAATTAGATTTAACTTTATTGTCATTGTGCCAAGTACAGATACAAAGCCAAATGAAATGCAAAGAATAGCGTTATTTACAAAATAACATAATTTTCTAAAAGTTAAAAGTTAACATAAAAATTTATCAACAAAAACTATTGATTTTATTTTGCAGGATGGGATGGACTAGAGAAGTCTATGGTAACGAGTCTTCATATCAGAATGATAGGTGGCAGGTTTAATATGAAATTAGTGGAGCTTAAAGGCTTAAAGATTAATTGCAGTAATAGTCGTGTCTACTTCTGCAGTTGCATAGTATTGACCTGGGTTTGATTATGGCCTTACGTTAGTGTGTAATTGCAAGTTCTGCCTTTCACCATGAAGGTTTCTCTTGGGCATCCTGATTTCTAACACATCCCAAAGTTGGTCAGTCCATTCATTGGCTGTTGCAAATTTCCATCGGTGTATAAGTGTGTGAGGAATCTGGGTGGAGTTAGGGATTTGTGTAAATAAGTGCTTGCTGGTGAGTATTGACTCATTGTGTTGAGGGTCCTGCGGGATTCAATGACTCTAAAATCATTTATGTGTCTGAACTTACTTTTTCTCCCTATGGGGTTTTTGTTTTCCACCCACCGTGACTCCAGTGTTGGAACAGGAGCTCAGATGCACCTGAACCTGACCTCCAGAGCATTTTGCTCTGTGCTGAATCTGAGAGAAATTGAAGTGAATGATTGGCATTTAGCAGTTTCATCAAAGCTGCCAGCTGTGACACAACCTGATTTGACCCATTCCTTGCCACAACCCACCTCATGCACACGGTTCCCAACACTGATTTCTTCTCCCAGTGCTTTGGAATATAATCGGAGCACCCGGATCATCATGGGGTTGGAAAGTTCAAACCAAGGCATCCTGTGAGGTATGACCACAACACACACAAAATGCTGGAGGAGCTCAGCAGGCCAGGCAGCCTCTATAGAAATGAGTACAGTTGATATTTCGGGCCAAGACCCTTCAACAGGAACTTTCATCTTTTTTTCACCAGTCCTGCTGAAGGGTCTTGGCCCAAAATTTCGACGGTAGGCTTGCTAACCAGTTTATAATGAGGGAAGCAGAAACTTAGTGGGAAAGGTGAAGAGAAAGGGTAATCAATAGAAAGCTAGAGATATCAATGACCAAGTAGTTGATAAACATAAAGAAGGTGAGAGAAAAAAATGGGAGAAAGAAAGAAAGAAAGTAACAGTATCATTAGATATGAAGTCAAAGCTCAAGATATGATTGCAGGACAGGTTTTGAATTTGCTCATAAAAACATAATTGCAGATCAACCTGTAAATTAATTATGCAAACAAAATGATAATATAATGTGCATTGTGATGCACATAAATGATGCAGGAATTTTGTTTAGTTGGAGTTTGCAAATGAATTAAAGTAAATATGCTCTACAAGTGACTTGGAATGAACTCCCATATTAACATTACAAAGAAACAAATAAAACTTTACCAGGGGTTCCCAACCTTTTTTATGTTACAGACCAATACCATTGAGCAAGGGGTCTGTGGGAACAGGTTGGAAACCCCTGCTGTAGACCAATTCAGTAAGACGGACACAGGTCAGATGAGGAAAATATGTTATTTAGCCAGGATACTTATGGCTGATGGTATTCTGTATATCAGGGAATCCAGATTCCCAATGTAGATAAGCACATTTTGGGAGAAAAGATCAGGCTTATATGTGTAACAGCCAATGCAACTTAATGTTAAACATCCACAACTGTATTTTTATTTTTTGCAAGAGTGTACCAAAAATACTTTAGCATTGAATTTCAGAACTAAGGCCAAAAGGACTGTTCTTGTCCTGTGCTATTCTATGTTCTAACTCTGAGATAAAGGGTTAGGAAATGTGTCCAGTCCAGCACGCCCTGGGTTTGATTTTAATTCCCACATAAGATTGCACTGGACACCCTGCAGTTTGCGTACCGTCCCAACCGCTCAACAGATGACACCATTGCCACCACCCTCCACCTGGCCCGAACCCACCTGGACAAAAAAGACACATACGTTCAAATGCTGTTCATAGACTTCAGTTCAGCATTCAACACAATCATCCCTCAGAAACTGATTGGAAAGCTGAGCCTATTGGGCCTGAACACCTCCCTCTGCAACTGGATCCTAGACTTCCTGACTGGGAGACCTCAGTCAGTCTGGATCAGAAGCAGCATCTCCAACACCATCACACTGAGCACGGGGGCCCCCCAGGGCTGTGTGCTCAATCCACTGCTGTTCACTCTGCTGACCCACGACTGTGCTGCAACACACAGCTCAAACCACATCATCAAGTTCGTCGATGACACAACCGTGGTGGGTCTCATCAGCAAGAACGACGAGTCAGCTTACAGAGAGGAGGTGCAGCAGCTAATGTACTGGTGCAGAGCCAACAACCTCTCTCTTAATGTGAACAAAACAAAAGAGATGGTTGTTGACTTCAGGAGGGCACAGAGCAACCACTCCCCATTGAACATCAACGGCTCCTCAGTAGAGATCGTAAAGAGCACCAAATTTCTTGGTGTTCACCTGACGGAGAATCTCACCTGGTCCCTCAACACCAGCTCCATCGCAAAGAAAGCCCAGCAGCGTCTCTATTTTTTGCAAAGGCTGAGGAAAGTCCATCTCCCACTTCCCCCCTCCCTTCCTCATGTAACACCATGGTCCTGAAAAACGTTGTCTCATTTTTACTATGCACTGTACCAGCAGTTATGATTGAAATGACAATAAAAGTTGACTTGACTTGACGAGCTCTGGGAACAACCAAATGTTCCTCAAGATTGTCCACCTGGGCCTCATTAGGATTTTCTTACTGACTTCCATTTGAAAAGTTCTGAGAAGTTAGTATGCACAGCTCTTTGGTAGTTGAAATTGGCAATAGGAGCTATCACTAGGAAGTCAAATAAAGTGAGTGTGTTGAGAGGTGAACCTCAGACAGTGCTGGAGGGAAGGCAGGATCCTGGAAAGAGTGTAATAAGATAAACTTTGTGGGGAATGAAGGAGATCTTCTGCTCCTTGTGGCCCACAGATCTAGGAGATACATCTTTCCTTCATCCCTCCTGGTTCTACCTGCAGCCCCTGTCTGAATCACCTCTCTCACATGAGGTGAACTCACCCTCATGAACTCTTCATCCCATGTTCTTGAAACTTATTGCTTCTTTATTTCTTACTATTTTTTCTTTTTTTTGTACTTGCACAGTTTGTTGTCTTTTGCTCTTTGGTTGTCCCCCATGTTGGTGCAGTCTTTCATTCATTCTATTATGGCTATTGGACTTATTGAGTATGTATACAAGAAAATGAATCTCAGAGTTGTAAAAGGTGAGATATATGTACTTTGATAATAAATTTACCTCAAACTGGAACTTTGAGCCTCTTTATATTGGCTATCTTTCTTCCACATTTTCCACCCTAATGCAGAATTGTGACCTAAGAAGTCAGCCATGTCAACAGATGCTGCTTGATCTGCTAATTCCCTCCATCAGTTTCATTTTTGCTTAAGAAAATGCTCAGTGTGCTGGGTCTCTTCTGGCCTTGACCACTGCTGGAAAATTGGTTCACACAGGCCTGAGGTTAAAATGGTACAGTGAGTTTTGATAAGGCCTATGGAGCTAGTGGTCAGATACAAGTTGGATCCCACTAAATCTGAATTTGAATTTATTTAAATCTTACATCCATCCCACAACATGAGGGAGCAAAAATCTTTGCGTTATAACTCCGTTGCAATGTACAGACATGTGAATTAATAAGTGTAATGGCTTGTAGAAAGAAGCTGTCCCGTGGCCTGTTGGTCCTGGGTTTAATGCTGCGGTACCGTTTGCCAGACGGAAACAGCTGAAAGAGTTTATGGTTGGGGTGACTGGTGTCCCCGATGATCTGGATCTGGTGTCCAGGTCTTCTTTAAGCACATGCTGCTGTGAACGTCCTCATCGAAGGGAAGTTCACATCCACAGATGTGGGGGCTGTCCATACCACTCTCTGCAGTGCCCATGCATCTGTCCATGCATCTGCAGTGCCCAGCAATCAAGCTTGGTGCAGTTCCCGCATCAGGAGGTGACACAGCTAGGCAGGATGCTCGCAATAGTGACCCTGTAAAAAGCCTCGAGGATCTGGAAGCTCACGCCAAACTTCTTCAGTCATCTGAGGTGGAAGAAACGCATGTTGTGCTTTCCTTTGGCTCTTTTTGCTGCGCAAGCGGTGTGTACAGTCCACATGACTGTGATTGGAAAATGAACTTGGACAGATCTCGTCAGGAAATGAGAAGGTCCACTTTTAATTCCTCACCAACCTCATTTCCTGTCTGGTTGTGATGGGAAATGGGCAGTAAGGGAGCAACCCCACTGGGAACAAATGGAAGTTCATTCAGTGTACGTCTGACCTGTAAGAAGGAAATGAGTTTAGTGGAGTAATGCCTATCAGATGTCCCACAGATCTAACCTCCTTTGTGAAAGTGGCCCAAAAGCCAGCAGAATGAGCATTGATAGGGGCCATCAGACTATATGCTGAAGGAACTGGGCTTTCAAATTCACGTCTGAATAAGGAGATTGATCAACAGCTGGTACTCAACATTGAAACCAAGTCTGTCTCTTCACACTGCCCCAGCCGAAGAAACAACTTGGGGACTTTTAATGTACGCGGCCTTTTTCCCAGATCCTTCTCGGCTAGATAAACGACTAAGCGTGATTTGATTTGATAAAGGCCAGAGTTCCCTGGTGTTATTGGATTCTGCTCTTCCCCACGAGCGACAGCAAAGTGCATTCAATACATCCTCAACTTCCTATCCACCCATAATTGACTTGTAAAGGAAAATAAGAAATGTGCTTGAAACTGTAGCAAGCATCCAGATTATCTTCAGATACTGAACTTGGAGATGGCTCCCCGCAGGGTTCAGTTCATGGGCTGTGTGCGTGGTAACAATGGCTTAATCTACACTGAGACTCCAGGTGGCACTAGTATAAAAGCCTATCACTACATGAAATGCTCCCTGCAGGAGGATGCACTTGTATGCCAGCCTCTTATCGACTCTGCTGTGCAACGTCATTGCAAGATCAAATGCAATGTGGCTACATTTTTGCAGCTCCTTAACAATCTAGGCAAGAGAATCCAACCAAAGAACCACAATGAGCTTTCATTGGCCAGCTGAGTGCAAGCATTTAGCGGCGGCATCGAAATATCCAAAATAATCAGCAAGAAACAGCAAAGGCGCAAAATGCTGAGTGCATTACAACCCGCAAAAGACAAAACTAGAGTTCAGCGATAATCACAAGCAAGAGAAAATCTACAGATGCTGGAAATCCAAGCAATACACTCAAAATGCTGGAGGAACTCAGCAGGGAAGGCAGCATCTATGGAAAAGAATACAGTTGACGTTTTGGGCCGAAGGGCTTCTTCAGTGATAACCACTCTATCAAAAATAGAGAAATAGTTGTTTAAGTGATTGGGAGCTAAACATTCATGCTTCACTAACTGTACTTACTTTTCAGAAATATTGTTTCATAATTATTTTTGGTTTGTTTTAAGTGTATAATATTTATTAATGTGGTCATCGTGCAACATTAAAAGCCAGAAGTGGTAATGGGGACAAGCTCCCACAACCTATTAAGTGCTCTCAATGGTGTCTGCCTCAAATAGCCTCTGACCACCAAGTTCAACTGCTGGCCTTCATGTGCGGCTTAGTTACCAAACCTGGTGGAATCACTTCTACTGACAGGAGAAGGGGCAAAGACGGGCTACTGGTGCCTTGAAACCAGTCACTTCGGGCAGACGGGGCTTGTCTGCCATGGTTGGCAGCTCACCTAGGAGAAGGAAATCTCTGGCCTCAAACCTCCGCTGCCTTGTGGCTGTACCCACTCATGGGGGAGGCTTTAGGAGTGAACACCAAGGGAAAAATCCGGAGCTGGAGTCCCTAAGGCAGTTCTATGTTGAGTTCAATGCTGACTGGCAACTCCTGCGATGCTGCTGGTACCAAACTGTATCGGTTGGTCTCTGCTGTTTCATCAGATACGTGGAGAAGGGGAGCTTGCTACATGAGCAACAGCTTGCTCTCCATATCGTACTGCCCTGGCTTGTATATCTAGACAGCTAGGACGCAACATCCATTGTCAACTCTGACCAACAGAGGCCTCAAACTTACACCTCATGCAAAATTTACTTCTAGGAATTGTTTTGAATTTTTTTGATGAAGATCTGACAATATAGTTTTTAGTAATGATCTCATAATTGGAGGCTTAATCAGAATTTGAAAATCAGAAAAAATATATCTTGGATGAATAAGCTGAAACAAAATTCACATACATCTGCAATATAGTTATTCTGGAAATGTTGCCTTGAAATTCAATATTAATTTTTGATTTCATTTATTTTTGTCCAGAATAACAATCTTGTTAATTTTAAAATGCCCTACTTGCATCAGTATCTGGACGGTACAGTTTTGTTTGAAATCACTGTCACCATCTTTGGAACTCTCAAACTATGGGGAGCTACAGAAACCTAATGTCCAGTTTCTCTCTCTCTCTCCCTCTCTCTCCCTCTCTCTCTCTCCCCCCCTCCCTCTCTCTCTCTCTCTCCCCCTCTCTCTCTCTCTCTCTCTCTCTCTCTCTCTCTCTCTCTCTCTCTCTCTCTCTCTCTCTCTCTCCCTCTCTCCCTCTCTCCCTCTCTCCCCCTCTCTCTCTCTCCCTCTCTCCCTCCCTCTCTCTCTCTCTCTCTCCCTCTCTCTCCCTCTCTCTCTCTGCTCCAGGAAGGAAGTACACATGTTTGATCAGGCTCTCTCTTTCCTCGCTCGATGCTGCCAAAGGACGGTGCCAGAGCCTTGGGTTTAATCTACACGGTTGTGGTTGGACTCTGCCGTTCACGTTATGTGTGTTTCTGGTTAGTCCTGTTGAGTGATTTTTGATCGGAGCTGACTAGCTCTGTGACCTGCAGTCAACAAACAACACAGTGCTAAGTTAAACGGAATTGAACAAAATTAGGTTGAATATTCCAAGACTGTTTCAAAATCTGTGATGTTGATGTTTCATATTCTGTGTGTTTGTTGCTTGTCTTTTCGCCATTTTCACAATTTGTTCTTTTTTTGCGCGTTGGGGGTTTGATATTTACTCTGAACGGGTTCCATGGTGTTTCCTTGTTGCGTGACCGTTTGTGAGGAGGAAGAATCTCAGGGGTCTATACTGAATACATAGTTTGATAATAAATATACAGAATCTTAATCAAACACTCCATCCAGCATTGAACTAGGAAGTTTAAATATTTTTTCATGTGGAAAAGAATATTGAAAATATTGGAAAGCGGCCAGTGAGTGAGTGGGCCAGTGAAGGAGTGGAGATTTGAGGCTTTGACTCGAGAGATTCTGGCAGTTTTGGCAGTTGGACTGTGCAATCAAGTCAATCAAGATTTGAATAGCTCAGACTCAGCAGAAACCAGCTGATTGGGCAATTGAGGTCAGGTGACCAAGCAGTTTGAAAAGCTCAAACAAATAAGTAGAGGGTTACCTCAAGCGGAGCGGCCAGTGAAGGAGTGGAGATCTGAGGCTTTGACGAGAAGAGGCTGAGGACGAGCTTCACTCCAAGTGAGGTAAGGCCGGGTAAGTTCCTTTCAAAGGAAAAAGTTTCAAAAGTTGAGGTAAATATTGGGTAGCTCATGGCAGCTGAGATCGGCCCAGTGCTTTGTTCAGCCTGCAGCATGTGGGAAATCAGGGATACTTCCAGTGTCCCCGACGACTATGTGTGCAGGAAGTGTGTCCAACTGCAACTTCTGGCAGACCGCATTGAGCGCATGGAGCTGTGATTGGATTCATACTGGAGCATCCGCAATGCTGAGAAACTCATGAATAGCACATTCAGTGAGTTGGCCACACCACAGGTAAAGGCTACACAGGCAGAAAGGGAAGGGGTGGCCACTAGACAGCGTAGCAGTAGGCAGGTAGTGCAGGAGTCCCCTGAGGACATCTCCCTCCTAAACAGCTATACTGTTTTGGATACTGTTGGGGGAGATGTCTCATCAGGGGAAGGCAGCAGCAGCCGAGTTCATTGCACCATGGGTGGCTCTGCGGCACAGGATGGAAGGAAAAGGAGTGGGAGAACTATAGTGATAGGGGATTCAATTGTAAGGGGAATAGAAAGGTGTTTCTGCGGCTACAAACGAGACTCCAGGATGGTATGTTGCCTCCCTGGTGCAAGAGTCAAGGATGTCTCTGAGTGGCTGCAGGACATTCTGGAGTGGGAGGGTGAACAGCCAGTGGTTGTGGTGCACATAGGTACCAATGATATAGGTAAAAAACGGGATGAGGTCCTACAAGGTGAATTTAGGGAGTTAGGAGATAAACTAAAAAGTAGGACCACAAAGGTAATAATCTCTGGATTACTACCAGTGCCATGTGCTAGTCAGAGTAGAAATAGGAGGATATTTCAGATGAATATGTGGCTTGAAAAATGGTGCAAGGGGGAGGGATTCAAATTTCTGGGGCATTGAAACCAGTTCTGGGGGAGGTGGGACCGGTATAAACAGGACGGTCTGCACCTGGGCTGGATTGGAACCAATGTCCTAGGGGGAGCGTTTGCTACTGCTGTTCAGGAGGCTTTAAATTAATGTGGCAGGGGGATGGGAACAAGTGCAGAGAGACAGAGGGTTGTAAAATGAGGGTAGAAGCAAAAAGTAGTAAGGTGAAAAGTAAAAGTGGCAGGCAGGCAAATCCAGGGCAAAAAGCAAAAAGAGCCACTTTTCAACATAATCGTATAAGGGCTAAGAGTGTTGTAAAAACAAGCCTGAAAATGTGTCAAGGAGCATTCGTAACAAGGTGGATGAATTGAATGTGCAGATAGTTATTAATGAATATGATATAGTTGGGATCACAAAGACATGGCTCCAGGGTGACCAAGGATGGGAGCTCAACATCTAGGGATATACAATATTCAGGAGGGATAGACAGGAAAGAAAAGGAGGTGGGGTAGCATTGCTGGTTAGAGAGGAGATTAACGCAATAGAAAGGAAGGACATTAGCCTGGAGGATGTGGAATTGATATGGGTAGAGCTGCATTACACTAAGGGGCAGAAAACGCTGGTGGGAGTTGTGTACAGGCCACTTAACAGTAGTAGTGAGGTTGGGGATGGCATTAAACAGGAAATTAGAAATGCGTGCAATAAAGGAACAGTAGTTATAATGGGTGACTTCAATCTACATATAGATTGGGTGAACCAAATTGGTAAGGGTGCTGAGGAAGAGGATTTCTTGGAATGTATGTGGGATGGTTTTCTGAACCAACTTGTCGAGGAACAACTAGAGAGCAGACCATTCTAGATTGGGTATTGAGCAATGAGGAAGGGTTAGTTAATAATCTTGTCGTGCGAGGCCCCTTGGGTAAGAGTGACCATAATATGGTGGAGTTCTTCATTAAGATGGAGAATGATATAGTTAATTCAGAAACAAAGGTTCTGAACTTAAAGAAGGGTAACTGAAGGTATGAGACGTGAATTAGCTAAGATAGACTAGTAAATGATACTTAAAGGGTTGACGGTGGATATGCAATGGCAAGCATTTAAAGATTGCATGGATGAACTACAACAATTGTTCATTCCAGTTTGACAAAAGAATAAACCAGGGAGGGTAATGCACCCATGGCTGACAAGGGAAATTAGGGGTAGTATCAAGTCCAAAGAAGAAACATATAATATATCAAAAAAAAAGTGGCACATCTGAGGACTGGGAGAAATTCAGAGACCAGCAGAGGAGGACAAAGGGCTTAATTAGGAAAGAGAAAAAAGGTTATGAGAGAAAGCTGGCAGGGAAAATAAAAACTGACTGTAAAAGCTTTTATAGATACGTGAAAAGAAAAAGATTGGTCAAGAAAAATGTAGGTCCTTTACAGTCAGAAACAGGTGAATTGATCATAGGGAACAAAGACATGGCAGACCAATTGAATAACTACTTTGGTTCAGTCTTCACTAAGGAGGACATAAATAATCTTCAGGAAATAGTAAGGGACCGAGGGTCTAGTGAGATGGAGGAACTCAGGAAAATGCATGTTAGTAGGGAAGTGGTGTTAGGTAAATTAAAGGGATTAAAGGCAGATAAATCCCCAGGGCCAGATGGTCTGCATCCCAGAGTGCTTAAGGAAGTAGCCCAAGAAATAGTGGATGCATTAGTGATAATTTTTCAAAACTCCTTAGATTCTGGATTAGTTCCTGAGGATTGGAGGGTGGCTAATGTAACCCCACTTTTTAAAAAAGGAGGGAGAGAGAAACTGGGGAATTATAGACCAGTTATATTGACATTGGTGGTGGGGAAAATGCTAGAGTCGGTTGTCAAAGATGTGATAACAGCACATTTGGTAAGAGGTGAAATCATCGGACAAAGTCAGCATGGATTTGTGAAAGGAAAATCATGTCTGACGAATCTTATAGAATTTTTTGAAGATGTAACTAGTAGAATGGATAGGAGAGAGCCAGTGGATGTGGTATATTTAGATTTTCAAAAGGCTTTTGACAAGGTCCCACACAGGAGATTAGTGTGCAAACTTAAAGCACACGGTATTGGGGGTATCGTATTGATGTGGATAGAGAATTGGTTGGCAGACAGGAAGCAAAGAGTGGGAGTAAACGGACCTTTTCAGAATAGCAGGCAGTGACTAGTGGGGTACCGCAAGGCTCAGTGCTGGGACCCCAGTTGTTTACAATATATATTAATGATTTAGATGAGGGAATTAAATGCAGCATCTCCAAGTTTGCGGATGACACGAAGCTGGGCGGCGGTATTAGCTGTGAGGAGGATGTTAAGAGGATGCAGGGTGACTTGGATAGGTTAGGTGAGTGGGCAAATTCATGGCAGATGCAACTTAATGTGGATAAATGTGAGGTTATCCACTTTGGTTGCAAGAACAGGAAAACAGATTATTATCTGAACGGTGGCCGATTAGGAAAAGGGGAGGTGCAACAAGACCTGGGTGTCATTGTACACCAGTTATTGAAGGTGGGCATGCAGGTACAGCAGGCAGTGAAAAAGGCAAATGGTATGTTGGCATTCATAGCAAAAGGATTTGAATACAGGACAGGGAGGTTCTACTGCAGTTGCACAAGGCCTTGGTGAGACCACATCTAGAATATTGTGTGCAGTTTTGGTCCCCTAATCAGAGGAAAGACATTCTTGCCATAGAGGGAGTACAGAGAAGGTTCACCAGATTGATTCCTGGGATGGCAGGACTTTCATATGAAGAAAGACTGGATCGACTAGGCTTATACTCACTGGAATTTAGAAGATTGAGGGGGGATCTTAAAATTCTAAAGGGATTGGACAGGCTAGATGCAGGAAGATTGCTTCCGATGTTGGGGAAGTCCAGAACAAGGGGTCACAGTTTAAGGATAAAGGGGAAGCCTTTTAGGACCGAGATGAGGAAAAACTTCTTCACACAGTGGTGAATCTGTGGAATTCTCTGCCACAGGAAACAGTTGAGGCCGGTTCATTGGCTATATTTAAGAGGAAGTTAGATATGGCCCTTGTGGCTAAAGGGATCAGGGGGTTTGGAGAGAAAGCAGGTACAGGGTTGGATGATCAACCATGATCATACTGAATGGTGGTGCAGGCTCGAAGGGCCGAATGGCCTACTCCTGCACCTATTTTCTATGTTTCTAAAAACGAGGATCAAGAAGGTGGTGTATTTTGGAAAAGCACGTGACTTGCAGGAGGACACCCCACTGCTTAATGTCATTGTGACTGAGACTTGAGACATAATTGATATTAGAAATGGCTCTATACATATAATTCCCACGAAAACCATTCCTGCCCTTGCTTTGTCTTTATAGAATGCTCATGTCTGGGTGCCCCTCTGTGTTGTTCACCACGTGCACACAAACTCTGGAGGCATAATTGCAAAATTCATGACAGACATTTTACTTAAAATCTGATTTAATTTTGATGAGATTCTACCATTCGGTGCACATGAATGTTAAATATTAAAGTAAGCAATTGAAAATATGGTTTGGGGCATTTTGCAGAACTGCTCATAGAAATATGACAATCTTCAAAGACGAGGATAATGGATCCTCTCTCATTATCCCATTTATATTATCTGACGTTTGTTATGTGCCATGTCGCATGGCGTGGATGATTGTGGTCTTTCCAGGACCGTGTTTGCTCTTGGCAACTTTTCTATAGATGTTGTTTGCCATTGCCTTCTTTTGGGCAGTGACTTTACAAGATAGGCAGCACCAGCCATTATCAATAGTCTTCAGAGGTCGCCTGCCTGGTGTCAGTGGTCGCATAACCAGGACTTGCGATGTGCACCAGCTGCTCATACGACCATCCACCACCTGCTCCCATGGCTAAATGTGACACTGATCAGGGGGCTAAGCATGTGTTACACCTTGCCCAAGGGTGACCTGCAGGCCAGCAGAGGGAAGGAGCACCTTGCACCTCATTTGGCAGAGATGTACCTCCACCCTACCACCCGTTTAATATAATACAGTTATCAATAACGTTGATTCTTACTGAAGTATGAAGTGTAGCGAGAATTTTTTTCTGAGTGGGGTCTTTATCCCAACTTGAAGGATTGTTGTTAATGTTTTCAGTCACTGAAATAAAATCATGTATTTTAAAGGTTCAAGTAATCAACTGTAAGCAGTCCCCAAACTACAAAAAAAGAGCTTCAGGAGGAGGAAAACTGAGATCCATGAGACAGTCCTCATTGGGACATCAGAGGAGGAGGAGAGGGTCAGCAACTTTAAATTCCTCAGTATTATCATTTCAGGGGACCTGTCCTGGGCCCAGCAAGTAAGTGCAGTGAGGAAGAAAGCCCAACAGCGCCTCTATTTTCTAACAAGTTTCTTATTTGGGCTGCCATCTAAAACTGACAGACTTATATAGAAGTGTGTGGAAGAGTATGTTGACTGGTTGCATCATGGCCTGGTTTGGACACACCAGCACCAATACTAAAGCAGAAAAGCTTACCGAAGTAATGGATGCAGTCTAGTCCATCACAGGTAAAGCCCTCCCTGCCACTGAGCATGTTTACATGGAGCAGTGATGGAGGAAAGCAAGGTCCCTCTTCAGGGACCCCCACCACCCAGGCCCTGCTCCCTCCTCACTGCTGCCATCAGGAAGAAGGTACAGGAGTCTCAGGTCCCACACCACCAGTTTCAGGAACAGTTATTACCCTCAACCATCAGGCTCTTAATATGTTCTCAATATTTATGGCTTACTTATTAGTTTTTTCTCTTTAAGTGCACAGTTTGTTGTACTTTGCACATTGATTGCTTTTTCTGTCCTGTTGGGTGTGGCCTTCCATTGGGTTTCTTGGAAGTTATGCATCTCACGGTTGTATGTGGTCACATATATGTACTTTTATAATAAATTTACTTTGACCTCTGAACTTTTGAACTCTCAATCTTTACCAAACAGGGTCGCAACAGCAGTGGATGCGTTTTTCTCAGCGAGAGAGATGTCAGATCCCCTTCTCCATTCCAGCAGCCTCGATAGTCTGTGTTAATTTTGAGGTCCGGGAGTAATTGCAGACTGATCCATGTAACTTCAGGGATTTCAGGAAAACAACATCGATTTGTAACTTAATTATGTTCAATCGTGTGGGACACAAAGACCCCTGTGGGTGAAAGGGATGAGGAGAAGGCAAGTGAAAGGAGGGGTGTTTAGGATGGAGAGAAGGAGAGGGCCCAGGTGAAGATGTGGGGGAGAAAAGGGGAGGCAGAGAGGAGAGAGGGAAGGGGAAGGGGAAGGATGGGAGGGAAGGGTGTGAACAAGGGGAAGATGAATACAGATGAGAGCAGAAGGGGGTTGGCAAATGCAGTACTTATAAATTGTAATGTTTTAATCAAACAGTCTAAAACATCTATGGATTTTTGTGTTTTAAACACAGTTTCATAGTAAGACCTGATGTATGATATTGTGTTTTATTGTTGGTTTTTATGCTGACAGATGGCTGCTTTAGTAAATTGTTTTCTGGAATGGTGTGAAATTTCAGATAACAAAATATTACAGACAATAGACAATAGGTGCAGGAGTAGGCCATTCAGCCCTTTGAGCCAGCACCGCTATTCTCTGTGATCATAGCTGATCATCCACAATCAGTACCTCGTTCCTGCCTTCTCCCCATATCCCTTGACTCCGCTATCTTTAAGAACTCTATCTAACTCTTTCTTGAAAGTATCAAGAAAATTGGCCTCCACTGCCTTCTGAGGCAGAGCATTTCACAGATCCACAATTCTCTGGGTGAAAAAGTTTTTCCTCAACTCTGTTCAAAATGGCCTACCCCTTATTCTTAAACTGTGGCCTCTGGTTCTGGACTGCCCCAAAATCAGGAACATGTTTCCTGCCTCAGGCGTGTCCAATCTCTTAATAATCTTGTATGTTTCAATCAGATCCCCTCTCATCCTTCTAAATTCCAATGTATACAAGCCCAGTCGCTCCAATCTTTCAACATATGACAGTCCCGCCATCCCAGGAATTAACTTCGTGAATCTACACTGCACTCCCTCAATAGCAAGAGTGTCCTTCCTCAAATTTGGAGACCAAAACTGCACACAATACTCCAGGTGTGGTCTCACCTGGGCCCTGTACAACTTCAGAAGGACCTCTTTGCTCCAATGCTCAACTCCCTTTGTTATGAAGGCCAACGTGCCATTAGATTTCTTCACTGCTTCCTGTACCTACATGCTTACTTTCAGTGACTGATGAACAAGGACACCTAGATCTTGTTGTACTTCCCCTTTTCCTAACTTGACACCATTCAGATAGTAATCTGCCTTCCTGTTCTTGCCACCAAAGTGGATAACCTCACATTTATCCACATTAAACTGCATCTGCCATGCATCTGCCCACTCACCCAACCTGTCCAAGTCACCCTGAATTCTCCTAACATCCTCCTCATATTTCACACTGCCACCCAGCTTTGTGTCATTGCAAATTTGCTTATGTTACTTTTAATCCCTTCATCTAAATCATTAATGTATATTGTAAATAGCTGCAGTCCCAGCACCGAGTCTTGCGGTACCCCACTAGTCACTGCCTGCCATTCTGAAAGGGACCCATTAATCCCTACTCTTTGGTTCCTGTCTGCCAACCAATTTTCTATCCATGTCAGTACCCTATCCCCAATACCATAAACTCTAATTTTTCCCACTAATCACCTATGTGGGACCTTATCAAAGGCTTTCTGAAAGGCCAGGTACACTACATCCACTGGCTCTCCCTTGTCCATTTTCATAGTTACATCCTCAAAAAATTCCAGAAGATTAGTCAACCATGATTTCCCCTTTGCAAATCCATGCTGACTCTGATCCTGTTACTGCTGTTCAAATGTGCCGCTATTTCATCTTTTATAATTGACTCCAGCATCTTCCCCACCACTGATGTCAGGCTAACTGGTCTATAATTCCCTGTTTTCTCTCTCCCCCCTTTCTTAAAAAGTGGGATAACATTAGCTACCCTCCAGTCCTCAGGAACTGATCCTGAATCTATAGAACATTGGAAAATGATTACCAATGCATCCATGATTTCTAGAGCCATCTCCTTAAGTACCCTGGGATGCAGACCATCAGGCCCTGGGGATTTATCAGCCTTCAGTCCCATCAGTCTACCCAACAACATTTTCTGCCTAATGTGAATTTCCTTCAGTTCCTTTGTTACCCTAGGTCCTCTGGCCACTTTTACATCTGGGAGATTACTTGTGCTAAAGACAACAGACTCCTTCAGGTGGACGGAAGCCCAGAACATACAGACTTAGTATAAATACTTCCAGAAGAAACAAAGTACTGAGATTAACAGTATTGAATGAGGTGCTGAGGAATGGTTGCTGAAGCCTGGGAACTCGCCTGCGGTGCCTCAGTTCTGTGAGGAAGTGAAAAGGGGCATATTAGAGGATTAAAATGTGAGTAGCAGCAATTTTTCCCACTTTAATAAAATTTTGGAAATGTGTTATTCTATATAAACTAAAAACATATAGATGAACTGTATACTTTGGCAGTGAATGTCTACATGATCACAGCTATGCACAGAAACCACAGATGGTACAGGTCTAATGCTGATTCTGCCCATGATTGCCCATTTCCTTGATGGGTCTTGAAATAAGTGTTAAGGGACTCACTGAGAGAAGAATCAAGCCTCAAAGGTTTAACACATACCCCAAGCAAATTTTGGGAAAATTACTTCTCATCCCTAGTTTGGAGAACTTCTATTCCAAAAATCAGACCTCAGTGCCTCATTTTACAGCTGTAATTTTTATTTTAGTGAAAGGATTTTTTTTGTAAATTTCTACCAGTTTATGAATTTATTCAAAAACATTTTGATGCATTTAATTGAATATTACATACTTTCATTGCCTGCTATGGATCTAGTCATGGGGTCTTACACAAATTTTCTGGAGGGAAAGAATAAGTAGACAAGCAACCACCATCTGCAAAACGGAAAAGCCTGTTAACTCAGGTTTCAACTCCACAGGAAACAACGACCAGCTTCTACGTATGCAAAGCATGATCTTTACCAAATGCTAGTTCAGGAAGATATTACATGTAAATTTCAGCTGAGCTCGCACCACAACTGTGCACCAATAGGTAGGCTGTTCTCTACCCTCAGCTGGATTTTTGGCCCGGCTGAATTTATTCATACACCTGCGCAGAAAGTTCACTACGAATTCTCACAATGGAATAGGCAGCTTTCAAGCTCTTCTTTGTCATAAAATAAAGCAGAAATGTTGGGAACTCTTTTCAGGCCCAGGAAAGAGGGAAGTGAAAAGGGTGAATGTTTCAGGTCAAAGACTCATTGTCAGAACTGAAAAGGGGACCACAGAAACTTGTAAAACTGCAGGAAGGGAGGGAGAGGGAGAGGGCTGGTGACTCTGGTAGGGTGCAGTTAGCAGAACTATGGTAATAAACTGTAGATAAGGTTATCTGGTCAATGAGTAAATGGGAGCAACTTGAGAGTAAGAACATAGACAGAATAATCTATACTTCGTTAACAAAAGGACTGCAAAAAAAGCCGAGTTTGAAAGCCATGCCTGGTAGGTCTGGTTGAGAATGTCCTCACTTTCCAGAGGGAGGCAAAGAAGAGAGAAAAAATAAATTTTTAGAATCAAATTCAAGTTAAATTATAAGATACTGGAGCAGAATTAGGCCACTTGGCCCATCGAGTCTACCCCATGATTCATTCAACCATACGTGAACACAGCCGAGCAAAACAGCGTTCCCGTGGGGCCAAGGTGCAAAACATAAACATTACATAAATCAAAATAGTGAGCATAGTCATGCAAAAAAATCATAGTCACACCAAAAAAACAGACACCTGTAGCCCAAGTCCCTGAGCAACATGTCCCGCCAATTGATGGTGCAGTTCTCAGCAGTGCGCAGTTATTACAATCCAGCCTGCCATTCCACAGATAAAACACTGGAGGGCAGCATTGATGGGAGGGTCCAGGGAGGCCCCAACTGAGAGCGGGCACCTCACTACACCGCCTCTGGCATCTGCTGTCCTGGACTGCTGGGAAAATGAGGGATGAAAAAGTAAAGCAGCTGAGCCCTTATCATAGATGGACAACTGTTTCAGACTGAGAATTCATTTTGACTGAAACTCTAGAATTCAATTTGAAGTCCAGATGTCTGCAGAGTGCCGAGGTGAGGTGCTGTTCCTTAAGCTTGCATTGGGTCTTATTGCGATAGAACTCTGAACAGTGCAGCCATTCGGCCATAATGTTGAGCCAAGTTAGCTAAACTAATAATTACAGTAAATGCCTAACTAATCTCTTCTGCTTGCACAATGTCCATGTCCCTCCATTCTCTGCACTTTCTATCTATTCTATCTATCAGCCTATCTAAGAGCTTTGGAAATGTCTCTATCATATTTGCCACCCCCCCCCCCCCCCACCCCACTACCATCCCTGGCAGCATAATCCAAGTACTGGGCTCTCTCTGCAAAAAAAAAAATGTGCCTCACTACTCTCATTTGAGCTTACCCTCTCTCACCTTAAATACATGCTCTCTAGATTTAGACATTTTGACCCTGAGAAAAAGGCTGTCTACTGTCATCGATGCCTCTCATAATTGTATAGGTTTCTATCAGGTCTTCATTTAGCCTCTGCGATCCAGAGAAAACAGTCCAAGTTGGTCCATACTCTCCTCATAATAGCTAGTTTGATTCAAACTCCTCTCAATCTTCTGGCTTTGCTAGATTGTATTAGTTACTTTTGGGATTTACTAAATCAAAACAGTTGTTAAATAAAAAATTTTCATTTTTTAGAATCTTTTTATTGGTACATAATCTTCTACAGCTATAAGATGATACAAAACTTCAACAATTTAATATATATACAATTAATAAAGCTGAAGAAAATAAAAACTGATCGTAATATATAATAATGAAAAAAAACTAAATGTAAGGGAAAGAAGGAAAAAAAGTACCCCATCTAACTAAGAGAAAAAAGACCCACTAACTACAAAAAAAGAAAAAAAAACATTAGGAGTCAACCCCTGGAGCAATACGTCTTAACCATCCTCTATAGATATATATATATATTTAAAAAAATCATCAACCGCCAATTCATATTTATAAAAAATAAATTTGGAAGGAAACCATATAAAATAATTCAAATTAAATGATAATATTTGGCAAAAGAGCTCCATCTTCTCTCAAAGTCGAATCGGGGGTCTAAAGTTCTACTTCTAATTTTTTCCAAACTGAGACTTAACATTACTTGAGAAAACCACTGTTGTTAAATAAAAATAGTGAAGTACATGCTATGGCTTGATCATTTGGGATAGTTGAGTCTCTATCTATATCAAACAGAAGTACAGAAACCTAATGGCATTAATTGGGTTTTAATTGCGTGTCAGTTCTTGTGATACCTTTATCGTGTAAAAAGCGCCTCTTCCTGGACAACAGATTTTAATTTTTCATGTGCAGCTGTGCACCTACATGCACTTAAATTTGTGAATCGTTTTGATGATTAAACAATTGTGAGCGGTGCCTTATCTGTGCAACATATTTAAGTTTAATTCTGGTTCATTATGTCAGATTACAAAATCTTCAAGTAATTTTAAATTTCACATTGAAACTCACTTCAGATGTAGGTAGGAAATAATTGTCCGGGTGAAGAACTGCAACACACAAGATAAAGTTACAAGTTACATTCCTCGCAGATATGGAAGAAGTTCATTAGTGGGATTAGTGATAACGTAACATCTCAAATGTGGTTACTCAAAATGAATTTCAATTGCCTAATGTGCCTATTTTATGAAATCTTGTGAATTCATATGCAAGTTTAATGCATGATTTAATGAATATGAGATATTGGAAATGTATGCGCATCATGCTAAATTAGTCAGCTGTCAGAGTATATTGGGGATGTACCATTGCCTGTCGGAAATTAAGGGGTATTCAGTTCCGAAATGCAGTTATCAGATGAGTGATGTATTCCAGAAACAATTCTTATTAACAAAAAGGTGTTAAATCAGTTTCAAAATTCATTATACAATTTTTTGAATTGTGATAGGTGAATCACTTCATCTTAAATCTCAGAGTTAAAAAAAATTTGCCAAATATTTATATCAAGAAAACAGATTGGTGACGTTCTTTAGCATCATTTTTGATCTTTAGTAAATGCAACTGCTTTAAGATAATTAAAATCATGAGATGAATTATTTTAAAACATATTGATCATGAATTAGAAGAGTATTTGTGGTGTCATCATCTGCCTAACTGGGAAAGTAGTTCATAGTGCACAGTCCAAGCATTAAGTATAGACATTACGTGTGTCACGGTGCAAAGCTGCAGTTAGGTATTTCATGACTCAGCATCATAATATGCCGATCTTTTATGTTACTCATTTCATTCCACTAAGCCCACAACTTGTGGAAAGCAAGTTCTCTCTTTGAGGTGGGTTTTTTTTTTAGAGTAACCAAGCTGACGTTCCTCGGCTCTAGTAAGGGGACGTTATCCACCAAGTAGCAAATAGATAACAAACTATAAAGCCATAGATTTTACAGCACAGATTCCATCCTTCAATTTACCACATCTACACTGATATTTTGCCATCTGCGTTAGTCCCATTTGCCCATATTAGTTGTGTTAACTTTCTGTTAACTTGTGTTTGTATCTGACCTCCCTGGCAGTGAGCACCACATATCAATTACTCCCCCTGTAAAGAAAATGTTTGCACTCAAAACCCCTTTTAATCTCCTTTCTCGTCTTAAACCTACACCTCCCTTCTTTCAAAGTTCAAAGTACATTTATTATCAAAGTATGTTATCGTTGTGCACCTTTGAGATTGGTCTTGTTCCGGGCAGCCACAAAACAAGAAACCCAAAAGGACCCATTGAAGAAGAGACTGACGAACACCCAATATGCAGAGCGAGAGAAAAAAGAAACAAACCCAGCAAACAATGAAGGTGAGCAAATAGCACTTAGAATGAAAGTGAGTCCTCAGACATGGAGCTTGGAGCTGCTGGAGAAGGCCCACAGCCTCAGCCTCAGTTTCTGATACCCCTACCATGGCAACAGGACTCTGACTATCTACCCTATCCATTCCTATTTTATTATAGAGTAACTCAGCATGCAAACAGACCATTCAGCCCAACTGGTTCATGCTGACCACAGCATCCTCTCTTCTAGCTCAGCTGCCTGGGTCACTGGTATTATAAAGTGTTGTGCTAACCATTGTACCACTGTGCCGCCCCTTCTGGAGTTAGGAGAGAGGTCCACAGTTTGGGGTAAATAAAGAGGGACAAGGGCAGGGAAGAAGAGTTCAGCTTTGTGTAGGGCTTCAAATTAAAAGTTCTGTCAGGTCTCCCCTAAGCCTCTGCCACTCCCGAGAAAACAATCCTAGTTTGTCCAAACTCTCTTTAGGGCATTGATCATTAAGCAACATCTATACCTCCTGGTTAAAAATAATCCTATCCTTCTATCCTTCTATTCCCCAATCTGGCCTCTTACCTCTTCTCATCACCTGCCCATTACCTCCCCCTGTAACCTTCTTTCTTCCTTTTCTCCCATGGACCACTCCCCTCCCCTTTCAGATTCCTTCTTCTCCAGCCCTTTACCTTTCCCACCCACCTGGCTTCACCTATCACCTTCTCACTAGTCATCCTTCTCCGCCTTTTTATTTTGGCATTTTGCCCCTTTCATTCCAGTCCTGATGAAGGGTCTTGGTCTGAAGTGTTAATTGTTTGTTCACTTCCATAGATGCTGCCTGACCTGCTGAACTCCTCCAGCTTTCTGAGTGCGTTGCTCTCCTTACTGCTCATGCGGTCTGATCCAGGCAACATCCTGCTCAATTTCTTTTGCACCCCGTCCTCTGCCTCCACATCCTTCCTTTAATGGGGAGACCAGAGTTGACTGCAATACTCCAGATGTAGCCTAAACAGAAGTTTATAAAGCTGCATCATAAATTTTTGACTCTTGAAACTAGTCCTAACAAAGACAAGCACGTCATATGTTTTCTTCACCACTCTATCAACAAGCGTAGCCACTTTCAGGGAGTTATAGATTTAGATCCCATGATCCCTCTGTACATCAATGCAGTTAAGGGTCCTGCCATTCACTGCATACTTTCCCTTTACATTTGCTCTCTCAAAGTGCAACTCCTCACACTTATCTGGATTAAACTCCATCTGCCCACGGCTGCAAGTGATCTTAATGCTGATGTATCCCTTGGCAGCCTTCAGTACTTTTCACAACACCACTAATCCTGGTTTTATCAGCAAAGTTACTAACCCATCAATCATGTTTTCATCCAGGTCATTTACATATATGAAAAGTGGCAGAGGTTTCGGGACAGAACCCTGCAAAACCACGTCAGGTATTTCCATCTATTGACCGTTATCCTCGAGCTTCTGTGGAGAAGTCAACTCTGAGTCCAAACAGCCAAGTCCCACGCATATTAATCTTCATATAAGATTAAGATCATATTAATTTTCTGGATGAACCTTACCATCACTCCACCTTCATCATCTCCTTGAAAAACTCAATCAAATTAGTAAGCTGTGATCTGCCCTGCACAAAGCCATGCTGCCTGTTCCTAATTAAGCCTAGATTTTTCAAATGTTCATAAGTTCTTCTCCCTAAATGTCCTCTTCAATTGTACGGGTATTAAGAGTTATGGGGAAAAGGCAGGTAGATGGAGCTGAGTTTACGGACAGATTAGCCATGATCTTATTAAATGGCGGGGCAGGCTCGATGGGCCAGATGGCCTACTCTTGCTCCTATTTCTTATGTTCTTATAGCTTCTCTACTACCAATGTTAGACACAGGGATTATTAAATTCCAGGAGTATCCATATTTCCCTTCTCAAACAAAGGAACAATATTAACTACTCATCAATCCTCTGGGATTTCACCTTGGACTAGAGTAGAGATAGAGATCTTGATCAAGACCCCAGCAATTTCATCACTTGCCCCTCTCAATAATCTGGTGTATATCCCATCAGACCCAGGGGACTTAGCCACATTAATGTTATCCACTGTTAAAGAACCCTTTATCTCAAAATGCCCCAGCACATTATTATGTACCACATTTATCTCATTATCTTTCACATCCTTCTCCTTAGTGGATATAGATTGGAAGGTATAGGTTATGGGGAAAGAAAGTGGAGATCGTAGAGATAATTGGGACCAGAGGTAATTTAATTGTCTGCCAGATTGTTAAGGATCTTAAAACAACCATTCTTTTGGCTGTTCCTGATTCTGGCGAATGACTATCCTGAATATGGCAGGCCTGGTTGTGGTAGTCAAGGAAGCAAAGCTCAAGAAGGAGGTGTGAACCGAGCATTAACTCCTCCAATTGCAACTACGAAGAGCTTAATGCTCATTTCAGGTGCAGCTTCTTAATGTCTATGCATCAGCTTTGCACGGGCATTGACCTTTGCACTTTTAATGCAGACACTTTTTTATAACAGCTTTCACACTTCTAAAATATGTGATGCCAACAAAATTCTGAACTTGCATGTTTGAAAGCGTTATTTAAGGAGGTGTCTTCCAACATTGCTGATTTAAGTTTCCCTCACTTTGAAATGATCTTTTGTTTTTATTTAATTCTTACTATATTACAGAGGTTCATATCAGTCTTCCCTGTCAGTGCTCGATATATTAGGAGTAGTATTTAATTTTGGAAAACATAATATATACAGTACTGTACAAAAGTCTTAGGCACATATACATAGCTAGGGTGCCTGAGACTTTAGCCCAGTACTATAGTAATTTTATGTATTACGCTGTCCTGTTGCCACAGAAAGAGAATGACATATGCGACTGATGATAAACTTGATTCTGATATCGTGGACTGAGAGTGGGAAGGGGGTAGGAAGAGGGGAGGGAGTGGGAGGCACCAGGGAGACATTCTGTAATGATCAGTAAACTAATAGTTTGGAATCAGCTGACCTTGCCTACTGTCTCATAACTGGGTGGTCTGCACCTGTGCCACCCCTGCCCCGGAACTCCTTCTCTGCCATCTGTCCCACACCCTTCCCGTGACACTCCACCCTAGCCGCTCCCAACATCCTTTGCCCCATTGTTGTGCTTTTTTTGTGATTATTTAGAGATCTAGTGCAGAATAGGCCCTTCTGGCCCTTTGACATATGCCGCCAGCAACCCCCGATTTAACCCTAGACTAAACACGGGGCAATTTACAATGACCAATCAACCTACTAACTGATACATCTTTAGACTGTCGGAGGAAACCTGAGCATCCGGAGAAAACCGATGCATTCCACAGGGAGGATGTACAGAGGACACTAGGAACAAACTCCGAACTCCTACGCCCAAAGATGTAACAGTGTCGCACTAACCACTGCACCCGTATTGTATACATGTGGTAGAAATGTGACATTTAATTATTATGAATATTGGCTGCACTTGGTTAAACTGCCACTTTGCAGCTCAATTGCTTCCCCCTTTCCTCACTGCAGTGTATCTCCTTCTTGCAGGAAACTGCATTTGTGCTCTGTTTGTGTAAGGCAGCGACGTGATATTTTCTAGCTATGAATCTCAATTTCCAGAGCTTGTCTCACAATGAATAGGACAGGTTTGTACCTCAGAAAAACAAGTTTGAATAGATCCAGATGATAACATTGTGCCTTTGTGAATTATTCACTGTAAAACCATTGATCTGATTGCCTTGTTAGAAGTTTACATCTGATGTGGTTATCTTCCTGTCAGCGCTCTGCAACATAACCAACGTTTTGGATTTCAGCAAGATGAATAATCAGAAATATTGTTTACATTGTATTTCCTTGCAGACTGCTCAGGTAAAGCCAAGTTCAAGTTTAATTATCATTCAACTATACATGAATACAGATGGACGAAATGGCTTTCCTCTGGGGTCAAGCTGCAAACATACACGGCACAAGGCACATATGACATCGGAAGTAACCGTACAGTCATGCAAATAAATAAATATACAGATCATAGCCCAAGTCCCTGAGTGATATGTCCTGTAAATTGCCACTCTTGGCAGTCCACAGATAAACATACGTACGCACGCACGCAATCCAGCTTGTTATTCCAGAGCTGATACTATTAGTCCACCCTTTCTCATCCAGGGAATTGTTAATGGCAAATAAGCACAGAGCAAGTCAAAATTCAAAGTTATAAGTATATTTTATTCTCAAAGTACATATATGTTACCATATTGTCTATCTCAATGATGGGGTAAAAGAGTGTAGTTATCCCCTTTTAATTACGAGCCTGGTTGTAGAGGGGTAGTAACTACTCTTGAACCTGGAGGTGTGAATCCAGAGATTCTTGTACCTTCTCCCTGATAGCAGCAGTGAGAAGAGAGCACGGCCTGGATGGTGATGATGCATGCTGCTTTTCTACAACAATGTTTCATGTAGATGTGCTCAATAGTTGAGAGAGCTTTACCTGTGATGAACTGGGCTGAATCCATGACCTTTTGTAGGATTTTCTGTTCAAGGTCATTTGTGTCTCCGTATCAGTCCATGATGCAGTCAACATACTCTCCACCACACATCTATAGAAGTTTGTCAAAGTTTTAGATGTCATGCCAAATATCTACAGACTCCTTAGGAAGTAGAGTCAGGTGCTTGCATCAGATATAGGTGTAAATAGGAAATGGAAAATGTGTGAGGAAATAAGGAGAATTAGGATAACCAGGCAAGCAATACTTGGTAAACTGTTGAAGCTGACAAGTCTATAGACCTAATGGATTTCATCCTGAGGTTTTAAAATAAGTTGTCTGGGAGGTAACTGGTACATTGGTGATAATATTCCAAAGGTTCCTAGATTTAGGATTCCATCCGATTAGAAAATAGCAGGTGTAACTTTCTTTATAATTCTAAAAGGGGTGAAGACAGAAAGTAGGAAATTGTGGGCCACTTGGTTTAACATCTTCTACGCAAGGAAATGCTAAAAGCTATTACTTATGACATGTTGGAAGGCACTTAGTAAAATTCAAGATCATCAAGCAGTAGGTTTGTTAATGGGAACTCACGTATGTCCGGTTTATTGGAATTCTTTGAAGAAGCAGAATTTGCTGTGGAGAAAGGGGACACAATAAATAGATTCCCAGAATACATTGGTGAAGTGCTGCATCAAAGGTTATAGCAAAAAAAAAGAGAAGCTTTTTTTGTAAAAGATAACAAATATCAATGCGGAAGAAAACCGGTTAATTAACTGGAAACAGAATGGACATAAATGGGTCTTTATGATTAGCAAGAGGTAACTGGTGGTAACAGCAGGGATTACTAAAGTCATAGCTCCTTACAATTTACTTCTTGATTGTAGGAATTGAAGATATGTTTGGGAAGTTGACTAATAACATGACAAAAAGAAGGGAAGTTGCAATGAGGATACATGAAGATTTAAAGGAAGCTAGTTAGCTTAGGAGAGATGATAAAGATCTAGTAAATGGAATAATAAGAAATAATCCCTGCTATTAATTCACCTATTTCTCCGGGCATTAGACAAGTTAGGATGGGAAAAAGCTTCTTTCCCCAGGCTGTGAAACTAATGAACACACCACCACCACCCAGGTCTCATTGTGTGTGAACCACCGGTAGTGTTATACTGTTTATTTTTTTAACTTCTGTCATAAATGCACCTTTTTATGTTAGTTTATTTGTGGTACTATTACTTTACATGGTGTGTGTGTGTGTGTGTGTGTGTGTGTGTGTGTGTGTGTGTGTGTGTGTGTGTGTGTGTGTGTGTGTGTGTGTTTAATATGTACCTAGTTGTGCACCTTGGTCTGGAGAAGCGTTTGGCGATACACATGACTTGAGAATTTGTGAAATTGTGCACTTTGGTAGGAAAAAAGAAGTGTGTTATCTAAATAATGAGTGAATGAGGTACAGAAGGGCCTGGGTGGTAGTTGTGTGGGATTCACAAAATGCTGGCATGTATAGAACTAGCCAATCGACTATATATCGACTCCATAGATGTATATTCATCTCCATAGATGCTGCCTGACCTGCTGAGTTTCTCCAGCATTTTGTGCGTTTATTTAACAATGTTACTGGTTATTGTGAGGAGAATTAAATATGAGGGCAGAGAGGTTTTACTGCATTAGCAGAACATTGGTGAGTTTGCTGTTCTCCATTAGATTCTATATTTATGTAAGAATATAAATAACATTAATTTCTTTATTTTTTCATTTTCAATCTCTTTTTATTGATTTAAAAATATATGAATAGATACAAACCAGAGAAGTGATATCAAATATATAATACAATAAACATACAAAGAAAAGGATATATATACACTGTCAAAATCATGTATAATATAATATTAGACTAATATATTATAAACAGAGAACCACACCTCCTCTTGACAATTCATAAAAAAAAATGATTGGAAATTTTCTATTTATAAGAAGAAAAACCCCACTAAGCTAACCTCAAACAGAAAAAAACGGACTGGGCGGTTTGAGGATAAAATTACAAAAAAAGAAGAAAACATCCTTCTGGTCAAATCTGAAACTTCGCAGAGGGAGAAAAGAAAAAAGAAAAAAAAATTACCTAAAAAAAATTGAAAAGAAAAAAAGAAATTAGATCATATGAAAATATTGAATAAAAGGTCACCCAGGTTTGCTCAAATTTGAAAGATGTATCAAATGTCCGACTTCTAATTCTCTCCAAGCTTAAACAAGGCATAATGGAGGAGAGCCAGGAAAAAACAGTAGGTGGATTAGGATAAAATCTCCCAGCCGATAAAGTTGAAAAGGCTATCACATGTTGAGCTCCTGCTTCCTTTGGAGTAATCCCAAAGATTGCTGTAAGTGAATTAGGTTGTAAGTCCACACCTATGCTCAAACAATCAAACCTTTAACTTTGAATTATGAAACTGACTGGTGGAAAAAATTGAAAGTAGAATTGGCTGGTAAGGACTCATATGCAAAAAAAGAGTGCTGATGGAGGTTGGGACAATTGTGGGGTGTGATGTTGGGCTGAGATGCAAGATTAGATTGGAGTCTAGTTGGAGTGGAATGGTTTCAGAGCACATAAGCCTAAAATATTAAAGGGGAGGGGGAACGGGATAGATATATGTTAACGTTACATGCTGTTTGTGATCCCAGCACAGAAATGGAAGCTGCTGTGACTCCTGGTGTTGATAAGGAGCAGCAGCACGACGAATAAGAACTTTCCGGAAAATTAATGGGAGCCTTAGAGCTTACAGTAGCAAAAACAGACAAGGGTAGTCTCTGTTAACTATTTTGTAGAAGGCCTCAACTTTCCAGTAAAGAGCTGCTTTGGCATTGATGTCCAATGTAATAGTGGTACTTGAACATGCAGAATAGTTTTGCAGAATGGATTCAGGAGCTGAACATCGTCCCACCTGAATTCACTGCAAACGTCAAGCAACTTTGGTGCGTATGAATATTATTCCACAGAGGCTCACCTCAGACTCATGAAGACTACTGAAGCAGGCATCATAGACTACCTGTGAGCATGCAGTATCCATCTACAGCCCGTACGTAAATGAACCCTGAGGTCTAATTTTGATCTAGTCTTGGGTCTACCCATTCTGAGGTGGACACTGTTTACGGAATGTGACTGTAGCCAGCAGCTGCAATGCGATTTTCATCTCAGTGTCACGGTAATCCAGTACATCCCTTTTCCAGCTGCTTCTGTGATGACAAGTTGAAGGTCCCATTCTTGTCCCTTGCACAGCACCGGGGGCAGGGCCAGCTCGCGTTCCTGTGCTGAGATCACACGCAAAGAGAAGAAAGAGCACAAAGCCTCCCTAACTATTCAGCCAGATCCTGTCAACCACCCCCTGGCATACTTGTGGCAGGGGTCTGCCAGTCCTGCATGCATTTTATCAGGCATTATAGAACTAGATTGAAAGCAAAGCTTGCACGGTCCTGAGGGAGTAACATTTCCCTCTGCGTGGTTTTGAGCCCCTTGAACTCGGAAAGCGAGGAATCCCTTCGTTTCCCCGTGTAATTGGTTCCGACTGCAACCACAGCTTCAAGCTAATTTCTCCTCTTTGTGGTTAGGTTTCCAGTGTAATCTAGTGAATTGCCAGGAGTGCAAGGAAATGTTGGCTTGCGGTCTGACATTCTCTAGTGCGGAAAGGAATGGAAAAAAAAGCACACACACATCCTTTCATTCTGCTGTGCTGGGCCTTGCTTGGTGAAAGGTTGCTGATTTGTTTGCACTTCCAAACGAGATGATTGCCTCAGTTGTATAACCAAAGAGATGAGTCTGACAAAGTGTGAAAACCTCCAGTTTCAAGCTGACTTCCTTGACTCACATTAAATGCTGATGCAAGCTAGAATTGAATTAACATGGACTATCACAGGTCCTACCGTTGTTTTATTATTAAATATAACATGATGTTATCATCATAGAAAATGCCTGAAAGCCATTACATTCTCTGACAATAAGTTCAAAGCTTGATTTCAAATTTATACTACATTAGGTTGATGAGCTGGCTCTGTAGAAGTTCGCGCTTCTCAATCCATGAAGGCAGACCTGAGAAAATTTAGTAATTTACTTTGATACCTGAAATTCAGGAGAAATTATCATATATATCAGCAGTAACGATGACAATCAAGATCATGCAACAGCTGAGTTCTGTATGTATAGATTTATTCCCATAGAATAAGCATTAGGCTATTTGTGGATTTCAAATGCCGAGGAGACTGATTATCTGATGAGTTTCAAACCTTTGATGATGTCCTTTATCATATCCTAAGCAACCTCACGTTTTACCATATAAAAGAAATAATTACTCAGTAAACTTACCCTTACTGGCAGAAAGGACAATTCCTTTTGACACTGGTGGCCCACCCAACCACAGAGATTTTCCCACACCAGAAATTGATGTGAAGCAACATTCTTTCGAAGGATCTCTGAAAATTCTATAGAGTAGAGATCTTAGGATCTACGTAATCTAATTGGGCGATATGTCAACCTTGCTTTGTCTGGAGGAAATTATGAACTGAAACCTCACAAACCAAACCTCAGGACTACTGCGTTTGTCCCATCCTATCTAACACCATCAGAACTTCAATGAATTGCAAAGCATGTGTGAATTGGGTATTTTTGCAAAGCTAAAAATATACAAGTGGCAGGTATAAATGTAAGCAGAACATTGCTGGGCATCAGTCTTCCTTGAGCCAGATCTGAGAAAACACGCAGATACTTATTGGTCCTTTATCGACTTGTTGATTTTGAATCATGATACTTCTGAGATATTTCATTATTGGGCTGGCAGGCTGTCTGCTTTCAGATTCTGTATGGGGTGCCCCACTGCAATCGTTGACAGAGTCAGTAGATACTCTAAAGGGTGCCTTTGTAAGTATCAACTTTGATATTTAATACATTTGATTTGTTTTAAAATAAGTTACTCATATCAAACTCAGCAGTGATACAGGAGTGTAAATGCTGAGCAGAGCAATGTTTAGTTTAATGATTTGATTCAAATTATTTCCAGAACATAAATCATCATGAGGTTGCTGATGGAGGAGCGAAGTTATTTAACATATTTCAGAAACATAAATCGAAGGTGAGATTAAACTCAAAGTTGCTTCTTCTTTGTACTTGAATACAATTATTTTTAATTATTGCATTCTTTAATTGCTTTAATTTGTATTTCAGGCTACTGAATCAGGCATTATGCTGAATGCCATTGTGAGATGGTATATAAACTTCTTTGAAAATATGAAGCCTCATCAGAATAATAACACCAAGCTAGCCATCAACACTGTTGCAAATGGCTTGCAAGAGTGGCTGCAATCTGACAAGTACTTTTCTCTTCTCAATGACCTCAAGGAATTAGAGAATATTAAAGTAAGTACCAATTTTATTGATTTCACAATACTCTGTGATGTAATTGGTGAGGAGCTGCAATTGTTTCCTATTTACATTAATAACCTGATGGGGGAATAAAATGTAAAGTTTCCGAAGTTGCAGATGATATGAAAGTAGATGTTGTGGTGAGGACATTGTAATGCTGCAATGCAATTTGAAGAGATTGAGTGATTGGGTGAAAATCTGCCAGTGGATCTTAGTGTAATGAAATGAGAGGTCATGCACCTGGGGAAGAGGAATCAAAAGGCAAATACTAGCTGCAAATAAGTGAAGTCCACAGCTATCTAGGTGTTCTAGTGTACAAATCACAAAAAGTTAGGAGGCAGATCCAACACGTGGTTAAGAAGCCAAAAGTCATTTTGGCTTTTATTGTGAAAGGTTTGGAGTTTAAGAATAGGGAGGTTGTGTTTCATTTGTACAGAGTGTTGGAGAAGTCACAAACAGAATACAACACTGTTTGGTTTCCTGACCTACAAAAGGATACTGTGACATTGTAGATCCACCAACTAATTCCTGGAATGGGAGGGTTGTCCTATTAAGGGCCCCTAGACAGATTGGGACAATATTCCTTTGGGTTAAGAAGAATGGGAGGTGACCTTATTCAAACTTTCAAGAATCTAAAGGGGATTGACAGGGCAGATGTTGAAATGTTTTCAGTAGCAGGAGAGTCATGAAATATGGGACATAACTACAATATAAGGGGCTGGTCGTTTTAAAACTGTGGTGAGTGGATGTTGAATTTGCAGATAGTAGTGAATCTCTGAAATTCTCTGCCTCATGGAGTGATGCAGTCCAGATCATTAGATATATTTAATATGACAGTAGAGAAGTATTTGCTTTTGATGATTATGGGGAACAGGTACAGAAGCCGAATTGAGGCCAGTATACATCAGCCATAATCACGTTGAACGGAAGGGCAGCCTTGGGCAGTGTGGCCTACTCTAGCTCCCACTTTCTGGTGATTTTGTGATTTCTCCTTTTGCCCATGGATGCAAGTTAATGTTTCTCCCTCTCTTTGACAGTGGGACGATCAGTTGATACAGCGTAAAGCAATTCTTGAACTTGAGATATTTCTATCAAAAATGCAGGAGATGGGAAAAAGAAGGCGCAAGAGGAATATGTTCAGGAGACCAAAGCCTTGAAGATAATTTACTGCGGTTGTTGTGTCATGCCCGGCATGTTTGTAATAACTCAAATTTAGTTATATTTATTTTTAATTTAATTATTTATATTTACTGTATTGACAAGTTTACAATAATATTATTATAATCGCTGCTCTTTTGCATTAGTGGACTTTGACTATTTATTAATTATGTAAATATAATTTCTATTGAAGGTGAAACTTTTATTAATTTGAGTACTACTTCAATTTGGCAGTCACTTATCTAAATCTATTTGTACTTTTGATTAAACATCCTTAACTGCATGATTCTCATGATATAAATTTTGGCAAGTTAGAGTTCAGGTAGAATTCACAACTACCTGGTATGATCTTGAAAAATTTCAGGGACACACAGAAGAAATATTGATTTTTTTCCATCAAAGAGAGACTGCTAATTTTAGTTTGTACTAAAACCTAAATATAAAAGTTTCATCTTTGAAAAAACACAATTAGCAAAATTAAATCTTTTTTTTAAAAAGAACATTTGAAATCTACTTTTGTCAGATTGGTCTCTGAATTGTATGATTAATGAACAGAATAAAATACATAAATTAACTTTATTTCTGAGTTTGTATCTGTACAAGAAGCAAATGCTTTCAACCAATCTCTTCTAAATAAGTGTAAATCTGACCATCAAGCTAGTTTGCCAGCCAAAACATTGCTTGGCCTTGCTAATTGGAACTGCTTTTAATAAAAAGCAACACACACAAAATTCTGGAGGGACTCAGCAGATCAGGCAACGTCTATGGAAATTAATAAACTGTCAGTGTTTTGGGCTGACACTCTTCATCAGGACTGAGAAAGAATGGGGAAGATGCTAGAATAAAAAGGTGGTGAGAGAGCAAGGAGGTTAGCTGGAAGGTGATAAGTGGAGCACATGGGTGGGCTTGAGAAGAAGGAATCTGATAGGAAAGGAGTAAGTACCACAGGTGAAAGGGAAGGCAGAGGGGACCCAGGGTGAAGTAATAGGCATGTGAGGAGAGCTAATAGGTCAGAGTGGGGATTAGAGGGGGGGGGGTAGAAATTTGTTTACTGGAAGGAGAAATCGATATTCATGCCATCAGGCTGGAGACTACCCAGATGGAATATAAGGTGTTGCTCCTGCAGCCTGAGGGAGACCTCATCTTGGCACAAGAGGAGGCCATGGACCGACATATTGGAATTGGAATGGGAATTGGAATTAAAACGCTTGGCAACAGGGAAGTCACGTTTGTGACGGATGGAGCGGAGGTGCTTGACGAAAGAGTGCATGATAAATTAACAGAAGATTTGAGCAACAGATGAATGAGGGATAAAGACACTGAATAAACTAATTCAAGGGGAGGTGTGATCTTCTACAATAATAACTGGACTGCATTCAATCTGGAATAATACAAATGACTTCAGGGACATTTACCTCAATGTTATTGGAATCGCGGATGCTGCTGAAGCCAAACTGGAAATGGAAGCTGGAAATTGATGTCTTTTTTCACCAATGTGATGGCTGAGGTGGTGAATCAGTCTAATTTTCTATAGTTCATCTGTTCAAAAGTGTTGAACCTATTGGAGATTGAAGCAATGTTCAACAATGAACCTTGATCTTCTCAGTAAGTAAACGATTCACGGAATAATTTCCAAATCCTGCCAGATGATCATCAATCAACATCTGAGATGTGTGTTCACAATACAGATGGAGGACTAATGACCTGAAATTTCCTCTTTGGTGCTGAACAAAGTTTAGACTCAGAATATGGCAATTCCTGATATTAATTTTTCGGTATAGTTGTGCTCAAATTTTCCAGAAATCTCAGTAAGTTGTGGCTGTGTAATAAATGGGCAGGTACTAGATATGAAGATCAGGATAAAATGCCAACTTGCCTTAATAATCATACTTATAGGAGGCATGAGTCATGTTTCAAATCATGTTCCCTGACACCTTTAGCATATCCGCCTAGAAATTCATCCCTATTGTGTAGTGCTGCCTGGAACAAAGGAGCCTCAGTGTATTGTACATCTCCTCTGAAAGTCAATCCATTGGACACAGTGAACTTAGTTGTGGAGACAGCTCGCATTTCTCTGATGCTATGATGTAACGCATTCAGGTGCTACTTACAGGGGACAAATTTCAATGCAAACTCCTTTAACATTCCTGATTATTCCGTTTCCAATTTTATAATGTAAAATTGTCCAAAATAACCATGAGACTAAAATATATTTCAAGCATTTCCCATGTTTTCAATTTTCCTCTTTCTGATGAAAGTACATAGGCTCTAAATGCTAACTTTAGTTCTTTTCTCTACAGATACTGCCTGACAGATTGTGTATTCCAGCATTTCCTGTTATATTAGAATCCCAACAGTAGCTTTTCTGATTAAACCCTTTCACTGAAAAATGCTAAAAATTTGCTGTATAATATCAACCAGGCAATCAATATTATGCTTTGCTTAAACCCCCTTTCATCCTTGTTCTTTAGTGCAAACCGCTATTACCATCTACTTTTCCCATCTTATTATTTAATTTCATGTTTTTACCTGAACATTCCCCATTAATAAAGGATATCAGGTTCTGAGTGCTCTCGAGTTGGGGAAGTTTTCAATTATTTCCTTTTCTAATTTATTGATGATTATTTGATACTTTTGACTTATAGTTTTTCACTTACCCATATTTCACATACATCTATCAAAGTCTTTTGTAATCTTAAAAACTTTATTTAGGCCACTACTTAGCTTCATTCTGCAAGAGAAAAAAGACTTCCATAAAAAATATAATTTCGCATTTGTGTCTGAAAATTGAATATTGCTCTTTGAGTGTTACTCCATTAATCAGTTCGATTTATATATATTTTAACATTTTCTCTTACTTTATCTCCTAAATTTCTCTTTCTTTCCTTATTTTATTTCACTTTTACATTATTTTGAATTTAACATATACTTTTTAAAATTTATATTTCTAGCTTAGATCTTGTGAGTAAACTTTAATGTTCTGACAAACCAGGAAAGGAGGGATTGTTTGCTAGAAACTCAAAAAATTATGTAGTATGCTTGATCAGTGACATCTTAACATTCATATTAACGTTTTTTCAGCTTTCTTAACCAAAGTCAGTAAGTGGGCATGTTGACAAATCTATATTATTGTTTTAAGGATAACTGCAAATAGGATATTTGGTGGCTTCTCAGACAGAGTGTAAATGAGGTCAGTTTGGCACTGGATTAAATGGGTCCTCATTTGAACTTGTGCTGGAGGAATTAAGAACAGTTAACAGAAGGAAAATGTCTGTTGGTGACAACAAAGAAAACATGGCTGAATGTTACATTGGAAGTGAGCAGAGGATCTCCTTGATTCAGAGCTGAAAGCTATTTAATGACTTCCTCAGATTAGGAAAGGTGAATACATTGGCACATTCACCTCTATCCTGATGTGCATGGTGCTCCAGGTCCCTTAATCTGCACTTCAAAGTCTATTTCAGTGCATCACTCCAAACACTAGTTCTTTGTCTATACACTTGCTCATTTATATCTCCACTTTACAATAGTTATTCTCATCTTTAAGAAATGCTATGTTTCTTTCCCATTGTCACCTCCAACAAAGTTCTCCATACATCCAGTCAAGATATGCCATTGCTTGAACACACAAGTTTCTGCTTTCCCTTCTTACACAAAAAGAAAAAAACCCAATCCTACATAGAGGCAGAGAATCAGAAACAGCCCTCTGTCCACCTTGCACATAACACCTGCCTCCAACCTAATAGCGTGAACATTGACTTCTCTAACTTCTGGTAATTTTCCCCACCTCCTACTTGTCTCTTTTCCCATTCCCCTTTCTGGCTCTTATTCCTTCTCTTCTCCTCAAATGCTCATCAGCTGTCTTTGGTGCTGCTCCTCCTCCCTTCCTCCCATGGCTGACTGCCCTCTCCCGTCAGATTCCTTCTTCGGCACGGAGTCACACAGCAGTGATACACACTCTGGTCTGCAATATCTATGGCAACCATCATGTATCTGTGAATACTAATCTTGTTAACAACACTTTGTCCTTAGTCTGCCAATCTTTGGTGATCCAATTGCTCATCCAGATGTTGCTTCAGTGATGTCAGAATGCAAGGATATTGGAGGCAGATAGATCAAGGGTTACGTGGTACTTGGATACGCTCAACCATATTGCAGATAACACAAGTAGACATGTAGACAATCATGTAGACAATGCCAGCAGTGAGTAAGTGATAATTTACTTCATGATAATCTTAAGATTTCTTAACTTGACAACTTTTAATTCATGTCTTAAATCTCTGCAGAGTTGTCACATGATGTATGGATGTCAGGGATTCTTGCCTCATACCTAATACTTATATTTGGTGGGACTGATGACTTACATAAGAGATCAAGAGCTGTGGACATCAGTGGAAATGTCACTTTATAAGGTAAAGAACGACTGAAACTTTTCTAGAAACAGATGCTACATATCAAGGGCTGGTGATGAACAGTATATTTCTGCAAGAACAACTAAGTAAGTGTTTTTTTGCTCCATCATTAAGTCTTTTTGGGCCATCTATATATCTGGTGCTCCCAGTGCAGCCTCCTCTACGTCGATGAGATCCAGTGCAGATTGGGGACCATTTCATTGAACACCCTCAAATGCCACAAAAGGCAGGAATTTCAGGTGACCACCCATTCCAATTCAGCTTTCCATTCCTGTCCCAACGTATCATCCAAGGCCTCCTCTCCTGCCACAATGAGGCCACGCTCATGTTGGAGGAGCAACACCTCATATTCTGTCTGGTAGCCTCCAACCTCATGGCATGAACATTGATTTCTGTAACTTCTGGTAATTTTCCCTGCCTCCTCCTTCTCTCTTATTTCAATCCCCATTCTGGTTCCACTCTTACCCTTCTTATTCTCCTCAAATGTTCACCACTGCCCTCTGGTGCATCCCCCTTCCTTATTTCCATAGTCCACTGTCCTCTTCTATCAGATTCCTTCATCTTCAGCCCTTTATCTCTTCCACCTATTACCTCCCAGCTTCTTAATTTATCACCCCTATCCCACCAACCCATCTGCTCCCTCACTTAGTTTCACTAGTACCTGCCTGCTTGTACTCCTTACCGTCCCCTCACCTTATTCTGGCATCTTCCCCCTTCTATTCCAGTCCTGATGAAAGGTCTCAGCCTGAAACATTGACTGTTTATCCCCTACCCCATAGATGCTGCCCGAACTGCTGAGTTCCTCTGGCATTTTCTGCGTGTTGCAACCTGTTGCAATGATTTTAGCATCCACTGGAAGAGAGGCCAAATGCATGCAAAATCAATAGGGGCAATCCTATGGATAAGTTCATGCAGGCTGTCCCAACATATTGAGACTTGGGATGTCATCTTAGGTACAATGCACGACACCTCAGCCCTGGCCACTCGGTGTCCCATTGATCTGCAACATAGTCCTTAGAAGCTCACCTTTACTAGGAAATGCATGTGAGCAGTGAGAGAGGACAATGGGAGCTGCAACTCTTATCAAAGCACTTCACTTTCTCAGACATTGGCTTGCCACCCTCAACCATGCCCCTAAAGTTGTAGTCTGCCCCTGCACACAAGCTCACAGGTAAAATCTGCAGATCAGGCAGGTAGCACCTTAAGTTGTATCATTATTTTTCACTCTAAGTGTTGAGGAAACTAGGTTATATCCAGGAAATTCACAATTGACATGGACTTAAAACGGAAGGTATTGGGATGGGAAGACTACTGCAACCAAAAGTTTGAGTGAACATGTTGGCAAAATTTTGCTCAGTTTGCATCAGTAATAGCAGAAGCAGTTAACTTATAATTGCACAGTATTAGAATGTGGACCAGGGGTGTGTGTTGTGTGATTTTCTTTACCGAGAAAGCGTTATTGTTCCAGGTACTTCAGGTCTGTTTGTGCATGCTTCAATTAAATATTAGTGTCTCACCATCAGTTTTGATCGGAATTGCAGCTGGACACTTCTACACATTTCCTACTATGTGTCAGCTGACCGACATATAATTTTAATTAACACCTTGATAAAGGCGATTCTGCTAACTTCTGCACAGTCAAACCGAAAGTCAGCTTTATATATGCCTGTGGATTTTTTTGAAGTATACAAATTTGATCCTATTTTTAAACACAATGAAAGCATCACCATTGTCAAGTGAACCTTTGCATTAAAACCTACACAATATTTTTAGATCTATTTGCAAAATAGCTGCTCAATAACCAAGGAATCTTCACGTGCAGCATAGGTTCTATCAAACGGAGTTGCATTTGCTTTACTAATTATAATCACATTCTTTGTAGTACATTGCTGTTAACAGAGACCCTTTGGAATCTTGTAATGAACATAATGCTATAGTAATCACCTGCACAAGTTCAGTAAGGGGCAAATTATTGGAGAAGATTTTTAAGGACATGATTTATGAGTATATAACCATATAACAATTACAGCACAGAAACAGGCCATCTCGGCCCTTCTAGTCCGTGCCGAACGCTTACTCTCACCTAGTCCCACCGACCTGCACTCAGCCCATAACCCTCCATTCCTTTCCTGTTCATATACCTATCCAAGTTTTTTTAAATGACAGTATTGAACCTGCCTCTACCCCTTCTACTAGCAGCTCGTTCCACACAGCTACCACTCTCTGAGTAAAGAAGTGCCCCCTCGTGTTACCCCAAGCTTTTGCCCCCTAACTCTCAACTCATGTCCTCTTGTTTGAACCTCCCCTACTCTCAATGGAAACAGCCTATCCACGTCAACTCTATCCCCCTCATAATTTTAAATACCTCTATCAAGTCCCATCTCAGCCTTCTATGCTCCAAAGAATAAAGACCTAACTTATTCAATTTAGGTGCTGAAACCCAGGTAACATTCTAGTAAATCTCCTCTGTACTCTCTCTATTTTGTTGACATCTTTCCTAGATAGTATAATATAATAGAGTATAAGAGACACATAATCTTATTAGGGATGGTCCGAATGACTTTGTGAGGGGCTTTTACTGGGAAAGTTCATGTGAGCAACAGGAGGACGATAATGAGACAGGACATTGGGAGTTTCCTTCCCTATCAAAGCACTTCATTCTCTCAGATATTGGTTTGCTACCCCCATCCACTCTCATAAGTCTAATGGCGTTTTTTTGAGGAGGTGACAAAACAAACTGATGAAGGTAGAGCAGTGGATGTGGTGCACGTATAAGAGGTCTAACAAGGTTTCTCCTAGTAGGCGATTCAGAAGATCATGTGGCGTGGGACCTATAGAGACGTGGCTATGTGTATTCGGACAGATGGTGGCAGATGAACATATTCTTGCCTGGAGGTTCATGACTAGTTATGTTCCTCAGGACTCAGTTCTGGAGCCTCTGCTCTTTGTGAAATTTATAGACGATTTGGATGAAAAAGTGGAGGGGAGGGTTAGTAAGTACAGATGACATGAAGTTTGGTGGTGTGGTGGATACTGTAGAAGTTTGTTGTAAGTTGCAATGGACATCGACAGGATGCAGATTTGGGCCAAGAAGTGACAGATGTAATTCAGTCTGGAAAATTATTAAGAGATACACTTTGGAAAGTTACAAGGATTCCTAGCAGTGTGGTGGAACAGAGGGATCTTGGGGTCCATGTCCATAGACCTCTCAGTTGCTGCACAATTGATAAAGTGTTTAAGATGGCATATGGTGCCCTGGCCTTCATTTGTCAGGGAATTATTCAAAAGCTGAAAGGTATATAAAACTCTGGTGAAACTACACTTAGAGTATTGTATCAGCTCCAGTCACCCCATTATAGGAAGGATGTGCTAGTTTTAGATAGGATGTTGAGGAGATTTATCAGAATCCTGCCTAGATTAGAGAAAATGTTTTCTGAGCAAAGATTGAGCAAGCTAGAGATTTTCTCTATGCAGACTGAGAGGCAACTTGATAGATGTGTATATGATTATCAGAGGCTTAGATAGAATGTCAGCCAGCATTTATTTCCCTGGGCTGCAGTGGCCAATACCAGAATACATTTTGTATTGGCCACTTAACTTGACATAACTTTACCTCCCCCCATTCCCCCACTCTCCACTTCCCTTTGTGATTCCCTTGTCCATTTGTCCCTCTCCACTAATCACCCTCCCGGCTCTTATCCCTGCAAGCAGCACCTGCTCATACACCTGCTCCCTCACCTCCATTCAGGGCCCCAGGTAGTCCTTCCCGGTGAGGCAACACTTCACGTATGAATCGGCTAGGGTCATCTATTGTCCCGGTACTCCCAATCCGACCTCCTCTACATTGGTGAGACGCGTCATAAACTGGGGGGCAGCTTTGCCAAACACCTCTGCACTGTCCACCACAGGCGAGACTTCCTGGTGGCTGAACATTTTAATTCTAATTTTTGTGAGGCTGCCCTGTCTGGAGAGGGTATTCTTATATTATGTCTGGGGAGCCTCCAGTCTGATGGCATGACTATCAGTTTCTCCTCCCGATAACCAACTCACCCACCCCCGCCCTCCTCTATTACCCACTCTGACCTTTTATCTCTTCTCACCTGCCTATTACTTCCCCCTGGGTCCCCGCCCTCTTCCCTTACTGCTATGGTCCAATCTCCTTTTCTATACGATTCTTTCTTCTCCAACCTTTGACCTTTCCCACCCACCTGGCTTCACCTATCACCTTTCAACTAAGCTCCTTCCTCGACCCCCTAGTTTTTTATCCTGGTTTCTTCCCCCTTCCTTCTCAGTCCTGAAGAAGGGTCTTGGCCCAAAATGACCACTATCTATAAATTTCCAAAGATGCTGCCTGATCTGCTGAGTTCCTCCAGCATTTTGTGTGTGTTGCAGAGAACATCTGTTTAAGGTGAGTGGAGGATGTCAGATGGAGGTATTTTTTTTAGCTGGAGAGTGGTGGGTGTCTGGAATTCACTGCCCAGGGTGGTGATAGAGGCTGGAGCAATAGGGACATTTAAAAGACTCTTCTCTTAGTCTCTATGTGGATGTAAGAAGAAGGAAGCTTATGAGCTGTGAGGGAGGGAAAGGTTAGATTTGTCATGGAGTAGATATACGTGGGTCAGCACATCATCATGGGCAGAATAATTCAGTGTTCAATCTCCTTGATGGACCCACGGAAGCACAGAAGAGGATGCGCTTTACACTCAGCCTCCATGAAACAAAGTCTGTCAACTCACTCCACCTTCACCACATTGCACTCTGACAATAAAAGTTCATGGTCAAACTCTGAAAAGCTGTGATCACCTCTTGTATCTCAGGAAACCAACTCTTCATTTCTAAGATACAGGAAGTGGTCAAAGATAATTTGGCAATGAAGTTCACCTCCACTGTCAATGCACTACCATGCTCTTTTCACTTATATATCAAGCATGCTCCTGGCACAACAATGATTTTAAAGGTGACAGTCTGCATTTGTAAGCATAGTGGCCAAGGTTAATTTAGTCAATTTTTAGCTGCTTGTAAGAAACAAGGACTTAAATATTAAAATAATAATCCTATAACTGAATTGGGATTAATTGCAAAGATTAATCTTCATTGCCTGGTTATTAACTGTGTCACTGCAATAGCAATTGTTACAAACATGAAGGAGAATGTTTAGGATGTTCTGGCCTATCATCCCAGCATGTTTAGGACATGGGTAATCTGATAATCTGCCTTTGAGGCATGAGGGGAGAGACAGTTGCAAGAAAAAGATCACAGAGCTTTGGCAGGTCAAACAAGGGAAAGGCACTGTTCCTAATTCTCAGTGTGAGGGTGACCAGGTTCCTGTACCCTCTTCCTGATGGTAGTAATGAGAAGGAAGAATGTCATGGCTGGTAAGTGTACTTGGTGATGGATGCTGACTTCTTAAGACACCGCCTTTTGAAGATGTCTTCGGCAGTGTGGAGAGTTGTGTCCGTGATGGAGCTGGCTGGGTCTGCAACCCTTTGCAGTTTTTTTTTAATCCAGTGCATTGAGGACTCCATACCAAGCTGTGAAGCAAGCAGTCAAAATTATCTCCACCATACATCCAAAAAAATTTGCAAGAGTCTTTGGTGATATTGCAAATCTCCTCAAACTCATCTAGTCTTGACAATTTATTGGGTTTCAGTCCCATTAATAACTCAAATACTGTATATTAATGCTAATTAAATCTCTGCACTAATTCTTAAATAATAGACATCACGTTTACTGTCGTATTTTTTTATCACTAATTTTTATTGCAACACCAACAAATTACATTCAATACAACTGTAATGTAATGTTGTCGATTACATTTTGACTGTTTAATCCAGCCACCTCCCAACCCTATCACCATCCCTCTCCATCCCTCATTCTCATCCCCACCCCACTCTCCATGCCCCAACTGAATGGTACAGAATACACAGACAGAGCATTCCTATCTTAACAGAAGATCTTTTAAGGTAGATATCAAATTTGTCCACATTAAGATTGTGTTTGGTCGTGCATCATGTACTCTTGCTGATGATAATTCCAGGTAAGAAATGTCCAAAAAGCTCCGAAGCCAGTTAGTACTTGAAATATCATGGGGAGGTTTCCAACGCTGGACTACAATCTTCTTAGCTGTAGTCAGGCCTGCCAGCCAGATTTTGCGCATTTTTTCCATAAGGGAAAGGTGGGAGTCATCATTTAGAAGATGTACAGCGGGGTCCATTGGTAATTGTACCCCCATTAGTTCTGTAAGAGTGCTGATAACCTTCCCCCACAAACCAAACCCCCTGGACGTTCTCATACAACATGTATAAAAGAGCCAACGGTTCTGTGGGGGGAAAACGAGCAATATGGGTCAGGAACCAGTCCCATTTGATGTCTAATTCTCGGTGTTAGATATGCTGTATGACAAGATTTCAAGTGTATATACCGATGATTTAGGTTTTACGAAGCATTGGCAGCATGATCCCAAATCGCATCCCAGTTTAAGTCTTGTCCCAATTCAGATATGACCCTATCCCAGGCTTTCATTCCTGATGTGGGCATATATTTCTGCGAATTTAATTTATCATAGATGTATGACACTATCTGTCTTGGAACACTCTGTATCCAACTTAAAATGGGATGGTTCTTTAAATCTGACCCCCAAGGAACCCTGTAGGCATTGCAAGCTGATCTTACTCTAAAGTAGAAGAAAAGAGAGTGTTTATCAATATTATATCGAGATAGCAGTTCTTGAAAGCTAAGGATAGTACTTGCCCCATTGATATCTTGAAGAGTAGTAATACCTTTATCCTCCCAAGTTCTGTTAGTGAATGGTTCCCACCCCCAGATAGAAACCGATTATTGTTCCATGATGGAGATGATTTGCACCATACACTTTTAAATTTTAGGAATTTTTCTGCTACTCTAAACACTTGTAGCATATGGGTTAAAATTGGACCGTAATACAAATCACATTTTTTGTAAGACATACCTACAAGGAGAAAGTCCTTCAACCCTATTGGTGCTATTAGCTCTTGTTCTATATTTTTCCATGACGAAACTTTATCCTCCTCCATCCAATAGATAAGACTTTTTAATACAAATGCCGAGTGACACAGCTTAGAATTTGGACATGCCAATCTCCCATTCGACTTTTTGAATTGTAGAGCTGACCACTTTATATTGGGTCGTTTACTGTTCCAAACATAGCAGCGTAGTAAAGAGTCCAGTTTTTGCCGACATCCTGTGAGATCATTGAGTTGATAAAATGAATGTGGGGTGAGATGTTCATTTTAATGACTAATATATGGGCTGGGACTGACACTGGCAGGTGTCTCCATCTATTAATATCTTCTTCCATTTTTTCAAAAGTAAAGAGTAATTTGTTTTAGTCACAGACAATAGGGAAGTATTAACTTTAATACCCAAGTAGAGGACCTCATTTGTAACATTAGTCTGGGGAGGGAGACACCTTACTTTTATCTGTATTAATCAGCATCAGTGCTGATTTTGACAAATTAACTTTGTATCCTGAAAGAAATCCAAATTGCTCCAGTGTTTTTAAAACATAGGGGAGAGTTTGTTGAATATTTGCCATATAAACGAATATGTCATCTGCCTAAAGTAATATCGAATGCAATGTTGTGCCTATTGTAATAGGGGAGATCTGAGGAGAGTTTCTAATTAAATGTACAAGTGGTTCAATAGATATAGTAAAAATTAAAGGAGATAGAGGGTGTCCTTGTCGTATGCCCCATCCTATGTCAAATAACTCTAAGAAACCTCCCCCACACATACCCGGGCTGAGTGATTAGCATACAATGTTTGAGTCATATTAATAAATTTATTGCCAAACTTAAATTCTTTAGAACTCTCCAAAGATATGATCATTCAGGGCGATCAAATTCCTTTTCAGCATCTAGAAACAGCAAGCCACAGGCAGGAGGGATTTTACGTGTTGCACTCGGTATGTGTAAGAGCCGGTGAATATTATCAGATGCGAGACATCCCCTGATAAAGCCCGTTTGATCTGGGCTAATTATTTTCCCAACTACTGTCTTGAGTCTACTGGCTAAGACTTTGGAACGTATCTTGAAGTCGGTGTTTATCAAGGAGATTGGACAGTAATTGGCACAATCCAAGGAGTCCTTACTGGGCTTAGGTGTAACTGTGATCAGGGCTGTGTTTAGATCTCTATAGAAAGCACCATTTCCAGTAGCATAATTTAATGTTTCTAACTATACTGGTCCAAGAATATCCCAAAGTGACGGTCTATTAAGGCAACAGCAAGAGAGCTATTGGGGTCCTGATTATGTGTTATACTATATTTGAGACGGGAATGGTTTTAATTATATAGGTTAATGGTTTGACCAAGTTTTTTTCTTGTCTCTTTGCTATGATTGTCTATGAGAACCGCTTTGCCTTTCTAATTTGTTGGTACTAGAGGGGGGGGGCGGTTAATATTCAGTGTCTGACATTGCTAAGTGCCACTCACAGATGTTACAAAGTAAAGGGTTGAATGTGAGAGGTCACATCTTTAGTTAGATCTTTCTCCAACTCAGACGTATCAAGACTGTCTATGAGCCCTAAAGAATGTAAAAAAGGAGGGTTAAAGGTCAGCGCTCAGTGCTGTGCTGCTATCTTGCCTCGTGCCTCACTGGAGGTCCTTTCTGTCATATTTTTAACGTATTTTTCTAATTGAACATCAACACTGGGCATTCTCTCTTCATCCCTCTCCAACTGGGCAGAAGATACAAAATCCTGAAAGAACATGTCACCAAGCCCAAGGATGACTCCTATTCCATTGTTATCAGACTCCTGAATAGACCCTTTTTTTTAATAAGATGGACGTCCTCACAATCTATCTTGTTATGAACTTGCACTTTATTATTTACCTGCACTGCACCTTTTCAATAGCTCTTACACTTTATTCTGAATTGGTATTGTTTTACCTTATTCTGACTCAATGCACTGTGTAATGATTTGATATATATATAAACTATATGCAAGAAAAGCTTTTCACTGTATCGTGGTACAGATGACAACAATAAACCATTACTAATACCAATCCATCATATCTTGGTAATTTGTCTTGTTTAAAGATACAAATCTGTTTGCAGGTTGAATCAAATTCTTTCAAATGTTTATAGAAAGGTTTATCATACCATGATCTCTTGATCTCCCGATGCAGCTCCTTTGCTACATCCTTGGGCAGTGCATTCTAGATTCCAACCACCATCTACATGAAACAAGTTCCTCTTCAGATACCCTTTAAACTTTTTTTTACCCCTTTACGCTAATAATATACCCTCTAGGTTTAGGCTAGAGTCTACTATCTCAGTGGAATCCCACTAATTTTTTTTTTGTTTTACAATGAGGTGGGGGGGGGGGATGAGACTGCTCACTTTTCTATGACAACAAAAAAACCTCATTGGCTGCAATACAAACATTTATCCCATTTTTATTATTACTAAGTCCATCTTGCCACCTCTTTCATTTTGTCTATTTCTTCTAAAAGTTAATTATCTTGAAATATTTCAAATAGCCTTATGTATAACGTTGGTGGCAGGGTGGGGATATATCTCTGCCAGAGGAGGTGTGAGACACTCCCTCCCTCTGCCAGCTCACAGGTCGCCCTTGGGCAAGGCGTAGAACCTGCTCAGCACCCCTGATCAGGGTCACATGAAGCCGAGGGAGCAAATGATGGAAAGTAGTATGAGCAGCTGGTGCTTATCACGTCCTGGTTATGTGACCACTGACACCAGGCAGGCAATCTCTGATGAGTATTGATAACGGCTGGGGTCACATGTCTTGTAAATACACTGCACAGAAGGCAATGGCAAACCACTTCTACAGAAAAATTTGCCAAGAGCAATTATGGTCATGGAAAAACCATGATTGATTATGTCATATGATACGGCCAGAACCAATGATGTTTGAAGGTGTTGTGACTCATCCTTCCAGCAGCTTTGGCTTTCATCCACACAGGATGCAAGAACGTTGAACCTGTTGAATGAGTGCTTGGACTTAAACCAGTGCTGTGTCGGTGCAAACTTCTGCATCCCCGTATCTGCTCCTTTTTAGTCATTTATATGTGTCCTTCTTGGCTGACCAGTTCTGTAGTATCTAATCCAAGTAGTGCGGCTGACTCTGGAAACTATGTAATTGTCCTCCCCTGGTACATCACGGTGTCCAAAGCATGAGAATAGAGTGAAATTCAGAATCGATTAAATGATCTTACCTTAAAAATACATTTATTCTGCACTTTTCACACAAAGGTTTCCTTGTTTGTATTGCAGCCAATGATGTATTTTTAATGTTTCATCCCACCACCTCATTATTAAACAAAAAAGTCAATTGTGAGTCATTTTGTGCAGAGGAAATTCCTACAAGAAGCACGTGATAATGATCTCATAAGCTGTTTTAGAATATTTCATTATAAGTAAAAACAGATGATGTGGTAGAAAGGGAGAAGAGGAACTGCTGAGTGAATATAGGGAGTTCTGCAGAAGGTTTAAAAGCAGAACCTCGAGTAGAATTCTTTGAATCCCAGTGCCACATACTACTGAGAGTGAAAATAAGAAGTTACGGCAGATGAATGCACGGCTGGTGCAGGGGGCAGGAACATTGAGATCTCTTCTAGGGCAGTGGAGACCTGTACAAATTTGTTCCTGAATTGGAGGAATTAGCCTTGTGAGGATATTTGCTAGAACCACTTAGGATGGTTTAAATTAGTCTGGCAGGCGTTAAGTTGAGGAGGGAAGGGAGGAAGTGCCTGTGTTTGACCTGTCTCTCTCTCATTCTTGCTCGCTACACCTGGAAGAAGACACCTGCCTTTGACAAGTCTCTCTCTTCCTCTTGCTTGATGCTACTGGAGGATGGTGCCAGAGTCTTGGGAAAGGTTTAATTGACACACTTTGTGCTTTGGACTCTCTAGTTCATGTTATGATGTGTTTCTGATCTCTGGTTGCTCCTTTTTTTAATTGCTATTTTGTATGATTTCAATCAGGGCTGACTGGCTCTGCGGCCTGCAGTCAATGAATGACACAGCCTTATATTGAACTGAACGGAACTGAACATTCCTAGACTGTTTGAATGACTGTGGTTTGATATTTAACAGTCAGTTTCTCACTCCTTTTTTGCCATTTGTGTGTTTCTTTGTGCGTTGGGTGTTAGATGTTTTCTTTGAATGGTTTCCATTGTGTTTCTTTGTTTTATGGCTGTCAGTGGGAAAAAGAATCTCAGGGTTGTTTACTGCATGAGTACATTGTTAATAAATATACTTTGAACTAGAAGTGAGGCAGATCAGAAGATTGAGGCAGAAGTTAAAGAGAGCAGATTCAGTAGATGGGACAGGCAGGAGCATAGCAGGAAGTGACAGAAAGCAGACAGGTATAAATTAGCATCCTTACGACATGCCCCTGTGGATAAAATTAGAATGGCTTGGGAGCATGATTTAAGTATCTCCTTATCTGATGAGACTTGGGACTTGATTCTCAAATCGGTTAATTCAACCTCTCTTTGTGCTCACCATTGCCTTTTACAGTTTAAGATTGTTCATAGAGCCCATATGTCTAAATCTAAACTATCTCGATTTTACCCTAATTTTAGCCCTCTTTGTGATAAATGCAAAAGGGGCGAGGCCTCTCTCATTCATATGTACTGGTTTTGTACTAGTTTGGAGAAATTTTGGAAAGATGTCTTCATAATGTTACCGTATATTCTGATTCACCACCTAGAACCTAACCCTTCAATTGCTTTGTTCGGTTTTTTGGGTGAGACAGATTTACGTCTGAGTTCGACTAAATGTCGAATATTATCTTTTGCTTCTATCCTGGCTTGACGTTTAATCCTCCTTAGATGGAGAGATGTTGCCCTGCCCACGCATGCTCAATGGCTTAATGATATTATGTCCTGCTTAGACATTGAAAAAATTCATTATTCAGTTCTTAATTCGTATATAAAGTTCCATAAGGTCTGGGGACCTTTTATTGAGTACTTTCATAACCTTCCTCTTAATTAAGATTTTTTTCGGTCCCTTGCTTTCAGCTCCTTTTTTTTGGTAGTAGGCATTAATATCTTCTGTTGCTAAGTGTATTTACAGTTTTGGGGGTTTGATTGTCCTGATTTACATTCTCTATATTGTGTTGTGGTTGGTCTGGAGTTTTTTTTTGTTACGGGGCTTGAGGAGGATACTAACTTTACATGTCTTCAATTTGGGTGCTTTCTCAATTATCTTTTTTTGTATTATATTATTATTGTATGTTTATTTTTGCACTGTATTAATGTTCTTCATTTTGATCTGGGGTTTTTTTATCTGTAGCGATGTAGAAAATGTATTAAAAAACTAATAAAGAAAGCAGACAGGTGAGGGAGGAACAAGACTGTCACCTCAGGTAATGGTGCTATAGGAAGGGTAGAGGTGGAGGTAAGAGAGGAAGCAGAGTTGCACTTTGATTAGCAAGAATAGCACATGAAGAATAGAATGTAGACAAAAGATTGTGGGAGTTGCAAAACGCCACGTAGGTGGACAAGTTCAGTAAGACAAGGGAAATAAACTGAGCTATTATTAGAAATGACATATACAATTCGAGAGATCAAGTTACCTGAAGTCGCAGAGCCCAGAAGGTTTCAGTGCGCCGAGACAGATCTGTTGCATTTGGAGGCTGGTGTGGTGGAAGCAGAGAACCAGGGAAGCTTTATCTTCGTTCTATCCTGGGGGAGAGGGGATGAAAGTAGAAGAGTAGGAAATGGAAAGCAACACACATAAAATGGTGGAGGAGCTCAGCAGGTCAGGCGGCATCTACGGAAATGAGTAGATAGTCGATATTTAGGGCAGAGACCCATTTTCAGCACACGGTCTCAGCCCGAAACGTCAACTCTCTATTCACTTCCATAGATGCTGCCTGACCTGCTGAGCTCCTCCAGCATTTTGTGTGTGCATTGCTTTAGAGTTCCAGCTTTGGATTTCCAGCATCTGCAGACTTTCTTGTGTGTTGAAAGTGGATGTCATGTGGCCAAGAGCTTTTCAACAATGGGAGAGGGAAGTGTCAGAACATCGAGGAAGGGCTTCACTTTTCACCCCACAAGCTTCTGTATTCAACTGATTATTCTCCCAATTTCTGTCATCTTCAAAGAGATCCCACCACATCCTCTCCTCTCATCCCCGTTTTAGCAGTTCACAGAGGTAATTCACAATGACTTCCTGGTTTATTCTTCTGGTCCCACCAATCATCTCCTTTCTTATGGCACTTTACCTTGCAATGTCTGGTGAAACACCACCTGCCTTTCACCTCTTTCTTTCCCAGAACACACCCAGTCTTTCCAGGTGAAGCAGTGATAAACTTGTATAATTTTCCAATCCAGTGTACTGCATTTGGTATTCACCGTGTTCTCCTCTGTATATTGGAGAAGCCAAACACAGAATGAGCAATCACTTTATGGACAAACTGCATTCAGTCCACAGGGATGATCTGAAGCTTCATCGATCTCCCACTCTGACCGATCAGTCTGTTACTTCTGTACTATCACAGGGAGGCCAAATGCAAACTTGAACAACAGCATCCCATTTTCTGTCTGGGCACATTGTACTGTCCTGGACTCAATACTGTGTTCTACAACTTCATGTATCTTGATACCTTGGACTGTTGCTAGATCAGAACAGTTCGATCTGCTGGTCTCATTTTCTCAACACCCACATTCTCCTTTTCTGTATTCTCATCTTCTAACTGTACTCGTTCACTCATTACCCTTTTCTTGACAGCAAACCCCCATGGACACCCCAGATGTAACCCATGAAACATCCCACTCTCCCTTATTTTTGGTCTTCTTTTCAACGGTGACCTAAAGCGTTAACACTGTTTCTCTTTCCACAGATCCATCCGGGCCTGTTGAGTATTTCCAGCCTTTTCTTATTTTGTTTTAGATTCCCAGCATCTGCATTGTTTCTATTTCCACTTATGACCTGAAACATTTACTGCTTCTCTCTCCACAGATGCTGCCCAACATAGGTATTGCCAGTATTTTCTTTATTTGATTACAATCAGTTATTGTGTCATAGTGTCATAGAGGACTACAGCACAGAAACAGGCCCTTCATCCCATCCAGTCCATGCCAACCTGTTTTTTTACCTAGTCCCAATGAACTGCACTCAGCCCATAGCCCACCATGCCTCACTCATCCATGTACTTATCCAGTCTTCACTTAAATGTTGCATTTTAATCCGCCACTTCTGCTGACAGTTTGTTCCACCCTCTGAGTGAAGAAATTCCCCATGAGGTTTCCCTTAAATATTTCACCTTTTCAGTGTAAAACTATGACCTCCAGTTCTAGTCTCACCTAACTTCAGGGGAAAAATAGACATGCCCTATCTATACCCCTTGTAAGTTTGTTTACATCCATAAGATCTCCCCTCATTCTACTGCACATCATGGGAAAAAAGTCCTAACCTATTCAACCTGTCCCTTTAACTCAGGTTCTCAAGTCCCAGCAACATCCTGGTAAATTTTCTCTGCATTCTTTCAAGCTAACTGAAATCCTGATCATAATACTCCAAATTCATCCTCACCAATGCCTTATACAACTTCAACATAACATCCCAACTCCTGTATTCAATGCTCTGATTTATGAAGGCCAGTGTGCCAAAAGCTTTCTTTATGATCCTATCTACCTGTGACACAACTTTCAAGAAATTGTGGATCTGTATTTTCAGATCCCTCCATTCCACCTAGCACCTCAATGCCCTTCACCTAAGTCATACCCCTGGTTTGACCTGCTACAAATCAGTGTTTAAATGCTATGGCATGTACTGTAAGCCTCATAATCTACCACACTCAGTTTCATCATCAACGCCCCTTACTTTATCTGACTTTACTGATCGATGGCCTTATAATTGTAGTTGTCTTGCGTCAAAACGGGAGTCTGTGATTACATTTCTCTTCGATTGACTCAGGACATCCCCTCCAGCAATGAAAGTTCGAATGATTTTGAGCTCTTCTAATGAACTTCTCTACTTGCTGAGTACAGACAGCGGCATAATCAGTTATCACATCAATAACAGGCTGCGGAGAGATCGAAGTGTTATCTGTTAAAGTAGGAGCGAATTCACGGCAAAAATGGGGATTGAGTGTATCACTGAAGTCACTCGCAGAATAAAGATCTTATTGACAATTCCCCGACATGTAAAATTAAATATAAAACAAAACTTTCACTTCTCTATCTGCAACAAGATGACTATCTGATACCCACACCAAGGAGTATTATCATTGCTCTAAACCACCCTTTGAGCAACAGGGATGTATCACTACGCAGGCTGATATAGGTGACCTAGTTAAGGAAAGGGGTTCTCCCCACCATGTCCCCAGAATAAAATAAAAAGTTTTCAGACTTGGGAAATTTTAAACCAGTTATCCCACGCCCTTCGCCGCGGGTCGAGGATCTACGTGATGCTGAATGTCCAATGAATTCAGGGGATTCTCGAGCCCACTGCATAAATAGAGGATGCGTCAGGTTTCCAGACCGCCGTCAGCGGTGAAAGTGAGCCGGGTTGCCCGGCAATACCACAATGATCTCCCCGGTCGCCTGGATCCTGTTGGCGTCCATCGCTGGCGTTGTGGGAAACCTTCGATCGGTGTGCAAACCAAACGTACGCGATGAACTGCTCAGGGACTTTTGTTCGTGCGTGAGAAGGGTCACTAAGAAGGTGATTCCGTTTAACATCCAGGATAGTTCTATAATTTCTGTTCAAATTTACAAGTACAAGTTTTCTTTAGGAGATTGTGCCGTTATATCTTTATCTTGCATTGCCTTTACACATAGGAAGTCCCCTGCATGTAGAAAACTCAGTTGTAGTTTAAGCTTTTGATGGTGATGATGTGGTGAACATAACCCTCCCTCTCCCAAATGCAACATTTTTGTTTCAGATTACTGGGACTGATGGACGGATTCTACCACAGTTCTGTGAATTTGTGAATATGACAGTAAGTTTAATTAGTCATTAGCAACTATTAGATTTTCTTAGTTACAAATGTACGTTTATAACTAACATGCTGTCACCTCACAGAGCATCGGCAAATGCAGTGTTCTGAAGAAGGCGCTAAGGTTCTATGGACTTTTCCTAAAAAGATATGGGCAAATCCCAGCAGTGCCTGAAGATGTCAGAAACGATCTGAAGAAAATCAAAGATTACATCCAAAATATAAACTCAAAGATGAAATGCGTAAGTTTGTTTTCTCCTTCAACGTCTAACCATTTCTAGCTAAGCATCTTGCTATTTCATACTGCACAACTGGACAAAAGCACTCTGGGATCAGTGACTGGTGGCAATACTAGGCTAAATGTATATTAGGCACACAGTTATAAATTCCAAACCAAGGGCCCTGGAAGTGTCGCACTCTCAGAAATTGTTTGTTTGCATTCAGATAGTGCTGTGTATGGCGAAGTGCTTGCTTTAGGGTATGAAGTAGTGAAATGGAGAAGTTAAAAGAGGGATTTCCAGAGCCAGGGGGGCTTAGACTGTTGAGAACATACTCACCACCAGTGGAATGGATAATCTTGAGCACTTGCAGAAGGCTATCTTTAAACTATCCTGGAGGGTTGCAGCTCTGGAGAAGATTCCAAAGATGAGCTGTGGAATTATTTGAAAATAAGAATGAGAATCGCTTAGAATGGTCTGACAAATATAATGGTGAAATGGTTAAATGGTATTATACCATATCAAGAATATCTGATTCTTAACCATTGCTTATCATGACCTGTTCAGCCCAGAGATTCCGACTGATAACCTTATATGTCCCTTGTTTAATACAGGATCAATTACTGTTTTATAGCCTCTTTAATAGAGCAAATGTACCATACATTTTTGCAGGGAGTTTATCAAAGGCAAAGCCAGGTATTAGTCCACTAGAGAAAAAAATGTTATATGCAGCTTTTAGTATTGAGTTCTAATATAAGCAACAGTCATTTCTGTACTGTTGTTTCACAATACATCGCCAATATTATGTTTGGACAGTTAGAAGAGAACTGTCAACAATTAACTCCATGCAACTATTAACGTTATTATCAAATAACCTGTTACTTGTCTTTCTGCACTTTTGTGGCCAGTCTTTTGCTTTCAAACATGAAGTATGTGTGTACGTGAGTATACTGTATATTTATATTTGAAATATATATTTTATATCTATGTCTCTGTTGGTAGGTTTACCATAATGGAAATTTGGACAGAGATTTATGATAAGTTTATGATATGATGATGAAAAATTAAATACATAGTTTTAAAAAGAATTGTCTATTCAATTCCAGAGGCAGTGTAAATCAGCCAGGGATCACATTGCAACAAAAGCTTTGGAGAAACTAAAAACAGAATTACACATGGTAAACTCTCTTTTACAGCTACATAAGTTAATTTTGAATTATTCTGATCTCCAGCCTATCAAATTCTGAATGATTTGTTTTGTTTATTCTCAGTTCCTTTACAATTGCTGAAAGGCTGAAGCACAAAGTGCATTCAAATGTGCAACCACAGAATTCCTGGATTGATGAATAATGTCAACTATAATGCAAAACTGTTTAACTTAGAAGATTGAGAGGAAATTTGATTGAGGTAAACAAAATTATGAGGGATATAGGTAGGATAAATGCAAGCAGGCTTTTTCCACTGAGTTTGGGTTGGGATTACAACCAGAGGTCATGGGTTAAGGGTGAAAGGTAAAAGGTTTAAGGGGACCATGAGGGAAACTTCTTCACTCAAAGGGTCATGAGAGTGTGGAATGAGCTGCCAGCACAAGTGGTGCTTGCAAGCTTGATTTCAATGTTTAAGTGAAGTGAAGTTTGGACAGTTACATGAATGATAGAGGTATGGAGACCTATGGTCCGAGTGCAGTTCAATGGGAGTAGGCAGATTAAATGGTTTGGCACAGACTAGGTGAGCCAAAGGGCCTGTTTCTCTGCTGTACTATTTTATGATTATGAATAGGGACTAGCTGAAGTAGACAATTTGACCGACATGGATGAGTTGGATCAAAAGGCCTGCTTGCCTGCTGTATGACTTTTATGCTGACTCCCAACCCTGCCATTTTAAAAGCTGAATTTCTCACATTCAATATCAACCTAAAACAGCTGATTAACTTTGAAACATGCACAGGTTCGGCAGCTTGCTTTAATGAGTTTGCTGCATTTTCATATTGCTCATGGCTGCAAAATGTCAGAGAATGCCACTTTCAAAGTGGAACAATATATGAAAATCATCCTGTAGCCAATACAAAGATTGATGGCAGTGCCATACTCACATAGTCATTGGTAGTCTCTGTCATTCTGGTTTGACACTTGTAGCTACCTTCAGGATTGCGATTCTCTCACTTCCTAGGCCTTCCATTTGTAAGGTAGTTTTGCATTTTCTAACAGTGTGCTGAATCTCGGTCTATGCCATTCACTACCCCTAATTAACTAGCACGTTTCAAATGAGAGTTTAGATAAAATAAAAAAAAAAATCTAATCTTAAACACAAAGAGATTTTGCAGATACTGGACCTCCAGGGTAACATTAAAGCTCTCTCCGCCCTTACCTTCCAGTCCTGATGAAGAACCTTGGCCTGAAACGCCGACTGTTTATTCTTCTCCATAGATGCTGCCTGACCTCCTGAGTTCTTCCAGCACTTAGTGTGTGTGTTGCTCAAAAGTTTATAACTAGCAATAAGCAAAGGACACAAAGTGCTGGAAGAACTCAGGAGGTCAGGCAGCATCTATGGAGAAGAATGAACAGTCAACGTTTCAGGCCATGTTCATGTTGTGGAACATGGAAAACCATGCAGAAGAACAGGTCCTTTGGTCCACCATGTCTGTGCCAGACATGATGCCGAATTAAACTAAATCTCTTTTGCTTGTACACGATCCATATCCCTCCATTCTCTGCATATTCATGTGTTTATCCAAAAGCCTCTTAAATGCACATATCATGTTTGCTTCTACTGTTATATGTGGCAGTCAGATCCAGGCACCCACCACTTCATGTATGAAGGAAACTTATCCTGCATATCTGCCTTAAATTTTGTACCTCTTGCCTCAAATGCACGTCCTCTACCCTGGCAGAAAAACTCTGACCATCAACCCATAATTTTATAAACCTCTATCAGGTGTCTCCTTTGTTTCCCATGATCCAGACAAAAACAACCCAACTTTGTCCCAGCTCCTCTTATAGCTCATATCCTTTAAACCAAGCAGCATCCAGGTAATGCCCTTTTGCACCCTTTCCAAAGCCTCCACGTCTTTGCTGTAATGGGGCAACCAGAGTGCAGACAATAATCCAAGTGCAGTTCAGCTGAAGTTTTATGTAGACTCAACATCACTTTCTGAGCCTTGTGCTCATTGCTGCAATTACTGAATGCAAGCATGTTATATACCTCCTTTACCGTTTTATCTTACTTGTGTGGCCACTTTCAGGGAGCTATGAACTTGGACCCCTAAATCTCTCTCTACGTCAATGTTTTTAGGAGCCCTGCCATTAACTGTATACTTTCCCCTTACATTTGATCTCCCGCAGTGCTACACTTGCCCACAGTAAACTCCATCTAGCTGTTTTACATCCATATCTGCATCTTGCTGTATCCTTTGACAACCTTCTTCACCGTCCACAGCTCCACCAATCTTTGCCTTCCATCACTGCCCTATGTCTGCTATGGGCAATCCTATTCTGAATCCTATCTACCCTGTCACCTTGGACCTCGTGCACCTTAATATTCTGGATGAACCTACCATAAGGCTGAATGCCTTACTAAAATTCACTGCTCTACCTTTATCAAACACCTTCATGAACTCCTCAGAAAAAAACCGGAAGACATGACCTGCCCTGCGCAAATCCCTCTTACTATCTCCAATCACACCATACTTTTCCAAATGTGTGCAATGTGAATTCTATCCCTAAGCCTCCTGAGCTTTCCTACCACTGATGTGAGGCTTGCCATCATATAATTTCCTGGTACTCTCCCTTAACAACAAAAGAACAGCACTGGCTCCTCCTCACTCTTCTGGGAACTCACTTGTCGTTAGTGAGGTTACACACTCTATGTCAGAGCCCCAGCAATCTTCTTTCTTGTGTTTTATTTTTCCTCCTATAACCTGGGAGCAGTTAACCAGACAGAATTCTCAAACAGGAAATCAGAAGAAACTATTAAAACTTTCTGCCGAGAGCAAAATACTGATGTGTGCAAAGAGATATTCACATAATTTAAATGTAATCCAAAATAACTTTTAAAATGCACATCTTATTGTTTCAAAATCTATGGGATTTTCGAGTAGTTATCCTGAGGGAATGGTACATAAATAATTAAATTTCAGGACAAGCGTTATTACTCTGCAATAATTACATTCAGTGCCCAGTTTATTAGGTATAGCTGCACACCTGCTTATTAATGTAAATATCTAATCAGCCAAACATGTGGCAGCAACTTAATGCATAAAAACATGCAGACATGGTCAAGAGATTCAGTTGTCGCTCAGTCTGAACATCAGAATGGGGAAGAAATGTGATTTAATTGACTTTGACGTGGAATGACAGTTGTTGCCAGCTGGGGTGGTGTGAGTATCTCATCTCAGAATCTCCTGAGCTCCTGGGCTTTTCACGCACAACAAGCTCTAGAGTTTACAGAGAATGGTACAAAGAACAAAAAAAAATCCAGTGAGCGGCAGTTCCATCGGTGAAAATGCCTTGTTATTAAAAGAGGTCAGAGGAGAATGCCCATACTGGTTCAAGCTGCTACAAAGACGACAGTAACCCGTCTAGCCACACGTTACAACAAGGGTGTACAGACGAGCTTCTCTGAAGTCACAACACACTTGAAGTGGATGGGCTGCAGCAGCAGAAGACCACAAACACGTATTCAGAGGTCACTGAATATTATAGTTAAACATTTAACTACACATCATTTAAAAAGTGTCACAGACAAAATGCTGGAAAAAACTCAGCAGGTCAGACAGTATCTACGGAGATAAACAAACTCTTAATGTTTTGGGCTGAGACCCTTCTTCGGGACTGGAAAATACAGGGGAAGAAACCAGAATATAAAGGTGGATGGAGGGGAAGGAGACTAGCTGGAAGGTGATAAGTGAAGTCAGGTGGGTAGGAAACATAAAGGCCAGGGAAGGAAAGAGTCTGATAGGAAGGTAGAGTGGACCATAGGTGAGAGGGCAGGAGGAGGAGTGGGGGTCCCAGGGGGTGGTGACAGGCAGATGAGAAGAGGTAAAAGGCCAGAATGAGGAATGGAAGAAGAGGGGTGGGGGAGGGATTTTTTTATATAGCAGATGGAGAAATCAATATTCATGCCATCAGGTTGGAGGCTACACAGACAGAATGCAAGATACTGCTCCTCCACCCTGAGGGGGCCTCATCTTGGCACCAGAGGAGGTCATGAACTGACATGTTAGAATGGGAATGGGAATCAGAATTAAAATGTCTGGCCAGTTCCACTTTTGGTAGATGGAGCAAAGGGACTCGATGAAGCAGACTCCAATTTACAATGGGAGAAGGACAATGTGTTAGATGCAAAGGCTTATGGGGTGGCAGGTAATGTCCCCTCTAGTTTGTAATTGCCAGTGTGTGAAAAGATCTTGTGCTGTGCAATTTATTTTGCCCACTGACAACAACATGTGTGCACTTAGGAATTTGACATGGTGAATCAATAATTTGTTCAATAAAACCAGTATAAGTAAGCCAGTTCTAAAATTTGCAGACAAATCGTTGCAAACTCTACATTGTCAATACTGCCCGTATCAGAAACTGGAAAAGGAAATGTGATTGCGTACAATCGTGAAATATACTTATCATGCCAATGAGGTAGAGTGACTACCTTTCGTGCGCAGTTTAAGTTCCTTTGTGTGCCAGTAGCAATTGGAGTGTGCGTGTGCACAGGAACACACCTTAGAGGGAATATTGGTGGTAGATAAGGAGAAGAGGAAATCTTTTGCTGCTAAGGCAACAGGAAGGTGGGGTGAGAACAGACCCCAAAAAGTGGCAATGTTAGCAATATTTTTCTAACAAAATCTTGTGTAAGGATCCAGTTGTTAACTTAGTTAATACTTTCAGAACTAACTTACTTTTTAAAATAATTTGCTTGATATCAAACATATACTGAAATTGTTTGTAACAGATACTGGGAAAGTACTGGGAATTGGCTCACCTTTACAACTTTCCCTCTGCGCCCTGAGGAATTTACATTCCTTTCAGTCAGGGAGCAGCTTTCCACACTTCTTGTTCATGACCTACTTAATAAATCACCATTTTTGTGGCACAGATTTATATACAAATAATTTGGACCAGGTAACTGAAATTACTTTATTAGTTATGCAGATATTATCAACACATTTCTGAAATGAGGTACAGAATCTGAAGACTTCTATTTACTTTTGTTCTCGGAAGTCAGAGTTAGTAGATCTGAATTACTTCAGTGGTGATAATTACTAATTTGCTGTACTTGGATTTAAATTTTCAGATGAAGGCCGCATCATATGCCAAGGTGAAAGAGATCATCTTTCAGCTCTACATTCTTCAAAATCTCCTTCTTGAAATAACCAACAAGTTGCCTTACACAGGATGTTAATCTTCATATGTGTCAGTTTATTTTCATACAACTTTAAATCTACCATAGACCTAAAGAACAAAAGGAAAGATGAATCAGTCCTCAAAAGTTTGTGTCTGGAACCAAATTCTTCCACTAATATTGCTATCTGTACTTGTGATTAACAAAATATAATACCTCCTATTTAGCTTGAATCAGTTAATATAAAGGATGTGACCGAACAAGACACCTAGCTTCATCATCAAAGGTTCGAAGGTCCAAGTTAATGTCAGAGAAATGTATACAATATACATCCTAAAATGCTTTTTCTTCACAAACATCCACAAAAACAGAGAAGTGCCCCAAAGAATGAATGACAGTTAAATGTGAGAACCCTCAAGTCACCCTGCAGCTCCCCTCCCCTCCCACATGTAATGATGATCATTTATAATAAATTGTAATTTTTCTATTTTTGCATTCCTTTATATTATTTATTTAATATATTTGTGATCACTTAGCAACCTCTGTGAATGGTGAACTATGTTGCAAATTTACATGTTGTCTTCTTTAAAATGAATATAGTAAATCACTGATTTTTACTTTCCTATCCAAGCCTTCAGCTGACTGGCTGTAACTTGCATTTGTTAGAATGATCAGGGCAGGAAACAAGCTGCAGTACCAGAGTATCAGGAATTTGAAACACACTTGCTTTCTCTTAAAAATCCATGCCATGGGAACTATTTGTTTTTGAAGAGTCAGGACAGTGCGTAATTGAATGGGCTCACCGATTCACCTCTAGTTTACAAATGTTCGAAACATACTTGGTGAAACCCTGTGATAAAAAGTGTGTTAGGGACATGAATAATTCTTAAAATTGCATTACAAGAGAAGCTTCACACACATATTGCATTTTGGAGATTCATATTCATGCTCCTTATGGTTACACATTTTCTAAAATAATAGAAGGAAAATCATATAAATCTTGTCAGAAACAGTTGAATAACACATCCTACTCATGAATCTCTGCACTGGAAGCAAAATTCTTTAAAAAATTAGCCCAGAATATCTTCTTATACACTATATTTCCAGATACTGTGGTCGAGCAGTCTAAGATGATGGGTTAAGTCTTCAGTCTCTACGAAGTCGTGGGTTTGAATCCACGATGGTCCTTTTGGGTCGGCACAGTAGCGTAATGGTTAACACAATACGAGAGACTCAGGTTCAATTCTCGCTCCTATCTGTAAGGAGTTTGTATGTTCTCCCCATGACCGTGTGGATTTCCTCCAGGTGTTCCAGTTTCTTCCCACAGTCCAAGGACTGTGGTTGGTAGGTTAATTGGTCAGTGTAAATTGTCATGTGATTAGTCTAGGATTAAATTGAGGGTTGCCGGGCAGCATGGTTCAAAGGGCCAGAGGGCGTATTCCACGCTGTATCTCAATCAATAGGTGTAACCTTTATAGAAAAGAAATAAACTTCTTCTTGATATGAAGAATTATTCAGAGATGGACTTCAGTAATGATTCTCACACAATAAACAATTTCTCTCCCTCTCCTATGTATTTAATAGGCGGTTATTGCTTATTTTATTAACTGCTTTGAATATCACTGATAATATATGAAACTTAGTCCAGCTCAACCTTCATCAATCTTGGCTATTTGTTTAAATGCTGTGGTGTTGAGATTTGATGCTATGGTATGCTGGGCTTTAAATTGGGTTGCATTTCCATTTCAAACATGTCATCTTTTTCTTCAGTCCAGCAAACACTAAAAATTCTCTAATCTTCCTTTAATGCTCAATTAATAATGCTCAAATACCTGCTTTCATTATTTAGAATATTTGCCACTGATATTTACTGTAGCTTAGAAAATATGTTTGTCTTTGCATGTTTTTTATTGATTCCATGATATTTCTTTGTTCTACTGTTAGTGTCTGCAAGAAAATGTATCTCAGAGTAGTACATGGTGACATATATGTACTTTGATAATAAATTTACTTAGAACTTCGAACTTCTTTCCAAGGTGCAGCAGTTTTAATTTGCTATCCGCTGTGGTGAGTGCTGTTTATGTGCCAAGCTGTGTGTACCATTCACTACTTGTGGATGTTAATTTTGAGACCATTATTTAGAAGGATGTAAGGAATGAAACGGGTGCAGCTCCTTTTGCCTGCCCTGAGATTCTGCAAGATTATAACTGATCTTCACGTGGAACTCTCAAAGTTCTGCAGAGATTGAATAATTTCAGCTACCCCCACTTCCAATTGCAACACCATGGCCAAAACTTTTTGGACTTATAGTAAGTGAAGCTTTGGCTACCCATAAACTTTACAAGGGAACTCCTGATAGTCCAGAATAGCACACCACTATCCAAGGGAATCTGGTTTTTTTATAAACTTGAAAATCAACAACCTGACTCTTCAGTCAATTAGAATGATGGATGAGGCAGAAACAACATAACCCAGAAAGTCTGTGCCTGTATGTAAAATTATATGCCAAAGCAGTTTGTTAGGATCCCTGTGTATGTATGGAATTTGGATGTCTTTATCATAGAACATTACAGAACAGTACAGACCCTTTGGGTTACGATGTTGTGTTGACCTTTTAACCTATGCTACGATCAATTGAAGCCATCCCACCTACATGCGCACTTACTTACTGCCTGTTGTGCTGCTAGGGTTAAAGGCAGTAATGAAGTTCTTTCATCCATCTTTGTCCATACCATTGCACACAGATATCCTTCATTGCTGTTTCCATAACTATTTTTTTTGAGCAGTCAGGGTTGTTAGCCCTGAGCTGAACTTCTGAACCTGGAGGACCAGTGGACCACTCTTAGTCTGGCCTCTACCCTTTGACCTGTTTGGCATGGACGATCCTACCGAGAGTCAAAGCACAAGGCCTAGACTCCAGCTAGCACGGCTCTCTGGGTCTTTGAGGCATGCAAGCCTCCAAACACTACATGACAAGGTCATGGTCCTCTTGGAGGATCCCTCCTACATACCCTAACATTTTCCATCACACATGTGCCTATCTGATTTACTGTTAAATAAAGGTGACTACCATTATTCCTGGGTCAGGACCCAGGGCATTCGTTCTTAGATGTTCCACCAAAATTCAAACAAACTTTACAGCCATGCCTGTTTGCCTAGATTCTTGGAGCTGCATTGGATAGTCTCTGAAAACATAAACTGGGATTACATTGCATAATTAATTTCTAATCGATGATTATAAAGCTGGCTACACGTTATTAGAAGTTTTGTGTGCAATGAGCTAGAAGAATCTGGTGAATATTATGTGGCTCACTAGCCTGGAAACATCAGCTAAAGCCAGATGCACTGTTCAAAGCAACACACACAAAATGCTAGAGGAACTCAGCAGGTAGCCTCTATGGAAAAGAATAAGCAATCGACTGTTTGTCCATTTCCATGATGCCTGACCTGCTCAGTTCCTCCTGCATTTTATGTGTGTTGATTTAGATTTCCAGCATCTGCAGACAACCTCGTGTCTATAAACTGCTTCAAGCTGCTTTGTACCTCTTAAAGGTTATGGCCAGAGGAAGTGATTCAGACTAGAAAACAAAGTAGAAAGGCTCAAGATTGGAGAAGTTGGGTTTCCTGATATATTGGTTGGTACATTGAAACCCTTGATAATGGTAGGAGAAACGCCTTCTAACCACAAAGTGTAAAATAAATACTCCCACTAAGGGTTTTAGGAGTAGGCAGGTTTCTTTTGCATTTTAAGCTAGCATGGTAGGGAGCAGCACTGTGTTCTGGATGAATGTTGTTTAATTTGTCAGTATACATATGTATGGTTGATTGGCAATAAACTTGAAATTGAATTTGAGCTTGAACTAGTTGAGGATATTGATGTTGTATGACCTTTAATGTATGCATTGTGGTCAAGCAGACTTTGTAATAGAAGAGAACCAATCTGCAAGGATATGGTGGATGGAGAATTGGGACTGTAGTTGCATGTAATGACCTCTTGCACCTCTGCTCTCTCCAACTTCATTCAAATCTGTTTTGACTTCTCTCTGAAGAATCTCTTCTGTTGAGCAATAATTTTCATTCAATATTAACATTCACTTTTCATTTTTGTGAAGTGCGAAGGGATGTGCTGGTATTTGCATTTCTAACATTATTATAGAAGAGTGGCTAAGTTACGAAGGACGAGCAGAGGAGATGTTGAACTCTAAGAAACTGTACTATTGTCTCTTCCATTCAGGTTCAGCATCAACTGGGAGGCATTAGAATTTGTGAATCTGACCGAGCAGTCCTCAAACATGCATTTCTGTGGTGTGAGCTTTTGTATATTGCAGATAAAGACTCTCATATGATCACAAGGTGTCATAGAACGGATAGTCAAGGGAGATGGAGGACTACTACCTTCTTTGATGGGCGAGACCATATTCAGGGATTCATAATCAGATTTGAATGAATATGCCACAGCTGTCACAGGCTTCGTCAAGATAGTGTGGACATCCGTGTGCCTTTGAGAACATACTGAGGCTTCCCAAAAATGAGATCCTGGGTGAACCGGGAGTTCTGCACTCTCTGTTTAAAGTTCAAGTTCAAAGTTAATTTATTATCAAAATACATATATGTCACCATACACAACCCTGAGAATCCAGGAATGAAAGGGTTATCATACAAGGAACATTTGATGACTTCAGGTCTGTACTTGTTGGAATTCAGAAGGATGAGGGGGGATCTCATTGAAACATTTTGAATGTTGACAGAGTAGATGTGGAAAGGATGTTTCCCACGGTGGGAGAGTTTAGGATAAGAGGGTACAGCCTTAGGATAGAGGGGCACCCTTTCAAAACAGGGATGCAGAGAAATTTCTTTAGCCATAGGCTGGTGAATTTGTGGAATTTGTTGCCACGTGCAGCTGTGCAGTCATTGGGTGCATTTAAGGCAGAAATTGATAGGTTCTTGATTGGACATGGCATCAGAGGTTACAGAGAGAAGGCCTGAAAATGGGGTTGAGGAGGAGATAAAAAAAAGTATCAGCCATAATTGAATAGCGGAGCAGACTCGATGGGCCAGATGGCCTAATCTGCTCCTATGTTTTATGGTCTTATGATTCATTCACTTGCAGGCATTTAAAGAAAAATCAAGAAATATAATAGAAATAATGAAGAACTATATATAAAAAACTGACAAATGACCAATGTGCAAAAGAAGAGAAATTGTGCAAATAAAAAATAAATAAGTAAACAAGTAATACTGAAAGTGTGAGTTGTAACGTTCTTAAATGTGAGTCTGTAGGTTATACTGAAGACTTAATCTGTTATGTTTGGGTTTGCATGCAATTAATTCCTCTAAGATGAAATCTAACGGCAAAAATGGCAGTGATTCTTCAACCTCAGCCCTACACATTTTATGTGTAAGGGGTTTCTTCTTTATGTCACTGCGTATGTTAATCAAAATGGCTGTTAAAAGTAAGAATACTTCTTTGCTATGGTAACTGGTGAGAGAGTGCATTCTCTCACAGCTTGTTTGGGTTGTAATTACTGGTAACGAGAATTGTATTCATTTGTTAACCAATTGGGATAGATGTTATTCTTTCTTGTGGGTCCGTAAGCTAGTGTTGTGCAGGCTTTTGGGGAGTTGGAGGGGAGATCGCGAGGAAGGAGGACATGCTGGATGCGCTCTGGTTGACCACCAAGGTTGGTCCCAGGCGGCGGGTCAAGGAGGTCGGAGAAGATCGAATAGTGGACTGAAGACTTCGATAGTTGAGCTCCAACGGTTGTGCACGAATTGACTGAACTCTAATAAGTTTTGGCACCTTTTCTTTCTTTTCTTTCATGTATATTGCACCGCTATTAATTACCTAGTTCTAGTAAGATTTATAAAGTGTATTCTGTAAACATACATGGTGTGCGGGTTGATTTTGTGTGTGCGAGTTTGTACCAGTGTGCATTTCACAGCATCCATATATACGGGAGACATGGTTTGGCGGGTGGATGGATTTTCCCCTAGACATACACCAGCCGATCGCGTGAGCGTTACATTTGTATACTTTGAAGGGAAGAATAACACCAAGCCTGTGTGATCCCCTGCAGCATCAGGCAGCTTGTGATCTCTCTGCCTCTCTCAGAGGCCGATGTTCAAGGGGATGAACCCTCGCAAGGCATCGGGCCTGGTAAGACATTGAAACTTGGGCCAACCAATGAGCTGGAGTGTTCAACCTGTCACTGCTGCAGTCAAAAGGGCAGCAATCATTCCAGTCCCCAAGAAGAGCAGGTGAGCTGCCTTAAGGATTATCACTTCATATCTCCATAATGAAGTGTCTGAGAGGTTGATTAGGGCTAGAGTTAACTCCTGCCTGAGCAAAGACCTGGACCTATTGCATTTCACCTATTCTACAACCACTACAATCTCACTGGCTCTCCACTTGGCTTTGAAGCATCTAGACAACTGCAAGATACATGACAGGCCATTGTTTATCAAATACAGCTCAGAGTTCAACACAATCATTCCCTCAGTACCAATAATCAGGCTTCTAAACCTTGGTGGATCCTTGCTGCATCTGTATCTTTTTATTAGGAGACCACAGTCAGTGCAGATTAGTAATAACATCTCCTCCTCACTGACTATCAACACAGGCACACCTCAATGATGCATGCTTCGCCACTGACCTACTCTCTCTACACTCACGAATGTGTTACTAAGCACAGCTCAGATCTTATTTATAAATTTGCCAATGACACCAGTGTTGTCAGATGGTGATGAGGAGGTTTACAAGAGTGAAATAGATGGGAAAGCTGAGTGGTGTTGCAACACCAGCCTCACCCTCAACATCAGCATGATCAATGTCGACTTCAGGAAGGTAAAGTCAGGAGAACACATGCCAGCCTTCATTGACGGGTTGATGATGGAAAGGGTAAACATCTTCAAGTTCCTGGATGTCAGCATCACAGAAGATCTGTTCTGGACCCAACACACCAATGCAATCATGAAGAAGGCAGCAAACACAAAATGCTGGAGGAACTCAGCAGGTCGGGCAGCATCTAAGGAAATGAATAAAATGTTGATGTATGGGCCCAAGACCCTTCATCGGGACTGAAAATAAAGGGGGAAGATACCAAAATAAAAAGGTGGGTGGGGGAGGTGAAAAGTGAAGCAAAGTGAGTAGGAAAGGTAAGGGTCTGGAGAGGAAGGAATCTGATAGGAGAGGAGAGTGGGCTATAGGAGAAAGAGAAGAAAGATGGGCACCTGTTTGGAGGTGTTCAGCAGGTGAGAAGAGGTAAGAGGCCAGGGTGGGGAATAGAAGAAGAGGGGAAGTGGGAAAGAATTTTTTTTTACCAGAAGGAGAAATCAATATTCATGCCATCAGAGTGGTGGAGGCTACCCAGATGGAATATAAGGTTGCTCCTCCACCCTGAGGGTGGCCTCATCTTGGCACAAGAGGAGACTATGGACCGATGTGTCGGAAAGGGAATGGGAATCAGAATTAAAATGTTTGGCCACTGGGAAGTTTTGCTTTTGCCAAATTGAGCAAAGGTGCTTGATGAAGCCATGACCCAGTTTACGACGGGTCACACCAGCGTAGAGAAGGCCGCATTGGGAGCACCTGGTACAATAGACAACCTCAGCAGATTCACAGGCAAAGTGTTGCCTCACCTGGAAGAGCTATTTTGGGGTCCTGAATGGAGGTGTGGGAGGAGATGAAAAAAGGCATTCTAATGACTCTACTCCATTAGGAGTTTGAGGAGATTTGGTACGTCACCAAAGAATCCTACAAATTTGTAAGAGTGTACAGTGGGGCGCACATTTTAATTGACTGCAGAACAGTCTCCAATACATAGGATCACAAGAGACTGCAAAGGGTTGTAGACTCAGCCAGCTCCATCACAGGCACAACCCTCCCCAACACCGAGGACATGTTTAAGAGGTGGCTTCCATCGTTAAGGACCCTGACCATGACTGAGGCAATGTAGATCCACTAGAATCCACTCTAGTACTGTAAAAGTGAACACCCAGGCATTTACCTATTCAGAATAAAAGATTAGTTCCAATTCCTTCAAATGACAATTATACAAATGATGACTTCACCATACTTCAGATAACTTCTCATATCACATTAGCCATTCTCTTAAGCTATAGCCAAACATGAATTCCTAGCCTGGAGCTTTGTTTGAGAACTGGAACATTTTCTCTTAATGCAGTTACACAACAGCATCACATTTCCCACAAAGTTATCTTCTGATGCAGGAAAATGCAATGACCCATTCACCTACTTGCTCAGTTTTTTGAAAACGAGCTGCTATATTAGGAGGGCCCTTAGTGCCCTTAACCACATGTTTGTGAAAAATAGGTGTGAAGATAAGAAACAATTATTATATTAATGTAGAAGTGAGTCACATACTTTAGTTATTACTGATTCAAATAACCTAGAATGGAAACAATGTGAGGGTGTTACGTGAAAGACAATTGGATAAATGCTTTCATGTTTCTATTTTATGATCTCTTCTTGCTGTCAGGTTGAGTAACGTCAGGGTTGCCTAATGAAATATTGCCCCACTTTTGACATGCAGTTTGGGTGTGAGGTGTTTCAGGACCTGTTGTGACATGGGTAATGAAAAAGAAATACCTACTAAACCATCAGAAGATTTCCTGATAAGTACTGGGAAGGGAAAGTGCCAGCATGAACTTAGGCGAGGTATAATATCGGTGGTGCTGGGGAAGGAATGAGATAGGATGGTGTGATGGAAGGGGCAAATTAGCAAGTTAAATACTGGGACCAGGAAAACAATGAGTGATTTTTTTTTTAAATGGGAGATTGTATTGAAGAATGCTAACAGAATTGAATTGGAGTGGAAAAAGAGCAGTTGAACTGAGAAAGATAGAGATAGGGAGATAGAGGGAGAGGGAGAGGCTGTGAGGTGGCAAAGACTGAATATGTATATACAACTTGCAGATTACTGAGTAGTCTCCCCCTCCTCACCCCCAGTTTTAGTCTCTTTATGTGAGAAGTGATTCCTTGTCATAGAGGGAGTGTAAAGAAAGCTTACTTGACTGATTCCTGGGATGATAGGATGATATGAAAAGATTGGGTCAGTTACGTCTACATAAACTGGATACAGGCGAGTGAAAGAAGATCTCATGGAACACATCAGAATCAGAATCTGGTTTAATTTTGTGAAATATGGTAGCAGTACAATACAATACATAATAATTAAATATAGAGAAAAACTGAGTTACTTTAAGTATATTTTGTCTATTAAATAGTTAAGCTAAAATAAGTAATGCAATAAACACAAATAAAAAAGTAGTGAGGTGGTGTTCATGGGTTCAATGTCCATTTATGAATCGGATGGCAGAGGGAAGAAGCTGTTCCTGAATCATTGAGTCTGTGCCTTCAGGCTTCTGTATTTCCTTCCCAATGCTAACATTGTGAAGTGGGCACATCCTGGGTGGTGGGAATCCTTAATGATGGACACTGCCTTCCTGAGACACTGTTCCTTGAAGATGTCTTCATTGGGATTCTTCATTGCTGTTTCTGTAACAATTTTGTTTTACCAGTCAGGGTTGATAGCCCTGAGCTGAACCCCCAAATGTGGAGGACCAGTGGACCACTCAGTCTGGCCTCTACCTTTGACATGCTTGCCATGGGTGACCCTACCAAGGGTCAAAGCACAAGGCTCTGACACCAGCCAACATAGCTCTCCAGGTCATTGAGCCTCCAAAACCTATGACAAGGTTATAGTCCTTTGGAGGATTCACATAAACACTGGGACAATTTACAGTGGCTGATTGATCCAATGAAACAATTGTCTTTGGCGTATGGTAGGAAACCAGAATAATTAAAGAGACTCATGGGGAACATACAATCTCCATAGTCAGGTCTAGCACAGGTCACCAACACTGACGGGGCAACCTTCCTTGATGTGCCACTGTACTGTTCCAGACTCTCATTTGCTTGCCTGTGAAGGAGAATAATCTCTTTTAGTGTATGAAAAGTGAAAAAAAGACTGAAAATTTGAAATAAAAACTGATGACACCTTCTTGACATGAAATGGGTCAGCTTATTTTCTCTGCACAAATGTTATCCCACCAGCTGACTATTGCCAGTGTTACGAATGTGCCACACCTCTGAGGGGCCGAAGGGTGCGGGGTAGCCCCCTCCTTTTTGAGAATCGCAAGATCACTATTGAGTCAGTTCAGGAGACCCAGGAAATGAGAGAAAGACATGCAGAATCCACAAAGAGTTGGAATGTGTCCTGGCCACCGAAAGGTGGAGCCATTGATACCGACTATTGTCTCTTGGAGACGGAATTGTGTATTGAATCCTGTACGATTCATCGAAGCCCCCAGGCAATGAACCGAGGGGGAGGTTGGTGGAGGGAATGCATCATCCCAACCTGATTGACATCTGAGACCCTGTGAGTCAGGATAAAAGAGGGTCTGTGGGAACAGCCCCTCAGACGCACCAGAAGAAACGCTAGCGATCCCGTAATAGCAAAAGCCGGTGGGAAGTCCACGTGCGTCCGCTTCCATTTGCCCCGGAATCGGTGAGCCTTTACCGTGGAAGAATGGTCTTTAGCTAACAACAGGGAAATAAACTCCCAACGACTCTCAAAGGATTGACATTATAAAAGGAATGGGCAAGTTTTAACCCATCTTTCTCTCCAACCAAAACGCTGCAGCTTGAATGAACTAAAGTGACTTTTATATTTCCATCGGACAATACATTATCCCCTAGACAACGATAGAGCTATTCCTTATCGATTATTATTATACCTGCGCTTTTAGATTTAGTATTGATGACATATATTATCTGTATGTTTGCATTGATATTATTTTTGTGTATTTTTATCAATAAAAATAGTACCATCAGACTTCAACGGACCTCTCTATTTTTGCTGGTAAGTGACCCAGTTATGGGGTACGTAACACCAGCATCTTCTATCCTTCTTTTAGCTTTCTTGTTCAAAGTTCAAAAGTTCAAACTTCAAAGTAAATTTATTATCAAAGTACATATATGTTGCTGTGTACAATACTGCGTGAGATTCTTAGGCACCCTATATTTTTATAAGATTTTGGATGGTATGGCCTCCATAGAATATTGATCTCAACATCATTATGTCTGTCTGGGATTACCTGGAGACAGAAGCAAGTGAGCCAGCCAACATGTGGAGAGGAACTTTGGCAAGTTCTCCAAGATGCTTGGAACAACCCAGCATCTAATAAAACTGCAGGACAGTGTAGCTAAGAGAATTGATGCAGTTTTAAAGGCAAAGATTGGTCACACCAAATATTGATTTGATTTAGTTCTTTCTCCCATGGCTTTCTGTCTTAACCATATAACCATATAACAATTACAGCACAGAAACAGGCCATCTTGGCCCTTTTAGTCTGTGCTGAAAGCTTTATCTTACCTAGTCCCACCGACCTGCACTCAGTCCATAACCCTCCATTCCTTTCCCGTCCATATACCGATCCAATTGTTTTTTTTTAAATGACAATATCGAACCTGCCTCTACCACTTCTACTGGAAGCTTGTTCCACACAGCTACCACTCTCTGAGTAAAGAAGTTCCCCCTCATGTTACCCCTAAACTTCTGCCCCCTAACTCTTAACTCGTGTCCTCTTTCTTGAATCTCCCCTACTCTCAATGGAAAAAGCTTATCCACGTCAACTCCAAAGGATAAAGACCTAACTTGTTCAACCTTTCTCTGGAACTTAGGTGCTGAAACCCAGGTAACATTCTAGTAAATCTCCTCTGTACTCTCTCTACTTTGTTGACATCTTTCCTATAATTCGGTGACCAGAATTGTACACAATCTTCTATCAGATTCCCCCTTCTGCAGCCCTGTATCTCTTTCACCAATTAACTTCCCAGCTCTTTACTTCACCCCTCCCCCCTTCCCAGTTTCTTCTGTCACCTTGTCTTTCTTCCTCCCCTCCCCCCACTTTCTTACTCTGAATCATCTTTTTTTCTAGTACCGATGAAGGGTCTTGGTCCAAAAATATTGACTGTGCTCTTTTCCATAGAAGCTGCCTGGGCTGCTGAGTTCCTCCAGCATTTTGTGTGGTTGCTTGATTCAGTTCTTTATTGTTTACTGCTTTTTATAGAAAAGCTTTTGTATTTAAAACTTTTCCTTTCATTATTTGAAAGCATCTTCGCTTTACAGATTTATTCTACATGTGCCCAAGATTTCTACCTTGAGATTCATTATGCCCCAGAAACTGGTGGGGAAACTATCCTCAAGACCACCCTCCATAACAGGATCCTGGACTTCTTAGCAGAAAGACCACAGTCAGTCCGTGTGGGTAGCAATGTCTCCCATCCTATTACGCCAAGCACTGGTGCTCCCCAGGGCTGTGTGCTCAGCCTGTTGCTGTTCACACTGTGAGGCATGACTGTGCCACAGGATTCAGCTCAACTTGTGTCATCAAGTTGGTGTGTAACCCTCCGGTTCTGTCAGCTGCATAAGTCTAGGGAAGACAGTCTCTGACCCTACCAGACGTATGAGATCGAGGTGCAAAACCTCCTGTTTTTGTGGATGCTGCATGATGTGTCACCCTATTACAAATCAGTACCATGAAATAACAGACAGTGCACCAGATGCAATTTGATGATTTAGATTTATAACTCTTAATTTGACTAAAGAGTTAGTAGAGTAAAACGAAAAGAAAAGGTCCCATTTTAATGATACAGTCTAATGAGGACGTTGGAGCTCAGGGTTTCCCTTCTGTTGGTCCTCCATCAATTTCCCCGGGCCTCATCGACTCCTGGCCCCACTCTAAGTCCACTCCTTTCTGGTGTCTACATCCTCTCCTTTCTTCATCTTCTGCCGAACAGAAGACCCAGATCACCTCGTTCTCAGGCACACAACACGAGAAAAGGTACTCCCTTCATTGGATGGTGGACATTCCAAAGACCCTGTTATCTCTAGCCATAACTCAAACACTGCTGGTGCAGAAAAACCATTACGTTAGCAGTGGAACCTGTCTCGGGGCATTACTTGTGGATGACACAGCAATGAAGAGTTGAAGTATAGAGAGGAAGTGGAGCGGCTGGTGGATTGGTGTGAGGTGAACGTGGAGAAGACCAAGGAAATCATTGTGGACTTCAGGAACGTGCAGATGAACCACCCCCATCTGCAAATACACGGCTCCTCCACAGAGAGATTTCTGTGCACCAAATTCCTGGGAGTTCACATCACAGATGATCTCACCTGGTCCCTCAACATCACCTCCCTGTACAAGAAGGCATTTCGTAAGGAATTGAGGCAAGTGAGGCTGCTCCCCACCCCCATTTTAACTGAGCTTTACAGGAGCACTTTTGAGAGCATCCTGACAAGCTGCATTTCCATCTGGTATGGGATCAGTTGAGCATTGGACCAGAAGTCCCTACAAAAGACTGTGAGAATGGCTGAGAGGAACATAGGGGTCTCCCTACCATCCATCAGGGATGTTTATCAGGAGCGCTGCACACGCAGGGCCCTTAGTATTACCAAGGATCCCACCCATCCCATCCAGCATTCTCTTTGACTTTCTACCATCAGGCAGGAGACTGATGTATAAAGACAAGAACGGTCAGGATGGGAAACAGTTTCTTCCGTCAGGCCATCAGGCTTCTGAACTCCCTGCTGCATCATATTCAAAATATCACTGGTTAACCTGTTCTGAACCTTACAGTATTCGATTTATGCACTTTGCTTTGTTTATTTAAGTGTAATTCATCTGTAGGTTTTATCCTTACTTTCCTAAATTATTGTGCGTTGCATGTGTTACGTTTATTACTGTGCTTTACACCTTGGTCCAGAGAAATGTTGTCTCGTTTCTCCGTTATACATGATATAAATGACAATAAACTTGACTTGGGTTGATTTACAAGAAGATAAAGAAATGCAACAGTATTAATGAAAATGATACATAAACAAACAAACGAATGAGCAAAAGAAGACAAATAAAAGCAAACAAATTAATTAATTAATAATACTGAGAACATGAGTTGTAAAGTCCTTGAAAGTGAATCCATGAGTTATCAGTTCAGCGTCTTGTGGTTGATGAAGGGGTTTTACAATCAGCCCATAATTCCTTTAAGTGCACTTCTTCACTGCAGATAGGTGGGGTTTACTCTGCCCTTGATTCATTGTCTTTTCTCAGAAAACTCTGAGTCATCATTCTGAGGAAGAAGTGCATTAAAACTTTGTTATTGAATAGAGACTTCAATAGAGGGAGCTGTTTATTATTGCTAAAGGTTCAGTGGGAGTTGTAGCCACTCCGAATTAAGCATGACAGTCAGAATACATGGCCCTTGTGTCAGTGACTTACAATGCAAAGACTGGTGTAGGCCTCCGTTAGTCTCGATAGACCATGGATTTGCACCTTGGAAAGTTTCCAGGCCGCTGGCCTGGGCAAGGTACAAGTGTACCCAATAAAATGGCCACTGTGTGTAAAAGACTATTGAATCTTCGTCTGGTACAATAATATGGACCCTTGACCTCGCAATCTAACTCGTGATCTTGCACCATACCGTCTACGTGTACTGCACCTTCGCACTCTAAGAGTCTGCTATTGTTTTACCTGTACTAACTACCTGAATGTATTGCTGTAATGAATTGATCTGTATAATATACAAGACAATGTTTTCACTATACATGTGATAATATTACACCAATTAACTAAATTTACCTTGTGATGCTCAAGAGTATATATGAATGTAATCTACATTACTTTTGCAGGTGTTACAAAAGTTATAATTCCGGTTGTTGCTTTCTAATAAATTAATAATAGATCATTTTTGGCAGCTTCTGCTTCAGCTTGCCAGCCATTCAGACAAATGTGAATAATTGAAAAATTACTGAAAAAGAACTGTTCAAGAGTCTATTCTCATCCTTTTTTCTTGTCTGCTGCATGAATAGAACGGCCTCATAAAATAAACATATTCTGGAATGTACTCTGAATTAAGTGTGTTTGGCTAAATTTAGCAAAGAGGATTCAGATCCTTCTACTTACTTCCAATATAAGTTTAAGAAGATCACCTATGTAACATTTTGAGTCTCTCTAAGACCTATATTGAAGAGCGCCAGGGTTTAAGCTGTGCGGAAATGTCTTGGTTCTTGTCTACCTCCAAGTTACTTTAAGGCTGTCAGCCTTCCTTATTCAAATGAAGATGATGCTTATGTTCCCACTTATGGAAAATGTTACTCAGTAGATAGCCTCTGTCACTCTGAGGCGATTCAGTACTTCACTTCTGAATGGCTCTTGGTAACCACAAATAATAGACATGTGAATCAATGGAACAAATTTCAGAGGCAGAATGTATCCAATGCAATGAAAAACACCTTTGGGTTGATTATTTCTGCTCACTAAACTGAAGAGATTCAATGCCACAGATAAACAGTTTTTAATTCTTGGTGATTTTGATTTTTATTAATGTTTTTCCCCTAATTGGTTGCTTGTAAATGGCTTTCTTTTCAGGTTTTCTACTCATTGAGATATTTACCTTGTGATCTGTAATTGCATTGCATTCCTACCGGTGACTTATGATGGGAGAAAGAGGGAGAGATGCACTTCGATGGGAGTCACAATCTCCTGCAAACATGGTGATATACTGGGCAGCACACTAGCGTTGTGGTTAGCACAACGCTTTAGAGTACCAGTGACCTGGGTTCAATTCCTCTTGCTGCCTGGAAGAGTTTGTACCTTCTGCCCGTGACCGTGTGGGTTTCCTCCAGGTGCTCCAATTTCCTCTCACAGTCCAAAGATAAGATGTATAAGTGTATAAGATGATGAGAGGCATTGATCGTGTGGATAGCCAGAGGCTTTTTCCCAGGGCTGAAATGGCTGACACAAGGGGGCATGGTTTTTAGGTGCTCGGAAGCAGGTACAAGGGGATGTCAGAGGTAAGTTTTTCACACCGAGAGTGGTGGGTGCGTGGAAAGCACTGCCAGTGACGGTAGTAGATGCGGATACAATAGGGTCTTTTAAGAGCCACTTAGATAGGTGCATGGAGCTTAGAAAAATAGAGGGCTATGTGGTAGAGGAATTCTAGGCAGTTTCTAGAGTAGGTTTCATGGTTGGCACAACATTGTGGGCCGAGGGGCTTATAATGCGTTGTAGATTTCCTTGTTACTGTGTATCGGTTGGTAGGTTAATTGGTCATTGTAGATTGCCCCTGGACTAGGCAAGGATTAAATTGGTGGATTCCTGGGCGGTGCAGCTCAACAGACCTGTAAGGCCTTTTCCACACGGAATCTCAATAAAATAAATAAATATATGGTATATGATAACTTATTTTCATTAAATAGTGTCTGTAAGTGGCCAAACCTATATGTAACAAACTTTTGCAGAATTCCTCTTTCAAATGGAAAATATCTTCTACCAGTTAAAATAATATAGTTAATTATGTCAAAGTTGACATGCAGTCTAAATATGTGGGTCAGTGGATGTAATGGCAGTAGAAACTCAGGATAAAAATGGGTCAATGGAAAATTCTGATTAAAAACTGTTTATCTTCGCCTCCTCATTTTCAATTATTACCATGCCAGTGTGTACCCTGCTCAGAATAATCATAATCTTCATGCAACACCTGAGTGTATCAAAATCCCTATCTTCAGCTCAGAAATGTAATCAGAACAACACTCAACTGCAAACTAGTTGATTTTTTAAAATACATATTTCAGTTATGAATTTGGAGATTTTTATAGGAAACAAAACCTCAGTGGTAATAGAAGATATTGGTTTTCAATAGAACATAAGGAAAAATCATTTGGAGTTTTCAAATATATTGACCATCAGTTTATGACTCCAAACTATGTCATACCCCGGTTTAAGACCATGTTTTATTTTATTAGTACAGTTATGCTGTTTGATATTTTATTTTCTACAGATTTTTTCAAAGTGCAATGTGCTCCTTTAATTACATTATACAATCAAGTAACAACACACTGGACAATTGTTACACCACCATCAAGAATGCCTGTCATGCTATTTCACTCCCTCTCTTTGGGAAGTCTGATCACCTGGCTGTACTTCTACTCCCTGAGTATAGGCAGAGGCTGAAGACTGCAGCACCAGTAGTGAGGACCAAGAAGGTATGGACAAGGGAAGCACAGGAGCACCTACAGGACTGCTTTGAATCGGTGGACTGGACTGTATTCAGTGATTCATCTTTGAATCTGGATGAGTATGCTGCAGTTGTTATCAACTTCATTAAAACCTGTGTAGTTTTACTGTACATTCCCAAACCAAAAGCCGTGAATGAACCAGGAGGAACGTCATCTGCTGAAGGCTGGATCTGTGGCATTCAAGTCTGGCAACCCAGGCCTAAACCAGAAAACCAGGCATGATTTGCAGAGGGCTATTTAAAGGGCAATTTCGAATTAGGTTGGAGGTGTCATCAGATGTGTGACAACTCTGGGACAGTTTGCAAGACGTTACTTCCTACAAAGCGAAACCCAATAGCATGAATGGCAGCAATGTTTCACTACCAGATGAACTCAATGCTTTCTATGCCCACTTTGAAAGGGAGAATATAACAATAGCTGTGAAGATCACTGCTGCACCTGATGACTCCGTGATCTCTGTCACAGAGGACGATATTAGGCTGCCCTTAAAGAAGGTGAACCCTCACAAGGTGGAAGGTCCCGATGGAGTACCTGGTAAGGCTCTGAACACTTGTTCCAACCATCTAGTGAGAGTATTCAAGGCCATTTTCAACCTCTCACTGCTACGGGCATAAGTTCCCACTTGCTTCAAAAAGGCAACAATCTCAGCACTGCCAAAGAAGAATAATTTGAGCTGCCTTAATGACTATCACCTGGTAGCACTCACATCTACAGAGATGAAATGCTTTGAGAGGTTGGTCATGACTAGACTGAACTCTTGTCTCAGCAAGAAGCTGGACCCATTGCAATTTGCCTACTACCACAATAGGTCAATGGCAGATATAATCTCAGTGGCTCTTCACATAGCCTTAGACCACCTGGACAACACAAACACCTATGTCAGGATGTTGTTCACTGACTATAGCTCAGCATTTAACACCATCATTCCTACAGTCCTGATTAATAAGCTACAAAACCTGGGCCTCCATACCTCCCTCTGCAACTGGCTCCTCCACTTCCTAACCGGAAGAACACAATCTGTGCAGAATGGTAATAACATCTCCTCCTCACTGACGACCAACACTGGTGCATCTCAAGGGTGTGTGTTACTCTTGACTGTGTGGCTAGGCATAGCTCAAATACCATCTATAAATTTTCTGATGATACAACCAATTTTGGTAGAATCTCAGGTGGCGACAAGAGGGTGTACAGGAGTGAGATATGCCAGCGAGTGGAGTGGTATCAGAGCAACAACCTGGCACTCGACGTCAGTAAGACGAAAGAGCGGATTGTGGACTTCAGGAAGGGTAAGATGAAGGAACACATACCAATCCTCATGGAGAGAGTGAGCAGCTTCAAGATCATGGGTGTCAAAACTTCTGAGGATCAAACCTAGTCCCAACATATTGATGTAGTAATAAAGAAGGCAAGACAGCAACTATACTTAATTAGGAGTTTAAAGAGATTTGGTATGTCAAGAAATATACTCAAAAGCTTCAATAGATGTACTGTGGAGAGTATTCTGACAGGCTGCAACACTGTCTGGTATGGAGGGGTTACTGCACAGGACTGGAAGAAGCTGCAGAGGGTTGTAAATTTAGTCAGCTCCATCTTGGGTACTAGCCTACAAGGTACCCAGATATTTTCAAGGAGCGATGTCTCAGAAAGACAGCGTCCATTATTAAGGACCTCCAGCACTCAGGGCATGCCCTTTGCTCACTGTTTTCATTAGGTAGGAGGTACAGAAGCCTGAAGGCACACACTCAGTGATTCAGGAATAGCTTCTTTCCCTCTCCCATCCAATTCCTAAATGGATATTGAACCTATGCACACTACCTGACTTTTTTAATATATACTATTTCTGCTTTTTGCACGATTTTAATCTATTCAATATACGTATACTGTAATTGATTTGCTTATTTATTTATTATTATTATTTTATTTATTTTTCTTCTATATGATGTATTGCATTGAACTGCTGCTGTTAAGTTAACAAATTCCATGACACATGCAGTGATAATAAACCTGATTCTGATACTAAGTTGATTGAGAAGTTAGGCTTGTTGAATCAGCCAATAGGATTTGTCTTGTTAACAAATGGCTAATAACATGGCCCGGAACATTCTAGAGGGACTGAGGTAGTCATGTTCTGGAGAGAGCTGCAGATGGAAAATGGGAATGTGAAGATGAACTCATTTGGAAGGACAGATACTGTTGTTGGAAAATCCTCATGTAGACAATGATCTCAAGGAGAATGTACAGGTAACTTTTAATTAGCTCATTGGATGAAAGTTAGAGACACCTTGTCCTTGGACGTTCCTTGGATATTTATTTATCTTTTTTTCCCTGGACTGTGTTTTCAGACAGAATAGTTTGGTGCTGTGAGTAAATGGAGTGAAGCAAACCTTGATTGACTATGCAAGAATGAGCTCCAACAATTATCTGCACACTTCAGGCTAATTTATGTGTAATGAGCCCTTTTTATTTTGTTTGTTATAGTTTAAAATAATTATTCAATACAATTTTATTCTAAGTTTTTACCGGTGTGAGCTAAATTACTGCTTTCTGGTGAACAGTATGTTTGCATGAGAGGTCAGTAAAAATCCTGCTTTCCCTTAAAGAAACATTCAAACTTTTATGTTTGTGTTTACCCTGGATGTGCTTATTTATTGGAAGTAGCCTTCTCATTATTATTTCCCACGCATTATAGAGTTACGTTGCTGCTAGGTTAGACTCACAGCCTACAGTGAGAGGGTTACACATTTTTGGGGGTTCATCTGGGATGGATGCTTATATAGTTTAATGCTGTACTATGGCTGTATAATGATCAGGTAGTCTGTTTATTTTTGGTAAACCCACTGCTACACCAGTGTGATAAACTGTGTCATAATTAAGGTACTGTGATATAAATGCAGCCAAGGATTTTGATTAAGGATAGGCCTGTGATTTTCTGTTACAAATGTGGAAATGAACATTACAAGCAAGATTGTGAGGGGCAGGAAAATCTTTGGAAAGTAAACCAGCAGTTAATCAGGAAAAAGAAGACTGGAACTACAAGCAGATGGGACCCCAGTAATGGAACAGCTCAATGTCCTGGAGTACATATATTCCAATCAGCATAGCAATGGAAATGCTGAAGAGCAAAACACTCTTCTTGAAGTCTTAGCATGGCCATGTTCTGATATATCCATATAGATTGAAAGCACTTATGATAGAGCCATACTTGACACAGGTTCTCAAGTTACTTTACTCTGAAAATCATAAAACAACTGGTTTTTGACACATTTACCATTGAATTTTGTCTGTGCCCCTGAGATTTGGGGGCTTAGTGCTGATGATTACCCTTATGATGGTGACTTGTCATTGAAGCTGGAGTTTTTGGAAGCAGACTTTGGAGTGACTGTGACTAATGATACACCAGTTTTGGTTTGCCCAGCTCTGGTCATAAAAGGTAAAGCTTCCATTCTTATGCAATCAAACACTTCTATTGTGAGGAAGGCTCATGGGAGCATGTGAAGAGGGAAGGGGAGAAAAATTTCTGAGAACCCCTGATTGTTCACCTTGTATTCTGAGATGCCTTTGATAATGTGCAAGTTTTTTCTCTGCAGGATGATGAGAATGAAAGAGGAACTGTGTGGAATACTCTGCAGATGAGTTTGATGTTGGTTCCTCCAAGTGTACTCACCACACCATCAAAGTGACAGAAGGCACACCTTTCTGAAAGAAGTCATGCCTCTTAGCACCAGTGGAGGTTGAAGATGTTAGGCAGCACCTGCTGAAACTCAAGGATGCTGGAATTATCACTGAGTCAAAGAGTCCCTATGTATCACCTCTCATGTTGTGAGGGAAAGGAATAGGGAAAATACTAATGAGTGTAGATCATAGAACTCTGAACATACATACGATTCCAGACCAATATACAGTTCAACAGATCGAGAATGTTTTGGCCTGTTTAAGTGGAAGCAGTGTAATGGATCTAAGAAATGGGAATTACCAAGTACCAAAGAGATTATCGCAATTCCAAAGGCTTACAAAGTCAAGAGAACATATCTATTTTGGTGGGGGAGAGGGTGTAGGAAGAGAATGCAATACCATGGTTTAAAACCAGGCTTTATTTTATTAATACAGTTAAGTTTGGTTTTTATTTTCTGCAGATTTTCTCCAAATGCAATGTGTTCCTTTAATTACGTTATTCTGTCAAGTAATTCAGTTGTCTGATAAGTTAGGCTTTTTGAATTAGCCAGTAGGATTTGTCTTGTTAGCATTTGGCCCAGAACATTCCAGAGGCACCGGTGGGGGTGGGGGGGGGGGGGAACATGAACTCATTTGGATGGACAGATACTGTTGTTGAAAAATTATCATACAGACAATGGTCTCATGGAGAATGTACAGATAACTTTTAATTAGCTAGTTATCGCATGACCTTGGAGGAAGTTCAAATTGTCTTGTTCTTGGATGTTCCCTGGATATTTATTCATATTTTGTTTGGACTGTGTTTTCAGGCATGCTGGATGTGTACAGATGAAATGAATCTCCAAATTCTGGGAATGAAGTGATTCCTAATTGTTTGATCTTAGTAGGGATGGAGAGCAGGTTAAGAGTTAAGGTGTGGTTAAGAGCTAATAAGGTAGAACATAGAACACTACAGTACAGTGCATGTCCTTCGGCCCGTGATGTTGAGCTAACCTTCTAATCTACTCTTAAAACCACCAAAGGCAAGTGATGGAATTATGGCATTTGGAGATGCATTCAGTTTGCTTGGATACGCATGTGGGATTCTTGAATTTTTATGTTGATACATTCAGGTCCATAGAGCATGTCACTTGGCATTGAACATTGCAACTTACTGGTGGCACTAATTTGAGGAAGTATATCTGTTGAGCCTCCTGATGTTCATTTCCTTCCCCTCTCCACCTTCCACAGGAATCATCTAGTTGGAACATTTTGAAACCCATTCACTCCCTCCTTAGTTCATATTTTGCCAGATCAGATTGAGTTCAGACCTACCTTCAGCTATAGCTCAAGGCACTTCCACCTCTTGCTTCTAGCATGGAACCTGGCTTTATTAGGAAAAGATTGTCTTTCTATGAGGCCCCAATCCTTGTCATGATTTGCATGTTGAATAGATGAAGACCATAAGACATAGGAGCAGAGTCTACTCTGCCATTTCATCATGGCTGTTTTATTATCCCTTACTAATCAAGAAGTTATCAACTTCTGCTTTAAATATGCCCAAAGATATAGCCTTCACAGCCATCTGTTCTGCAGGTTCATCACCTTCTGGCTATAGAAATTCTTTATCTCTGTTCTAAAGGGTTATCCTTGTATTGTGAACTGGTGCCTTCTAGTCCTAGACTCCTCCACTATAGGAAGCGTTGACAGTGCTTCTGCCTATAGATGCTGCCTGGCCTGCTGCATTCCACCAGCATTTTGTATGTGTTGCTTTCAATATTTGATAGTTTTCAATGAGATACACCCCCCCCCCCCAATACTTCTAGCAAGAGAAAATGAAGCAGGAAGTCAATATAGAGGAGGAAGCAGAACAAGGAAGAGATTACATATTATTTGTAAGGTTTACAATGATCCAAACGAGCAACAGGTCAGAGCTGCTGATCCAAATGTTTTCTATGCAAAGAAGTAAACTTGAAAAGATCTAAATTATTAACTGTTTAGGAAATCCGTATTTAAACAATACTTTGCTTTGAGAACTATCACCCACTGAGACACCAGATAAAAACATTGTTAACAATCGTAATTTTATCACTGTTCTTTTGATTTTCTGAATGACTTGTGGCTCAGACTTTGATTGAAATCTAATTTGGACAGTTTCTGTTCAAATGGTGGTGTTTTTAACTAAACATAATGAAATGCACAATTTTCATTGGTTAACCATGCACTGCATTTTCAATTAATGCCACTGAAAAATACTTCAAAGAACTTGATTTGAGGTCTGATTGAGGGATGTCGAAACCTACAATCTCATATAGCCACTATATCAACTTTATTTTTGAATTAGCTTGAATCTTCAGATAGTGGTATCTCTGTAAGGGTTACCTTGTATTCTTCTGTAGGTGTTGGACTACCTAGAAAAGCATTATACCCACACGTAGCTTACTGGAAATGCTAGCAGCTAAGCAAAAAAAGCTTACGGTAAACAAAGTCAATAACACTGCTCAAGCTGACCACAGATTCTGATGAGAAGTTTATGGCTGCAGACACAAAACAGACAGGAAGCAAGTAAACAGAAGCTAAAATGCACCACAGCATCTCACTGTTACATTCACTGAATTTTTGCTCTGTACAAATTCTTCAGAATCAACGCCAAATATCTAGATAATCTCTAGATATAGTTTGATCTGAAAGAAAATTAGACGTGAGTACTAGACAACCACTGATAAGTTCACTGTGCATATAGGCTCCAGGCCAGTGCTGTCAATACAATGACCTGGGTTTGTGTATATCACAGGAAATGTATAGTTTCTTAATACCACACATTTGCCCAACTTCACAGAAGCCTTCAATTGCAGCAAGAGACAGATTTTCCTAACATCAGTGAGCATCTGTATTAGAAAATGTAGATTGTTTGTGCAATGATTTAACTTTTTTTCTGAAGAAAATTTCGATAGAGAGATACCCCAGAGGGATGTTAAAGTGTGCAGAGCTATTTATTTATGTTTGTTCAGCTTTTTGGATGCAGCCAAAATGCTATCATGCTATCAGCCAAAATACTGTATTTAAACTATTTCCCTTCAATTCTAATGTTCCATAATTTCTACTTAACATTGAATATCTAGTTAGCAACTGCCAAGAGGACCACAACCTTGTCGTGGGGTTTGGAGGCTTGCGTGCAACAATGACCTGGAGAGCTGTGTTGAATGGAAGCAGGGTATTATGCTTTGGCTCTTGGTAGAGTCACCCATGCCAAACAGGTCAAAGGGTAGAGGCCAGACTTATAGTGGTCCACCAGTACTCTAGGTTTAGGGGTTCAGCTCACAGCTAACACCCCTGATTGGTAAAAACAAAATTGCTACGGAAACAGCAATAACAATTCCTTCTACATCTGAATACACTGGCATTTCTGAGTCTCCACCCAGGATCTACACGACTGAAGGCAGTGAAAACCGAGAGGAAGCGACTGATGAAGGAAGCCCACCAGAGATGGAGGCACTTCATTGCTGCTCTAAATGCTGGTGGCATAACAGGCAGCAAGTATCTAATTAGCAAGAAGGAAGTAAAAGCAGTACATTGCATGAGCTCATGCCTATCATGTGATTACATTCTTTACAAGTTTTAATTAATAAGGTCTTTCTGCTTAAAGGTAATGTTTGTGGCATAAAATTGATTTCCCACAAGTGGAAAAAGTTCAATTAAAGAAATATGTAAATAACTTCTTGCATGAATTGCCTTGATGGGCAATGCAGATTGATAAAGGTCAGGAGATCACAGTTACTATGGTAGGAAAATGCACATGTAGCATCTATTAAAACTCTTTGAAAGTGCAAGTTGATTAGTTGCAATCCCTTGCTTTTTCCCATACCTCCGCAAATTTTTCTCCTTCATACAACCCATTTCAAAAATATGTTGCTACTTCAGAATTTTTTTTTTTGCATGTGTGTTAGACCACTTGAAGTACAATTTTCAGACTACTTGTATCACATAAGAATTTGGAATTAACTTTTATTGAATATAATTGATTTAGTTGCATAATGGTGCTGACACTGCAATAGTTCAACTATGCTAAAAAAAACTTTGTTGATGATTTTTGTTTGTACTCAGTGTCTGAGGCTTCTTGCTTAAGTGTCCAACAATAATCAGCCAGCAATGATGGATTCCAGCAAATGATACTGTTTCTCCATGAATGCAATGTACTGGTGAAACCTTTCACCATGCTCGTCACTGACAGTGCCAAGATTTGCAGGGAAAAAGTCTAAATTGGAATACAGAAAATGAATCTTTATTGACATATTGCACTTCATGGTTTTGTATACTTGAAGCATGCTGTCAACCAGCTGCATGTAGTTTAGTGTTCTGTAGTTGCCAAGAAAATTTTCAACAACAGCCTTGAACGCGTTCCATGTGATTTTCTTCAGTCCCACGAGAAGCTCTTTAAATTGCCTGTCATTGATGACCTGTTTGATTTGTGGACCAATGAAAATTATTTCCTTAATCAGTTATTCTGACTTGAATTAAGAATTGAAATAACAAATATAGGCAATCAAAAAAAAGTGCGCGATATTGAAATTTCATGGGGATTTTCATAATCTGCAGCCCAAAATCCATTAGATACACCTAAGAGTATTCAGGAAACAAAATCTTTGTTGTCCAGTACAATTATTCAGGTTCTTCTTTGAAATCTATTTTTGAATTTGCATTCATCCTGTCTGATGGTGCAATACGCATATTTATGCCAAATCCCTTGAATACCTCAGCCGCTCATTAGCATGGTTTTGATTCCATACAAATTCAAAGTGCATTTATTTTCAAAGAATGTACAGTATAAATTATCCAACCTTGAGATTTGTCTGCTTACAGGCAGCTACAAAGAAAGAAACCCGAAAAGTCCAAATTAAAAAAAAGATCAAATACCACTGAGCAGAGAGAGAGGAAAAACATCATGCAAACAATAGAAGCAAACTGAGTCCCAGATCCACTCCTGGTGCAGCAGGCATAGGCCCAAGCCTTGGTTCCACTTCATCTCACCAGCAGGGCAAAAATGCAAATACAAAGCAGCCACACCAGTCCACTACCTCTGTGCCATGGAGAAAAGAATCAACATTTGTGGGCGAGTGAGCGAGATCAGCCTGACTTCTGTCTCCTTTGCTGACACTTCGGCTTCCAGACTATCTGTGCCAGCGTTTAAATAGTCTAAGGTGTGGGTAGTTCCTTGTTCTAAGACCTGGACCCCAGTGCCACAATATGCTTGGGTCACCCGGCCCGAAGCCGTTCTCGATCTCACCAAATCGGCTCGGTGCTTGGAGCAATCTAACCTTGCACCCGGGTTAGGTGGATGGGCATCGCAACTCTTTCGCATCGACTCTTCTCCAAATCACTCTCTCTATCTCCGGCAGCAATTGAACTCCATCTGCGACCTGGGGCTCAAAGACATTGAGCCGCTGTCTGTGGCAATAATTCATCATAATTTGCTTCAGAAAAGATACTACAAGCAACGTTTATAGTCAGGTCTCTTGCCTTTCAATCTACCAGTAAGCTGCTGGATGCCTTTGGCAGTACCATCTCAATCCGGAAAGGTGCAGCTGCTTTCCAGCTTCATGAGATTTTGCAGTGCTTTTTGAGATTTTTTTTCCAAAATACTTGAGGTCCGTGCTATTTTTTATTGCTATAAAATTATTTTAATCACATCAAGTTGCTTTGGAAAAGTTTAACAATTTTTTTTCTTTATGACATCTGGACATGATGTGTCTGATGTGAGTAACAGAGTATTCCATAGCCTCGCACTTCAACTCCAAACATCAAGAATCTGGCACGTAGGTCCATACTAAGTAACAGTTACCAACTGGTCAATTTAAGTTTTTTTTAATCATATTTTTTATATATACCAATAAGAATGAGAAATAATTTTTATATTTCAGCAACCTCTGCATAAAACTCAGTGTAAAGTTTTTACTTTTGGCAGTAACATCCAAACAGCAGAGATGCCTGATTCTCAAAATAAACCCAGCCTCTCAGCTGCCATTCAGCCAGAAGGTATATCACTACATTGACAGTCTTAGACCTACAGGACAAACAGATGACACTTGCTAAGTTTATTCCACTGTTTACCACAATAACACTTGAAAGACATTTGGATGTCTATATGGATCGGAAAGGTTTAGAGGGATAGAGGTCGAACACGGGTTAATGAGACCAGCTTAGATGGGCACCTCGGCTGACATGGATGAGTTGGGGCAAAGGGCATATTTCCATGCAGTTTTACACTATGAGGCTGTCTGTTGGTTGAGGTCGACCATGAATATTGTGTCCTAGCTGTCTACATGATATGCAAACCAGGGAAGTATGATATGGAGAGCAAGCTTTTGCTCCTTCACCAGACTTCCCCTCTCCACACAGCTGATGAATCCAAAGGTACAGCAGAGACTGATACAATTTGGGACCAGTGGCATTGCAGGAGTTGCCAGTCAGCACTGAACTCAGTGTTGGACTGCCCTAGGAACTCCAGCTCCAGACTTTTCCTCAGAGTTTATCTCTGAAGCCTCCCCCATGAGTTTATATCCACAAGGCAGTGGAGGTTTGTGATCAAGGTTTTCCTTCTTCTAGAGCTGATGAACCCCATCTGCCCGAACTGATTGGTTTTAATACACTAGTAACCCATCTTTGCTGCTTCTCCTGTCAGTAGAAATGGCTCCATCAGGCTTGGTAGCCAAGCTACATGTGAAGGCCAGGAGCTGGACTTAGTTGTCAGAGGCTTTTTGAGAAGCACACCATTAGGAGCATTTAATAAGAAGTGGGAGCTTATCTCCATTATTTCCCCAGACTATGACAACCTTAAGGAACCGATTATTACACTATGATTCTAAGAAGCAGGTCAAGAATGATCTGATCAGGTAACAAAATTAAAGTTAATGTGATCTAGAATCCCAATGATATATTTCTTTGAGGAAGCTTGGGTCTTTCTTGGTGATGACTTGCATAAACATTTTGTTTCTGTTCCATGCCTGTTGGCTCCATGGGAAGATTTTCCTTTTGGTCTCTGATCAGCCTGGCCATTCCTCTTCCAGCCCTTTTACTGCTCATATACCGGTAGGAAACTTTTGGGTGTTTTATTTTTACGCCTGATTGTGTTAATAATCTAGAATCTGTATGTATTTATTCTTTCTGATTTATTTTGCTCTCTGCTCTACTTTACACTCTATAACACCTCTAGAAGTAGAACAGGATTTCTACAAGTGATAAAGTAAACAACTCATTTAAAAATGGAATAATACCCATTGGGTGAAGTAATACTGTCTCTAGAGGTGAACTAATCACATCATCAGCAGTTGAGTAACACCTCCTCTATTGATGGTACAATAGTTCCCTCCAGTGATTAACAATACCAGAAGAGTATTTATTTATTTATGTAATTTAGTGATACAGCACGGAACAGGCCCTTTCTGTCCATGGAGCCACCCTGCCCAGCAACCCACCTATTTAACCCTAGCCTCATCACAGGACAACTTAAAATGACCAACTAACCTGCGAACCAGTACATCTTTAGACTGTGGCAGGAAACCGGAGCACCCAGAGGAATCCCACAGGCACAAGGGAAGAATGTACAAACTTTCTTGTAGAGGATGCCATAATTGAACTCTGAACTTTGACTCCTCGAGCTGTAATAGAGTTGTGCTAAGCCACTATGCTTTCATGGTGCTATAAAAGCTATACTGATAAACTAGTACTTCATCCAGTGCAGGGGTAACAAAACCTTTGGTAACGGAATAAGGTTACATTGATTGGTCAGGTATCACTGTCAGTAGTAGACTAACAACATCTCTACGACATAGAACACAGAACATTACAGCAGCCCATGATGGCATGCTGAACTTTTAACATGCTCTACGGTTAACCTAACCCTTACCTCCTACAGAACCCTCCACTTTTCTATCATTCAAGAGCTTATCTAAGAGTTTGTTAAATGCCCCTCATGTACCTGCCTCTATCATTACCTCTAGTAGTGCGTCCACACACCCACCAATCTGTGTAAAAAAAAACCTCTGACATCTTCTCTATACTTTCCTCCAAAACCTTAATGTCATGCTCCCCTGTACTAGTCATTTACATTCAGGGAAATTTTCTCTTGTCATCCACCCGATCAAAGTTAGTTCTATGGTGTTTCTTTGCTTTGCCTGCAAGAAGACAAATCTCAAGGTTGTGTTCTGCATACATATTTTAATAATAAATGTACTTTGGACTTTATCATATTTTTACACCTCTATCAGGTTACCTCTAATTCTTCGCTCCAAAGAGAGAAGTCCTAGCTCACTCAATCTATCTTCAAAAGGTATGTCCTTTAGTCCAGGCTGCATCCTGTCCCTCATCATGCCATGTTGACTATCCTTATACAGACTGCTCCTCCAAATACTTGAAAATCCCACCACTGTAGTAAGACTCACTTGTCTATAATCCCCAGGGTTATCCCTACTACCTTTCTTGAACAAAGGAGTAACATTTGCCATCCTCCAATCATCTAGTACTACTCCTGTGGCCAAGAAGGATATAAAGATCATCACCAAAGGTACAGTAATCTTTTTTCTCACTTCTTGTTGTAACCTGGGATACAATCTCATCTGGCCTTGGGGACATTTATCTTAATGTTTTTCAAAAGCTCTAACACATCCTCTTTCTTACCATCAGCATGTTCATGCATATCAGCCTGTTTTCTGCTGTACTCATAAACATTAACAACTCTCTCACTGGTGAATACTGACTCTAGGCACATGTTTCGTCTTCTATCCCTGAATGGTCCAACCCTCAATCTGGCCATTCTTTTATTCTTCACATATGTGTAGAACGGCTTTGGGTTTTCCTTAATCCTACTTGCTGAGGTCTCCTCATGTTCCCTTCTAGCTCTCTTAAGTCCATTCTTCAGGTCCTTCTTGGCTACCTTGTAACTCAGAAGATTACTGTTTGGTTCCTGCTTCCTAGTCCTTAAGTAAGCTTTCTCTTGACTAGATGTATCACATCTCTTCTCAACCATGGCTACTTCACCATAACATCTTTTCCCAGTCTCAATAGGACAAACTAATCTGTCAGTAGGGTAAACCCATGGAAAGTATCTGGCCCAGTTGGAGTACCTGGCTGAGTACTGAAGAACTGTGCTGATCAACTGGCTAGAGTGTTCACTGATAATTTTAACCTCTCACTTTGGGAAATTGAGGTACCCACCTGGTATAAGCAAGCTTCAGTTATATCGGTGCCTAAGAAGAACATGATAACTTGCCTCAATGACTATTCTCTGGTAGCATTTACATCCACAGTGAGGAAGTGTTTTGAGACATTGCTGATGAAACACATCAACTTCTGCCTGAGGAGCAACTTGGATCCACTCCAATTTGCCTACCATTGCAACAGTTCAACAGCAGATGCAATTTCATTGGCTCTTCACCCCACCCCCCGAAACACCTGGACAGCAAAGATTCATACACCATGATGCTCTTCATTGACTACAGTTTGGCATTCAATTATACCATCCTCTCAAAACTAATCAATAAGATCCAAGACCTTAGCCACAATACACTTGATCCTTGTACAAATAGATCCTCAATTTCCCCACCTGCAGACCCTATTAGTTCAACATCTCCTCCACAATCTCCATCAGCACGGATGTACCACAAAACTGCGTGCTCAGCCCCCTGTTCTACTCACTTTATACTTATAACTGTGAGGCTAAATACATCTGCAATGCCTTATTTGAATTTGCTGGTGACACAATTGTCATCGGCCAAATCAAAGGTAGAGATGAATCAGCATACTGGAGACTGAAAATTTGGCTGAGTGGTGCCACAACAACATCTAACTCGAAGTCAGCAAGGCAAAGGAGCTGATTATTGACTTCAGAAGGAAGAAGCCAGAGGTCCATGAGCCAGTTCTCATTGGGGAACCAGAGGAGAAGGTTAGCAACTTCAAATTCCTCAGTGTTATCATTCCAGAGGATCTGTCCAGCATCATGAGAGACTCCTAACCATTCAGCATTCAGGCCACGTTCTCTTCTTGCTGCTGCCATCAGGAAGAGATACAGGACCCACACCACCAGGTTTAGGAACAGTTATTACTCTTCAACCATCAGGGTCTTGAACCACAAGGATAACTTCATTCAACTTCACTCACCCTAACACTGAACTGTTCCCACAACCTATGGACTTACTTCCAAGATCTCTTCCTCTTATGTTCTCTATTTAATGCTTATTTATTTATTATTATTATTTTGCTTGTTCTTATTTGTTTATTTGTATTTACTGTGAATGCCCACAAGAAAATGAATCTCAGGGTTGTAATATGTAGTTTGATAATAAATTTACTTAGAACCTTTGAATTTTGAGAACCCCCAACAAATGCCACATTTCTGTTGTGCATTTCCCTGGGTACATCTATTCCCAACTTATACTCTCCAATTCTTGCCCAATAGCATTATAATTGCCCCTCCCCAATTAAATACTTTCCAATATTGTCTGCTCCTATCCTTCTCCAGGATGATAGAGAGTTGTGGTCACTGTTTCTGAAATGCTCTCCCACTGAGAACTGACACCTGAACTGGCTCACTGTGTAGCACCAAATCCAATATAACCTCTCCATGTACTGTACCAGGAATCTTTCTGTGACATCCTTAACAAATTCCACCCTATTGAAAACTTTTGCACAAAGGAGGTGCCATCCTTAGGGATGTTGAGGTCCCTCATGAAAGCAACACTGAGAAGAGATAATCTGCAGACGTTCTTGGATTTCGAACATCTGTAGATTTTCTCTTCTTTGTGATTCGACTACTACTGTGAGTGTTGCTTTAAAATAACCCAGTTATTTTTGCACCATTCCAAAATCTACCTCCCAATGTCTTCCCCAGTGTGTAGAGTATCGCTGCCTCTCATGGTGGAGTAACTCCCTCAATGGGTGGAGAAACATTGCCTCCAGTAACGCAGTAAAAGGGTCTCTCATGATAAGCAGCAATGGATAATGTATCTTCTCTGTTAAGGCAATGAAACTGCTTCTAGTGAAATAGTGGCATTGTCTGCAGTGATGCAATCTCTAAGGATGGAGTACGTGTCTCCAATGACAGTGTAAATCTGCCTCAGTAGGAACAGCTCTAGCGATGAAGTATCCTTCTGTGATAAGCACCTATCTACCAATGGAATAACATCACCTCTTGTCATGGAGTAATTCTGCCTCTAATAATGGACGACAATCCCTCAAGAGATGAAGTTATGTCACCTCTTTTGATGAGTAAGTTTCCCTCTAATAATGGTATAAACCATGCATCTAGTGTTAGAATAGTATTTAAATGCTTTTTATGGCCTCAAGTAATGAAGCAACCTACCCTGCCATGATGTAGTTTACAAGTCTTCCAGCGATGTAGAGACATGCCCTCTAGTGATGATTTGTTGCACTCTCTAACACGGAGTAAAAACCTTAGCAACGCTGGAGGAACTCGGCATGTCAGGCAGCATAATAAGCTGTCGACGTTTTCTGTCTAGGGATGAAATAAACCCATCCTCCACCTTTACTACCAATTCTGTACCCCCCCCCCCTCCCCTTCCAGTACTGCACTAACATTTCCTCTATTGATGGTTATACCCCTATTTGTGGCAAAACTCTGGAGTGTGTTAATTGAATTGAATTATTGGGAAAGAGGGGGTGGGAGATGGTGGGTGATAGTCTCTTTCCAGCTTCCCAAACAATTATTAAGGCAATAATACCATTCTCTGAGGATGCATTCCTGAGCTTGTCAATCAGTTTGGCTGATGCTTGCTTTCTGCAACTGTGCTTAGGAAATAGCAAGTGCCAAGTAATTCATTGCTTTCCACCTCCAAACGAATGATTTATTTTAAGTATCAATGCAGTTTGCAAAAAATACATGATTTCTTGCATGGTAAAAGAAAGGAAGGAAACAATATTTTGCAGTCTGATACTTATGTTTTAATGCCATGTGCCAAGATTTAACAAGCTACAAACAACAGACTGGAATACACTTTGCAAATATCATTCAAGTTGAAATAAAATGCTTTGCTAGAAGTCTATTTGAGTTGAAATTAATGTCAAAAACTAGCAAGTGCTTCCTGGGTGGCAGGGTGCTCATTTAATCCAATGCTTTTTGCAGAAATAAGCAGTACAAGCAGATTATTGCATGAATGTCCACCTTATCACTTTATGCAATACAGATTTAAGTTGCAAATTGCAATGAGAACACTAAAAGCTTCTATTCACATATGCATGCATAAGATATTTGAATGAATGCAAACTTATCAAGGAAGCAAAGTTATAGGGAGATACGAATGTAAGAAATTGGTCAGCGGTAGACTATTTGGCCCATAGAAGTCCTACTCCACAATTAATAAAGACTTCAGTTGCAAACGTGAAAAAGCCTGAAGATTCTGGAAATCCAAATCAACATGCACAAAACACTGGAGGAACTCAGCAGGTCATGCAGCATCTTTGGAAAAGAGTAAACTGTTAAGATGTGCATAAGATGATGATGATTGTGTGGATAGTCAGAGGCTTTTTTCCCAGGGCTGAAATGGCTAGCACGAGAGGGCACAGTTTTAAGGTGCTTGGAAGTAGGTACAGAGGAGATGGTAGGGTTAAATGTTTTACGCAGAGAGTGGTGAGTGCATGGAATGGGCTGCTGGCAATGGTGGCGGAGGCAGATACGATAGGGTCCTATAACTTTTGGATAGGTACATGGAGCTTAGAAAAATAGAGGGCTATGGGTAAGCCTAGTAATTTCTAAGGTAGGGTCATGTTCAGCACAGCTTTGTGGGTCGAACAGTCTGTACTGTGCTGTAGGTTTTCTATGTTTCTATGTTAACATTTCGGCCCAAGACCCTTCATCAGGACTTTAGGGCTTGCTAAAGGGTCTTGGCCCAAAATGTCAATTGCTTACTCTTTTCCATAGATGCTGACTGACCTGCTGAGTTCCTCCAGCATTTTGTATGTGTTGCTTAAGACTTCAGATGATCAGATCTATAGTTTTAATAGCACTTCCCACCTCATTTATATAACTTTTCATTTTTGTGGAATCCAAAGGTTCATCTGTTTAACTGTCATTGTGCTTATAAACATCAAAGAATGGAATAATAAATTTCCATCCACCACGGGGATACACTTGGATTTGCATTTTGATCTACATTATCCTTGAGTCTACAAATGTAAACCGAAACTATCCCACATACTTCCCAGCCATGCCGATCAGATTTTAGCATCCACCCTCAAATAACGTCCAACCCTCACCTGTAATTGTATGTTGGTTATCCTTGCCCAGGTTCTCCTTATTCTGGAGCACCAACGACTCTTAGTCTATTGAAGATTATTTGCCCTGGATGGAAAGGATTGGTACTTGAGAATATTTATAAATATGGTCAGATACAACAATTGTCATCATAGATACCTCAGCATGGATCTGAAAAATAAAGTTGAATAAATGAGGTTGCCAGTGTACCTATCATCTTTAGAAATGATTCTATTTAAATATCTCCTTATCTGAGGAGAGCTGGGATTCAGTTCTCAAATCGGTTAACTCAACCTCTCTTTGTGCTCGCCACTGCCTTTTACAGTTTAAGATTGTTCATAGAGCCCATATGTCTAAATCTAAACTATCTCGATTCTACCCTAGCATTAGTCTGCTCTGTGATAAATGCAAGAGGGGCGTGGCCTCTCTCATCCATATGTACTGGTTCTGTCCTAGCTTGGAGAAATTCTGGAAAGATGTCTTCACTACGTTATCGTGTATTCTGAATCAGCACCTAGAACCAAACCCCTTAATTGCTCTGTTTGGTTTTTGGGGCGAAACAGATTTATGTCTGGGTCCGACCAAATGCCGAATATTATCCTTTGCCTCTCTCCTGGCTAGACGCTTGATCCTCCTCAGATGGAGAGATGCTGCCCTGCCCACTCATGCTCAATGGCTTAATGACATCATGGCCTGTTTGGACCTCGAAAAAATTCATTATTCAGTTCTCAATTCGGATCTAAAGTTCCATAAGGTCTGGGGACCTTTTATCGAGTACTTTCATAACCTTCCTCTTGACTAGGGTTTTTTTTTCTCTTCGGACCCTTGCTTTCAGCTCCTTTTTTTTTCTGGTAGAAGGCATTATTACCCTCTGTTGCTGAGTGTATTCACAGTCTGGGAGTCTGGCTGTCCTGACTTATACTCTCTATATTGTGTTGTGGTTGGTCTGGAGTTGCTGTTGTTTTTTCTTGTGTTGTGGGGCTTGGGGAGGACACTAAGCTTACTTGTCTTTAATTTAGGTGCTTTTTTTTTTGCTAAATTCTCTTCCTTTGTAGCATATTGTTATTGTATGCTTAATTTTGCACTGTTTTAATGTTCCTCATTGGGATTTGGGGTTTTTAATTTGTAAAATGTTTTGAAAAACTAAAAAAAAAAATTAAAAAAAAACCAAAAAACAAATGATTCTATGTTGGGATGAAAAGAATGAACGGTCAGTAATATGATCAAGTCAAATATTCATTTCCTTGATTCCTATCATTTCTTGTCAACACCTTATATTGCAGATAGCCTCCAAGCTGATGGTATAAATAATAATTTCTCCTTCTGGTGAATAAAATTCCCCCATTCCTCTATTCCCCACTCTGACCTTCTACTTCTCACCTGCCTTATACTTCCCCTGGGTCACCTCCTCCTTCCCTTTCTTCTGTGGTCCACTCTCCTCTCCTATCCGATTCTTTCTTCTTCAGCCTTTGACCTTTCTCACCCAGCTGGCTTCACCTATCATCTTTCAGCTAGTCCTCATTGCCCTCCCTCCACCTTTGTATTCAGGCGACTTACCACCCCCCACCCCTAGTCCTGATGAAGGCTCTCTGCCTGGAATGTTGACTGTTTACTCTTTTCCATAAACGCTACCTGACCTGCCGAGTTCCTTCAGCATTTTCTGTGTGTTGCTTCAGTTTCAGCATCAACAGATTTTTTGTGTTTGTTATTAATTAGTCCATTTTCTCTTTTATTGAAATGCCTCCATCAATTCATTTGCTGTGCTTAGAAACTGCATTAGAGTATGGGATAGAATTGGGATCCAGACAATAGCGTAACTCTTAATAATTTATTAACTAATAAGCTTTTGAAATCCTCAGTCTTGCCCTGATGTTCAAACGGATTTCTTTAGGTTTTTTTCCAGTTTCAGTGCTGTCATTTAGTTTATGTGGTGATTGTGTGATTCCCTTTTTATTCTTTTAAACTGCTTTAAGCTTTGACAAGGGGATATAGCATAATCAATTAATTCACCCAGTGCTTCTTAATTTCTTCCTCCTTTACTCTCTCTATACCCATGACTGTGTCACCACTCACAGCTTTTACCTGCTAATTAAATCGGCTGACAAATCTACACTGATTGGCCTAATCTCAAATAATAATAAGGCAGCTTACGAAGAAGAAATCATCACCATGACACAGTGGTGTCAAGAAAACAACCTCTCCCTCAGTGTCGCAAAAACAAAGGAGCTGGTTGTGGACTACAGGAGGAATGGAGACAGGTTAATCCCTATTGACATCAATGGATCTGGGGTTGACAGGGTGAACAACTTTAAATTCCTTGGCATAAACATCACTGAGGATCTCATGTAATCTGTACATACCAACTTCGTGGTGAAAAAGACACAACAGCACCTCTCTTACCTCAGACAGTTGAAGAGGTTTGGTATGGGTCCCCAAATCCCAAGAACTTTCTACAGGGACATAATTGAGAGCATCCTGACTGGCTGCATCACTGCCTGGTATGGGAACTGTACCTCCCTCAATCGTAAGTCTCTGCAGAGAGTGGTGTGGACAGCCCTGTGCATCTGTAGATGTGAACTTCCCACCATTCAGGACATTTACAAAGACAGGTGTTTAAAGAGGGCCCAAAGGATCATTGGGGACCTGAGTCACCCCAACCACAAACTGTTCCAGCTGCTACCATCTGGGAAGTGGTACCGCAGTGTAAAAGCCAGGACCAGCAGGCTCTGGGATAGCTTCTTCCACCAGGCCACCAGACCGATTAAATCATGCTGACACAACTGTATTTCTACGTTATATCAACTATCCTGTTGTGCATTCTATTTATTGTAAATTACTATAAATTGCACATTGCACATTTAGACAAAGACGTAACATGAAGATTTTTACTCCATGTATGCGAAGGATGTAAGTAATAAAGTCAATTCAATTCAATTCATAATGGTCCCTGCATTGGTTAGTTCAAAATATACATTCATCGGCCACATTATTAGATATTATTTATTGGGTATACACTGGTATACCTCCTCGTTAATGCAAATATCTTATCAGCCAATCATCTGGTAGCAACTCAATGCATAAAAATATGCAAGAGATACAGTTGTTCAGACCAAGCAATCAAATGGGGAATAAGTGTGATCTCAGTGACTTTGACTGTGGAATAGTTGTGGCAGATGAGGTGGTTTGAGTATCTCAGAAACTGCTCATCTCCTGGGATATTTACAAGCAACTGTCTCTCGAAAATGTCGCAAAACAAGAGAAAAACCCAGTGTGTGGCAATTCTGTGGTGAAATTGCTATGTTAATGAGAGAAGTCAAAGGAGAATGGGCAAACTGGTTCAAACTGACAGGAAGACGACAGCAACTCAAGTAACCATGTGTTACAACAGTGGTTTGCAGAGGGGAAGTGATTGGGCTACAGCAGCAGAAGACCATGAACATACACTATGTCCACTTTATCAGGTCCAGGGGGTATCTGGTACAATGGTCAGAGTGTATATGCTCCCTCTGTTCCAACCATGAAGCAAATAAGGATACACAGACTTTTGTCAATTTCATTCCTCTGAGTTCAGGGACTAGTTACTCATTAGCATTAGAAACGATTTATTCAGGACAGCAGAGAATGCAAATTAGAGAAAAAAAGAGTTTCCAGTCCAGGCTGGCGAGGATCTTCTGATTCTTTACTCTCTTTTAAAAATTTTGGGATTCATAGGACCTAATAATACTCCTCAAATGTCAGATCGTTGAGATGTTCATGTGCTTCTGCTTCTTATCTACAATGATCTTATCCCTTGCTCACTGCTGAAGGGCTCTTGATACTTGAGCTTTCAGCATTTAATTCTAGAAACCCTCAACAATGTGCTGCCATTCTGGGATCAGGCTGCTCAACATCATTTTCTCTGCATCTCTTACCTCCAGAATTAAATAGTCTTTCATCTCAGTAGCTTATAATCCTTCTGAATGTGGGTCATTGGTACCTAGAAAAATCCAAAAAAAGCTGCTAAAACCAAACCAGAAAATCTTGGGATATCTCAAGAAATCAGGCAGCATCTGTAGACAGAAAAATAATCAATGCTTTGGATGAGTGATCAGTACTTCAACTGTTCCCTCTTTCTGTTTTTTGCGTGTTCTTCAGCCTAATAGATTTAGTCGGACTGAAGAAAAGATGTGCAGAAGGGTCTAGGTGAGGTTCATTATGTCACATTGGAAGTATGGTTTTCTGATGACATTCAACCTATAAAGCTAACTTCTCCATGAAGCAGTTCTCTCAACACAACTCAAAGAGCTGCACCTGCACGGCTTCCGCGAACTGGATTCAACCCTGATCTCCTTTGGTACCTGTATGAAGTATATATATTATACATGGGCTTCCACCAAGTGCTTCAGTTCATGGTCATTGTAAATTGCCTCACGTCTGCAGGTGAGAGGTAGAACCTGGGAAGTGGTGACAGGAGTAAAAGTTATGGGAAAGTTATGGGAAAATTATCAGGTGAACAGAATTGCTCTGAGAACCAGCATAAACTCAGTAGATGGAACTGGCCTCTTTCTATGTTATAAGAAAATACTGTGTATATTGAGTACACTTATGGCACACCTATCTTACTATAATGTGCATGTTCCAATCTAACAAATTAATGTGTTTCCATATGTAGTATCTAAGAAAGTTATTTACATGAATTTCCAGGAAGGATTAAGCAAGGTTTCACTGAAGAGAACACTAACAAAAGTGAAATACTGTGGAAATAGAACCAACCTATTAGACCAGGGACAGGTTATGTGAGTAGGCTAAAAATAGAAGTTAATACTTGGACTTGTGAAATATTGATCGAAGCATTTTCTAAATGACGACATACTAGGAACTGAGTATGAGTGAAGAATCTATTTACTGATATCACTAATAAAAATAAAACCCAGTGGACGGATACAGAAAATGCTTTAAAAAGCTCATACATTTTTGCTTTTCGTCGTCTTCTTCTTCCTTCTTCTTTAATCCTTTTCGCTCCTTGTGGAGCATAGAGCCTCAACAAAAGTCCTCCACTTCCTGCGATACAGGGCTGAAATACCAATGGTTAGCTTTCTAAACAACTTGCATGATCCACGGACCCATTGGTTAATTGTAGTGGTCCTCAACATAAAAAAGGTTGGGCACTCCTGTGGCTAGTGGAATACTGTCAGCTGTAGTGAATCCAGACTTGAGCTTTCATCTCGAGAAGGACTTTGTGTCCCAAGGTACAATACAGTTTCATCGGAATGATATTTAAATGATTAACTTTGTGGACAGATTGTATAGATGAGATAACTCTGTTTACTATTGAAGATTAATTATCAACAGAACGATCTCATCAATACCATCTGTCCACCAAATCAAACAAAATTAATCACTAATGGACTGGAATAAGTATTTACAGTCATAAACCTGCTTTATTCAATGATATTATCTGGGACTAACTTTCAGATACTTTGTTTTGCCTCATGTCTCTTAATTCCCTGGGAGCATAGCAATCGATTAACATGAGATTTAAAATTAACATTTATCCCAGACACACAATCCCTGATCTGTTCGTGTAGGCATGGTATTTATGTGGCCAAGCTACTTAAGTCCAGTGTCAATGATATCCCACAAGCTGTTGATTGTAGAAATTGTCACGACTGCCATGCCGGGGCAGAGGGTTAGGTTGTCTCTTCGTAAAGGTGTTCCTTGCCATTGAGTAGACCACTCAGGAAAGTTGTCAATGGTTTTCTGCGTGCAGGCGTGCGCTGCTTCAGTTGCTAGAAGAATTGTGAATGGAATTGAGCATTGTGTAATCATCAGTAATCATCATTTCAATTCTGACCTTATGGTTGGAAGACTATTGATGAACAGCTAAAGGCGGCTGAGCCTAGGGCACTGCCTGAGGAACTCTTGCGATGGTTCAACCCTGCCATACCTTTCAGATTGAACTCTTCGATATAGGCAACATTATAGTGCTTGGAATCAGGTTGTCCTGGAAATACAGAAACCAGGTGTTTGTGTAGAATTTACTGAACAGTAAATTGTTGATTGATAACACTATTTATGCACTTTCCATCACTTTACTGACAACTGAGGGAAGATTGTTTGGGGGTAGGAACTGGTTAATTGGATTTTGCCTACTTTTTAAAGAACAGGACAAGTCTAATGAAGTGGACTGCATCGAGCTGACTGAGGACTGGTTTCCATAATGGTGGAATCTCAGGAAAAAGATCAGGTAAATTATCCATTCAGCATTTCTGGATGAACATAGCTGCTGATACTTCAGCCTTGCTCTTATTACTTTCAAGTTGAGCCCCCTCATTATTGAGGATGAGGGGCTCTTGGAGCCTCTCCCTCAGATTAACTCTTTAAATGTTCACCAGCATTAACAGCACATTGTGGAAGGACTGGAGAGTTTTCATTTGATCTGTTGGCTATGAGATGATTTTGCTCTTTTTAATGGATGCAATTCTTTTCTCAGATCAGTGTACATACGTCCTTAAGTCGCAGCTTCATCAGATTAGTTCCTCATGTTTAGATAGGTCTGATGCTGCTCCTAGCATACCATGCAGTCTTGCCGTTGAACTAGTGTTGATTTCCTGGTTGATAGGAGATCCGTGGGGCTACAGTATGTGTTTTGTGTTTCCGCAGCTACTGTTGAGGATAGAAAATTGCATTAAGTCACAATTTGAGTTTGTACATTTCCGCCGGAATTTTTCTGACTGACAAAGGTAATACTGGAGGAAGAAGCTGGAGAAATGCTATACTGTCATTCGGAATCTTACACAATTTTATTTGCTGATGTTACAACAGATGAGTGGGCCGGTCCCCAAGAAAACTAACACATAACTTTCCTACCTCCTCACTGTTTCTGCAGTAGGGTGGGCCGATGAACAACCCGAACATGTTCTGCAGCCACTAAAATATAAATTTGCCATATTAGCAGTCTTAATGTCATAAGACCTTTTATCGCCATATATAGCTGCACATCTTTCAGTTTCCACCTCCTTGTGTATAAATTTGTGGAGTGACAAATGTTTCTAGCTCCTATGCGAAGTATCACATTACCTTCCATAATTAGAATGATAAGCAACGCTGAAAGTACCTTCCCCACCCATACCACATGTAAGTCAAGTAAAGTAAACATAAGTACAATTTTGAATAAAGTAAAAAAAAATGAGGAATGCATTATAAAAATAGGGCCTGGAAAAATAAGCAACTCCTTGAATATGCTATAAATCCAGCCACAAGGGAAAATGTTAGATTTAATGCAACTTATTAGATGGAAACATGTTTTGCAGATGAATTAAATTGACAGAACTGAAAATCTATCACTTTTGTCTTTATTCATCATTTGGTTATGTTTTCAGCTACCTCATCTCTGAAAGGTCCGCTTAGCCATTCCATTGCTGGTGAATCTGCTAGGGTTCCAGTAAAAGACTGAGAAAACATTTACTAGAAAATGAAATCAATTGAAATGCAGTAACACCCCAGAGCCTCAAGGCAGCACACTGCGATTTCTAAAAGGGACGTGCATTGTATTTCTACCACTTAATTTCTCCGCAGTTTTCTCAGCAGAAAGATGAACATGTGGAAGATGACAACGTAGGGGAGGGTTCTACAAAGAGTAGTCAAAACTTTCCAATGCGTCACCGGCACCAGTCTATCATCTAATCAAGAGAAAGGTGCTGGAAAAAGGCCAGCGATATCATGTAAGATCCCACCTAGCCTGCTTATGGACTGTAGGTCAGACACCCTCAGGGAAGGGCCTATACAGCATGCATGCCAGGACTACCAAACTCAGAAAAAGTTACCTCCCACCAAGCTGTCAGGCTGATCAACACCTCCACCCATTAACCGACCCTATTACACCCTCACCACCACTACTTTATCATTTCCTGTCAGAGTCACCTTATGTACAGACACTCCTGTGCCTGGTGTCACTTTATGTACATGCAATCAGACTATGTATATAAGCTTATCTTATGTATTTAGTGATTTTTAAAATTGTGTTCTTTATACTTATTGTGTTCTTTTTATGCTGCATCAGAGCTAGATTAAAAATCATTTTGATCTCTTTTGCATTTGGGAACTGCTGAATGACAGTAAGCAATCTTGAGTTTTAGCTAAAATGAATGCTTCTCTCCATGTTTGTGTTCTGCTGATGAGAAGCAGAATCATAAAAGACAACTAAGACACAACTGATTCTGAAAACTGATAATGCTGGAAAGGTGCAGCAACCAGCCTATGGCCGTAGAGAGTGGATGTCGAACACTTCCGCACCATCCACCACGAGCAGGACTTCCCAGTGGCCAAGCATTTTAAATCAAAATCCCATTCCGACATGCTGATTCACGTCCTCTTCTTGTGTCAAGATAAGGCCTCCTCAGGGTGGAGGAGCAACACCCTACATTCCGTCTGGGTACGCTCCAACCTGATGGCATGAATATCAATTTCTCCTTCCGATAAACAAATTCCACCCCCCCCCATTCCTCTAATCCCCAATCTGATGTTTTATTACTTCTCATCTCCTTATTACTCCCCCCAGGTCCCTACCTCCTCCCCTTTCTCCTACTGTACACTCTCCTCTCCTATTGGATACGTCTCCAGCCTTTGACCTTCCCCCGCCGCCTGGCTTCACCTTTCACCTTCCAGCTGGCCTCTTTCCCCTCCCATTCACCTTTTTATTCTGGCGGTCGACTGCATACTCTTTTCCATAGATGCTGCCTGATCTGCTGAGTCCCTGCAGCTCTGTGTGTGTGTGTGTGTGTGTGTGTGTGTTTTTTTTTGGACTTTCAACATCTGCAGACTTTCTTGTGTGTGAGATTAGCATTCATATTTTGTTGATTATTCATCACTTTCTGTAGGTATTCAAGATTAGACCATAAGACATAGGAACAGAATTAAGCCATTCAGTCCATTTAGTCTGCTCCGCCATTCCATCATGGCTGACCTCAGATTGCACTCAACCCCATACACCCACTTTCTCGCCATATCCTTTGATGCTCTGACCGATCAGGAAACTTCTGCCTGAAACATATGCACTGCAGTCTGTGGCAGAGCATTCCACAGATTCACTACTCGTCAATTTTGAGGCTGTGCCCTCTAGTTCTGGATACTCACACCATGGGAAACACCCTCTCCACATCCACCCTATCTAGTCCTTTCAACATCCCGTAGGTTTCAATGAGATCCTCCCGCATTGTTATAAATTCCAGTGAGTACAGGCCCAAAGCTACCAAATGCTCTTCATATGTTAACCCCTTCATTCCTGGAATCGTCCTTGTGAACCTCCTCTGGACTCTCTCCAATGACAACACATCCTTTCTGAGATATGGGGCCCAAAACTGTTGACAATACTCCAAGTGTGGTCTTATAAAGCCTCGGCATTATATCCTTGCTTTTATATTCTATTCCTCTTGAAATAAAAGCCAACATTGTATTTGCCTTCTTTACCACAGACTCAACCTGTAAATTAACCTTCTGGAAGTCTTGTACAAGGACTCCCAAGTCCCTCTGCACCTCTGATGTTTGAGTTTTCTCCGCATTTAGATAATAGTCCACACAATGGTTCCTTTTAGCAAAATGTATTATCTTATATTTCCCAACACTATTCCATCTGCCACTTTTTTGCCCATTCTTCCTATTTGTCTAGGTCCTGCTGCAATCGTACTGCTTCCTCAGCACTATCTACTCTTCCACCTATCTTCATATCATCCAAACTTTGCCACAAAGCCATCAATTCCATTATGCAAATCATTGACAAACAATGAGAAAAACAACGATCCTTATACTGACCCCTGAGGAACACCACTAGTCACTGGCAGCCAACCAGAAAAGGCCCCCTTTATTCCCACTCACTTTGTCCTGTCTGTCAGCTATTCCTCTATTTATTCCAGTATCTTTCCTGTAATGTCATAGGAGCGTAGAAGGTTGAGGGGGGATTTGATAGAGGTATTTAAGATTATGAGGGGGATACATAGAGTTGATGTGGATAGGCTTTTTCCATTGAGAGTAGGGGAGTTTCAAACAAGAGGACATGAGTTGAGAGTTAGGGGGCAAAAATTTAGGGGTAAAACGAGGTGGAACTTCTTCACTCAGAGAGTTGTCGCTGTATGGAACGAGCTTCCAGTAGAAGTGGTAGAGGCAGGTTCGATATTATCATTTTAAAACAAAATTGGATAGGTATATGGACAGGAAAGGAATGGAGGGTTATGGACCTTGTGCAGATCAGTGGGACTAGGTGAGAGTAAGCGTTCAGCACAGACTAGAAGGACCGAGATGGCCTGTTTCTGTGCTGTAATTGTTATATGATTGTATCTTGTTAAGCAGTCTCATGTGTGGCACCTTATCAAACGCCTTCTGAAAATCCAAGTAAATGACATCCACTGCCTCTCCTCTGTCCACCCTGCTTATTACTTCCTCAAAGAACTGTAACAGATTTGTCAGGAAATATTTCCCTTTACAGAAACCATGCTGACTTTGACTTATTTTATCAACAGTCTTCAAGTAACCTGAAACCTCAACCTTAATAATCGACTCAAGCACTTTCCCAACCACTGAGTTTAGGCTAACTGGCCTATAATTTCCTTTCTTTTACCTTCCTTCTTTCTTAAAGAGTGGAGTGGCATTTTCAATCTTCTAGTCCTCCAGGACCATGCCAGAATCAAGAGTTTCTTGAAAGATCTTGACCAATGCATCTGTTATCTCTTCAGCAATCTCTCTGGGGTCTCTGGGATGTAGTCCATCTGGTCCAGGTGACTTATCCACCTTAAGACTTTTCAGTTTGCCTGACACTTTTTCCTTTGTAATAGCAATGGCACTCACTCCTGCTCCCTGACACTCACGGACTTCTGGCACACAGCTGGTGCCTTTCACAGTGAAGACTGAATCACAGTACTTATTAAGTTCATCTGTCATTGCTTTGTCCCCCATTACTACCTCACCAGCATCACTTTTACAGTTGTCCAATATCAACTCTCATCTCCCTTTTACTCTTTATATCTGATTATATTACATTGTTTTATGTTTTATATTATTGGCTAGTTTGCCCTTTTATTCCATCTTTTCCCTTTTTATAGCTTTTTTGTTACCTTTTGTTGGATTTTAAAGGCTTCCCAATCATCCAACTTCCCACTCACTTTTGTTGCCTTATATGCCTTTTCCTTGGCTTTTATGCAGTCCTTGTCAGCCACATTTACCTACCCCTGTCATTTGAGAACAACTTCCTCTGTGGGTCATATCTACCCTGCACCTTGTGAACTATTCCCAGAAACTTCAGCCATTTCTACTCTGCCGTCATCCGTGCCAGTATCCTCCTCCAATCCACCTGGGCAAGCTCCTCTCTCACGCCTCTGTAATTACCTTTATTCCACTGATACATGTGACTTGTGCTTCTCCCTCTCAAATTGCAGTATGAATTCAATCATATTATGATCACTGCTTTCTTAGGGTTGCTTTACGTTAAGCTCCCTGATAAGGTCTGGGTTATTACACAACACCTAATCTAAGATGACCTTTCAAGCACAAGCTGCTTGAAAAAGCCACCTCATAGGCATTCAACAAACTCCCTCTCTTATGATCTGATATCGACCTGATTTACCCAATCCCCTGGCTTATTAAAGTCCCCCTTTATAACTGTGTCATGCTACCTTTATTACATGCCTTTTTTGGCTCCGTTTGCAATCTCAACCCCATACCTTGGCTACTATTTGGAGGCTGATATACCCTTGCAGTTTCCTAACTCCACTCACAAAGGTTCAACATTCTCTGATCCTATGTCACCTCTTTCTGAAGATGTAATTCAATTTCTTACCAACAGAACTACACCACCACCTACACTGTCATGCCTGTCCTTTCGGCACAAAATATATCCTTTGATATTAAGCTCCCAACTATGACCTTCTTTCAGCTACGACTTAGTGATGCCCATAATGTCATATCGACCAATCTGTAATTGTGCCATGAGTTCACCCACCTTATTCCGAACGCTATGCACATTTAAATACAGCACCTTTAGTCCTGTGTTCTTTGTCCTTTTGAACTTTGCTTCTGTGGCACTGTTTAACTCTTTGCTCTGTCATGCACTTGTACCCACTCGTTGCCTCGTCCTTTCTTGCATTTATGTTACATCCATCATCTACTTGTAAACCTGCTGGTTCATCCTCACCTCTATGATACTGGTCCCCATTCTCCTGCCATATTAATTTAAGCCACTCCCAACAGCTCTAGTCAACCTGACCGCAAAAATAATGGTTCCCCCTTGGATTAAAGTGCAACCCATCCATTTGGTACAGGTCACACCTGCCCCAGAAAGCAGCAGCCTGTCCGGACTCTGGATTGGGGATTGCCAAACTTTATGTGGATTTTCTGGTGTAGTCTGTTTTGTCATGTGCTTTTGTGATATCATTCTGGAGGAACATTGTCTCATTTTTTAACTGCATTGCATTTGTGGTTTCTAAATAACAATAAACCGAAATTCAATTCAATTCAATTCAATCCCAATTATTCAGAAATCCGAGTCACCGTCCCCTGCTTCAGCATTTATCTGCCATCTTGTTCTATTCCTATCCTCACTGTTGCACGGCACAGGTAGCAATCCTGAGATTACTGCCTTTACTTACCATTGTTTTGTATATGTATTTTCCATAACTTATTAGAGAAAAAAAATGATGCATACAAAAGCAGGGTTGGTGATCATTTCCAGTTCTCCACAAGTGCACCCAATTATCAAATTCAGTTTCAACAGAGAGTTTTGCAAAGGTACACTTAGAATTGTCTGTGTTACTGTGTTTTATGAAGGAATATTTTATTGCCTGTAGCTGTCAGCTTTGCATGGAAATGATGACTTACTGTTTTTCAGAGAGAACATACAAATATATATCGAAAAGCTGCTGCAAAACCTCGTGTACCTATGTGTTTAAGGGGAAATTGTTTACAACTGTTGTTTTACCGCAAATATTTAATAAATTTTAATTTAGTAAATACACCCTGTAGAGAGACTGTGACAAAAGATAGGCAGAGGAAAAAAAAACATAATTCCAATCTGTTGGATGGGTTAAAATGTGATTATCTTAATCAGGAACAAGGACAGTAATACTAGAACATGGATCAGTACATGGAACTATGACATTGTCAATATTGTAGAGACTTGGCCGTCACAAGGGCAGGAATGGTTTGGATGTTTCAAAAGGCACAGGGAGGGAGGAAAAAGAGTCAGGAATGGCATTGATAATCAGGGACAGGATCACAGCAGAAAGGAAAGACATCACAGAGGGATTGTTTACTGCGTCAGTATGGGTGGAAGTCAGAAAGGGAACAATCACTTTTTTGGGAGTATTCTATAGATCTCTCCCATTTATAACAGAGACACGGAGGTGCAGATCCAGAGCAGATTTTGAAAAGATGCAAAAGTAACAGGGGCTGCTATCATGGGTGACATTAACTTCACTGATACTGATCAGCATCTCCTAAGTGCAAAGCAGTGCAAACTTGTTAAATGTGTCTTGGAGGGATTCCTGACATAGTAAGTAGACAGGCTGACTAGAGGAGAGGTCACACTGCAACTGGTACCAGCAATGAACTTGATCAGGTGACATCTCTTGGTGGACGAGCTTTTCAGCGAGAATGACCATAACTCCCTGACCTTGGACAGGAACAGGAGCAGACGGTATAGGAATTCATTTAAATGGGGAGAGCAAAACATGATGGTATTTGGCATAAATTAGAAATGGATGTATTCAGAGGATGCACAAAGGAAATGTGGAGGTTGTTTAGGGAACACTTACATGGGGTTGTCCCACTGAGGCAGGGAAAAGATAGTCGGGTGAAGGAACCATGGCTGACAACAACATCTTGTCAAGAGGAAGCTTATTTAAAGATTAAAAACAAGGTTTAGACGGGGCTCTTGAGAGTTACAAAGTAGCCAGGAAGAAGCTTTTAAAAATGGACTTAGGAGAGCTAGAAGGGGCCATGAGAAGACCTTGGTGAGTAGGATTAAGGAAAATTCCAAGTCATTCTGCATGTACATGAAGAACAAGAGGATGAAGGTAGGACCAATCAGGAATAAAAGAGGGAAACATGTACCTTGAGTTGGTGAAGATGGGGGACTCCTTAATTAATACATTGCTTCAGTATTCACAAGTGAGAGGGGCCTTGACATTTGCGAGGACAGCATAGAACAAGGCGCTATGCAAGAACCTGCTGACATTAAGAAAGAGGACATGCTGGAACTTCTGGAAAACTTTAGGATGGTTAAGCTGCCAAGTTCTGACAGGATATACCCCTGGTTTCTACAGGAAGAGAAGGAGGAGATTGCTGCAACTTTAGTGATAATCTTTGCATTCTCACTGGCCACAGGAGTAGCACTAGAAAATTGGAGGGAGGCAAATGTCATTTCCTTGTAATAGGTATAACCTTGGGAATAATAGACCAGTGAGTTTTACTTCAGTGATGGACAAACTATTGGAGAAGCTTCTTAGGGACGGGATTTATAAGTATTTGGAGTAGCGTAATCTGATTAGGGAGATTCAACATGGCTTTGTAAGGGTCAGGTCATACCTCATAACTCTTTGAGGAAGTGACAAAATGTATTGATGAAGGCAGAGCAGTGAATGTTGTGTATATGGATATTAGTGAGGCAGGCTATTCAAAAACTCAGGGATCCAGGCTGCATGGATTCAGAATTAGCTTGTGTGGATTCAGGAAGGTAGAGGGGAGTAGTAAATGGAGCGTATTTTGTCTCGAGATCAGTGACTAGCAGTATTCTGCAGGGGTCTGGCACCCCTGCTCTTTGTGATGTTTATAAATGACTTGAATGAGGAAATGGAAGGGTGAGTTGGTAAGTTTTCAGATGCTATGAACAGAGAAATCTTGGGTTCCATGTTATCAAAATTGCAGTGCAAGTTTATAGGTCAGTTAAGAAGGTGTATAGCCTTCATCAATCAGGGACTTGAGTTCGAAAGCTGCGAGGTAATGTTGCTGCTCTATAAAACTCCAGCTAGACCACACTTGGAATATTGTGTTCAGTTCTGGTTGCCTCATTATAGGAAGGATATGGAAGCTTTAGAGAAGGATCAGATGAGATTTATCATCTGATAAATCTGTGCTGCTGCTGCTGGATAGAAAGCATGTCTTATGAGGTCAGCTTGAACGAGAGTCATAGATAGACGGGACAGCCAGATACATTTTCCAAAGGCCGCGATGGCTAATACAAGGGGGCATAACTTTAAAGTGTTTGGAGGAAAGAGCTGGGGGATGTCAGAAGTAGGTTCTTACACAGAGAGGCCGGTGCATGGAACATGAAGGGAATGAACTGTGTTGTGTTGTTCTATGTGCAAAATAAATGAGGTAGAGCTTAGAATGACTAGATGAATAATCCAAACATAAAATGGCTAACCTGGGTGAAAAATTTTAGATATATTTTTTCAAATAAGTTTAGTAAGTGGATGCTGCCAGCAAGATACCCAAATGTTTGATGTTTATATATTCCAGTTTGACATGACAACAAGTTTTTTTTTGTTGATTTGTGAAAGGCTGAGGGCTGGATTATGCTGGCCCTGCTTGTGGTAGCAAACTCTGCTGGTGGTCTCCTCAATCCCATGCCCCCTTGGACTGGAAGTAGAGACCAATTCTTATTATCAGTTTTAAAAAGGATAAATTTTGTAAGTTAGCGTGTAGCAACAAATGAGTTCAATTCACACATTTCCAAAAGAAGTTGATGTTAAGAGTGACATTATCTTATTCCAGGCTTCCTACAGAAAGATAAGTGAAGGGAAGGGGAATTCCAGAACTCAAGATCCAAGTATCAGGAGTGCAGTCTAACTGGAGTGTGATGCTCTTCATGCGATTAGTACTAGTGACCAAAGATAAAGATAAATAGGATGTGAAAATTTGCCCATAAGGTCAAAATTTGGGTGGATTTAGTAATCAGATTAGACATCTCCTCTTGTACTGACCCATGGGATTTGTGAGTGATTGTTTCCGAGGATGTTGACGGAAACTTTCTGATATCAGAATGGAAGCAGGTGAATAATTGTGGTTTGATGCCCGGTTCTGACATGAGCTGTGCTATTTTATGGGGCTACAAGTAAGAATTTCAAATGATTACTGTGTCATATCAAAGCTGGAATCAAAAAAGGGGGAGAGACTTGATGAAAAATTGCGTTTCGATTAAATATACTCTAAAGTTGACTTGAGAGGCTGTTTGGCCCTCTCTTGGTCCTTATCTGTGACCACATCTTTGAGCATGCATTTCCATGAATGTTTAAAGTTCAAAGTAAATTTATTATCAAAGTCACCATCTTCTTGTGGGCATTATTAATCTATAGAATAATAACCATGACAGAATCAATGAAAGACCACACAAACCTGGGTATTCAATTGAGCAAAAGATGTCAAGCTGTGCAAATACAAAATAAATAAATATTGAGAAAATGTGAAGAAAGAAAATTTCAGGATGTATATTGTATACATTTCTCTGACATTAAAAGTACCTGTTGAAACATCAGATGAAGAGTCATTGAAAGTCGTCCATTTGTTGTGGGAACATTTCAATGATGGGGCAAGTGAAGTTATCCCTTCTGGTTCAAGAGCCTGATGGTTGAGGGTTTGTAACTGTTCCTGAACCTGGTGGTGTGAGTCCTGAGGCTGCTGTACCTTTTTCCTGATGGCATCAGTGAGAAGAGAGCATCAGTGTGTTGGGGGTCCCTGATGATGGATGCTGCTTTCCTGCAAGAGCGCTCCATGTAGATATGCTCAATGGTGGGGAGGGCTTTACCTGTGATGGGCTGGCCAGAATTCACTACTTCTTGTAGAATTTTCTATTCAAGGGCATTGGTGTTTTCATACCAGGCTGTGATGCAGCTAGTCAATATACGGTCCACTACACATCTATAAAAGTTTGTTCAAGTTTTAAATGTCATGCCGAATCTTTGCAAACCTCTGAGGAAGAAGAGGTGCTGCCAAGCTTTCTTCATAATTCCACTTACATGTTGGGCCCAGGACAGGTTTTCTGAAATGTTAACGCTGAGGAATTTAAAGTTGCTGACACTTTCCACCTCTGATCCTCTGATAAGAACCGGCTCATGGACCTCTGGATTCCTTCTGTCAATAATCAGTTCCTTTGTCTTGGTAACATTGTTGTAGTGGCACCATTTGGGCATATTTTCCACCTCTCTAAACTTGGCACAAATGATCACTCAAGGACTTTGTTCTGCAGAGATAGTAGACCATAATGAGGCTGTCTAACTGATGCCAAATTGTATTTTAAAAAACATAGAATGTAGAACATAAAACAGTACAGCATAGTACAAGCCCTTTAGCCCACAATGTTGTGCTTACCTCTTAATCTACTCCAAGATCAGTTTAACCTTTTCCCCCTGCATAGCTCTCCATACGTCTCTTAAATGTCCCTAAAATATCTGTCTTTACACCACCGCGGCAGACTGTTCAACACTCTCTGTGTAGGAAACCTACCTCAGACATATCTCTCCTATATTTTCCTTCAATCAACTTAAAATTCTGCCCTCTTGAATAAGCCATTTTAGCCCTTGGAAAGAGTTATTGGCTATCCACTCTAGCTAATCCTCATCATTTTATATACCTCTATCAAGTCACCTCTCATCCTCTTATAGACAATAGACAATAGGTGCAAAAGTAGACCATTCGGCCCTTCAAGCCTGCACCGCCATTCTGAGATCATGGCTGATCATCTACTATCAATACCCGGTTCCTGCCTTGTTCCCATATCCCTTGATTCCCCTATCCATAAGATACCTATCTAGCTCCTTCTTGAAAGCATCCAGAGAATTGGCCTCCACTGCCTTCTGAGGCAGTGCATTCCACACCCCCACAACTCTCTGGGAGAAGAAGTTTTTCCTTAACTCTGTCCTAAATGACCTACCCCTTATTCTCAAACCATGCCCTCTGGTACTGGACTCTCCCAGCATCTGGAACATATTTCCTGCCTCTATCTTTTGCTCCAAAGTGATGAAATATGATATGAAGGTCACTCAACCTGTCCTCGTAAGACATGATTTCTAATCCAGGCTGCATCCTGGTAAATCTTTTCTGCCTTTCTTTAAAAACTTCCATATCTCTCCTATAATGAGACAACCAGGACTGAACGCTATACTCCAAGTAAGGTCTAACCAGAGCTTAATAGATCTGCAACATTACTTGACAGCTCTTGAACTCAATCCCACAGCTAATGAAGGCCAACACACAATCTGTCTTCTTTACCAGCCTATGACCTTGCACAGTCAGGAATCTATCGCCGTAAACTTCTCTCTATTCCTCTATACATCTAAGAATCTTACCATTAACCCTGTATTCTGCCTTCAAGTTTACCTTCCAAAGTGTATAGAACTTCATCAGCTGCCTCTTGACCCAGCTCTGCACCCTAATAATATCCCATTGTAACATGCAATGTCCTTCTGCACTAGCAGCAACACCACCAACCTTCATGTCATCTGCAAACTTACCACCAGTCACTGACCTTCATACAGAATACGCTTCATTTTCGACCACCATCTACTTAGGAGATGCCAGAAGAAAGAATGTTTTCAAATGTCAAAGTTGAAAGGTTCATTTATTATCAGAGCATGTATCCGTATGCGACTCTGAAATTTGTCTTCTCCAGATAGCCATTAAAGAAAGGAAGATGAAAGTTGTTCAGAGAAGAACCTCACCCTGCACAAAGAGCAAAGCATCCCGATCATCAAACCCCTCCCTAACCCAAAATAGAACAGGAACATTGACCACCCCCCCCCCAAAAACAATACCTCCCCTGCACAAAAAGCTAACAGAGCACAACAGAACATCAACCCCCAAAAACTCTGCCCTCGCACAACAAACTGGAAAGGGAATGATTTTAAAAAAAGCACAGGATAAAAAAACCATAGATCTGAAAAAGTCCTCAGTCCATAAACAACAGTCCAATCTATAAATGCAGAACCATGATACTGTCATCCAATATCATCGACATTCATTGAAAGAGAGGGACACCACACAAAGCACAGAGACCTTACAGCCTGCCACAGTGACACATAGCGGGATAGTCCGCTCACAGATTCCTTCTCTGGGGCAATCAACAGGCAGGCAGTTGGCACTGAAACTCCTGCTCATCTTCTGCATCCAACCCATGTCTCAATCTTCCTCGGCATTTTAATCAGCAAATAATGGATGCTTTAACCAGCGAAATGGTGTAGAACATCGGCCTGCACAGCGTCTCGAAGTTCTTCAATGCAGATATTACGTTTTTCATATTTTTATGAGATTTTGGCCAAATTATGCTCCTATCTAGAGTTGCATTCCTGACCTTAAGATAAAATACTTTAGCGCAGGGTTCCCAACCTTTTTTATGCCATGGACCCCTGCCATTAACTGAGAGGTCTGTGGTCCCCAGGTTGGGAATTCCTGCTTTAGAAGAATACAAGCTGTTATCAAAAATTTAGATAGCACTATCTGAGCCAAACAGAGGAAAAATACATCAAGATTTTTTTAAGTATGAAAGAATGCTCTGAATACACCAGGCCCTGCCATACTCCAGTATCTGCAAAATTCCAGATCTCTGGGACAAACGTTCACTTCTGAAGCCACTTGAACATTTCAAACCGGTTTATTATATCGAGAAGCAACACGCATAAAATGCTAGAGGAATTCAGAAGGTCAGGCTGCATTAATGGAAATGAATAGACTGTCAATATTTCGGGCCGAAACCCTTCTTCGGGACTTAGGAGGAAGGGGGAGGATGCCAGATTAAAAAGGTGGGGGGAGAGAAAGGAGGCCAGCAAGCAGGTGAGAGGTGAAGTCAGGTGGGTGGGAAGGGTCAAGGGCTGGAGAGGAAGAAATCTTATAGGAGAGGAGAGTGGACCATAGGAGAAAGGGAAGGAGGAGGGGACCCAGGGGAAGTAACGGCAGGTGAGATGAGGTAAAAGGTCAGAGTGAGGAAGGGGGGGGGGAATTATAATGAAATTTAATGTTTTATATATTTCTTATTCATTTAAAATGTTCTGGTTTACAGCTCTGTCTGATTTACAGGAAGAGCACAAGAAGGTGTTAGTGAGCTTCCAGCCTGACCATATATACAAGTTAGATTTAATCTAAATGCAAGAAAGCTCCCTGTGGGGAAATTTTATTATTGGTTTAAAGTACTGGGGAAATCCACTCTTTAAAGATGATGTTTTATTCTCATCCACTCCCCCCCCCCCCCCACCACCAAGACTCTACCACTCACCAACACATCAGGAGCCCTATGCGGCAGCCAAATAGCCTACCAACCTGCACGATAGCATTGAAGGTCAGGATTGAAAGTGGCCGACTGGTACTGTGAGGCAGTGTCTCTGCCAATTACAGTCCACTGTGCAGCTCAGGAACAGAAGAGATTGCTCTCTTTAGCGAGCCTGAAGACCCATATTTTAGTTTCTTCCTCTCTGCCATCAGATTTCTAAACAGCCCACGGACCCGTGAACACTTACCTCGCTATTCCTCTTTCGCACTATTTCTTCATTTTTTGTTGTAACTTATAGTAATTTGTTATACTTCTTTGCTATTCCTATTTTGTGCTATTTATTCATTTTTATTGTAATTTATAGTAATTCATTATCCCTGCACTGTACTGCTGCCATAAATCAACAGATTTCACAACTTGTGTCAATGCCAGAAAACCCAATTCTGATTGAGACTCTGAAGACAGGATGGAGGCATCTCAGATCATGAAGGGTGTGAAGAGAATGCACAGAGAGACACCATTTCCATTTGGCAAAGGTCAGGTACAGAAGAGCACAGTATGCAGGTGATCAACAAAGGAATTTAGAGTCAAATAAGCAAAACCTGTCATCCAGTGAGAGGTTAGGGCCTGGAATGTGGTGCAGATAGAATCACCTTTAGGGTTTAAATGGGAGCTGCATAAGTTTGTGATGGGAATGAATTTGCAGGGCAGTGGGACTAACTGAATAGCCTCTACCTGGTCTGTATCCATCTTCATGATATTCTTTGCTCAGCCTTAAGACCATAAAACTGTAAGACATGGAAGTAGAATTAGACCATTTGGCCTATGTCTGCTCTGCCATTCCATCATGGCTGATTTATTTTCCCTCTCAACCCCATTCTCATACCTTCTCCCTGTTCCTTTGACATCATCACTAATCAAGAAACTTTCAACCTCGGCTTTAAGTATATCGAATAACTTAGTCTCCACAGCTGCCAGTGGCAATGAGTTCCACAGATTCACCACCCTCTGGCTTAAAGAGATTCCTCCTCATCTCTGTTCTAAAAGGATTTCTATTCTAAGACAGTGCTGTCTCATACTAGACTCTATTACTGTTGTAAACCTCCTCTCCATGCCCACCCTGTCTAGGCCTTTCAATATTCGGTAGGTTTCAGTGAGAACCCCCCTCAATCTTTGAGTGAAACTCCATTGGACCCTCTCCAATTCAGCATATCTATTTTCACAAATGGGGCCCAAGACTGCTTCCAATATTCCAAATGTGGTCTGGCCGGTGCCTTATAAAGCCCCAGGATTACATCTTTGCTTTTATATTCAAGTTGTCTCGAAATATATGCTAACATTGCATTTACCTGCCTTACTACAGATGCAACCTGCAAGTTAACCTTTAGAGAATTCTGAATTAGGACTCCCAAGGTTTTTTGCACCTTCTGAATTTGCTCCCCATCTAGAAAGTAATCTATGCCTTTATTTATTCTAGCAAAATGCGTGACCATAGACTTTCCATCCACTTCTTTACTTATTCTCCTAATCCATCCAAGTCCTTCTGCAATCTCCCTGCTTCCTCAACACTACCTGCCCCTCCACCTATCCTCGTATCATCCACAAACTTGGCCTCAAAGTCATCAATTCTGTCATCTTATTTAGCAGCTTCCTGTGCGGCACCTTGCCAAAGGCCTTCTGAAAATCCAGATAAATAGTATCCATTGACTCTTCTTTGTTTATTCTGACTGTTATTTCCTGAAAGAATTCCAACAGATTTGACAAGCAAGCATTCCCCTGAAAGAAATCATGCTGACCCATATTTTAACATGTGCTACCAGCTACACCAAAACCTCTTCCTTAATAAACAATTCTTATATCTTGCCAACAATCACTGAAGTCAGGCAAGCAGACCTATAATTTCCTGCAAACACGAGGAAATCTGCAGGTGCTGGAAATTCAAGCAACACGCACAAAATGCTGGTGGAACGCAGCAGACCAGGCAGTATCCATAGGGAGAAGTACAGTTGATGTTTCGGGCCGAGACCCTTCGTCAGGACTAGACAAAGGGTCTCGGCCTGAAACATCGACCGTACTTCTTCCTATAGATGCTGCCTGGCCAGCATTTTGTGAGTGTGCTATAATTTCCTGCCATTTGCCTCCCTTCCTTTTTAAAGAATGAAGTGACATTTGCAATTCTGCAGTCCTCTCAAACCATTGCAGTATCTCATGATTCTTGAAAGATCATTATTAATGCCTCCACAATCTCTTACACCCCCTTTCTCAAAACCTTGTGGTGTAGCCTATGTGGTCCAGGTGACTTATCTACTTTCAAACCTTTCAGCTTCCCAAGCACCTTCACAAACTCTCAAATTTCTGACAGTGAAAACTGAGGCAAAATACTTATTCAGTTCATCCACCAATTGTTTGTCCCCCATTATTTCCTCTCCAGCATCATTTTCTAGTGGTTCAATGTCCATTTTGCCTCCCTTTTACTCTTTATATATATATATATCTGAAAAAATCCTCTGCCATCTTCACACTGTGTTGTCTTGAAGGCATTTCGCCACTCATCCAAGAAGCTTCTTCAGTTCTGATCCATGGTGGGTAGTTTTCCGGTTTATAAACTCTGTGAGTTGTTTAAAGGTATAGCAATCACATGAGGGTCATTAAGAGTCATAGAGGTAATGAGAGGGTTATTTGTCTTACCTTTGCATGAATGGAGGTGGGAACTGTTGTGGAGACACTGAGGTGGAGATGTTAGGACTGCATTGTAAGTAGCTGATGGGTGGTGTCATACCCCACCCCCTGTGTTCAGGGATGGGTTTTCTAGTTTGAGAAAGATGGCTTCTTTAACCTCTCTTTCAAACCACCTGTCCTCCCCGTCCAAAATGTGCACGTTGTTATCATCAAAGGAGTGTCCCTTGTCCTTTAGGTGTATACACTGAGACTTGACCCTGAGGTGTTAGCCCTCCTATTTTGGGCCATCCATTTGTGAAGTGGTTGTTTGTCTGACTGATACACAGGTGTGTGCAGTTCACATCGCAATGTACAATATTGCTCTGCTTATGTCTGGGTGTAGGATCTTTGGGGCGGATGAGTGTCTGTCTGAGGGTGTTTGTAGGTTTAAGAAACATTGGGATTTGGTGTTTGTTGGAAATCCTTCTGAACCTTCTGTCTTCTAGACAACACAACAAGTCCAGTTGCCTTGATTTACTCCTGTTTGGTAGGCAATAACCTAGATGATTGAGAGCCGTCATGGACATTTTGGAATCCTCTTTTGTATTATTGACAAGTTTACCTTCATATTTCATCTTTCATTTCCATATTGCTTTTTTAGTTGCCTTCTGCTGATTTTTAAGAACTTATCAATCCTCTAGCTTTCCAGAATATTTTTTACTATATTGTGTGCCTTCTCTTTTGCTTATCTACACTCTTTGACTTGCCTTGTTAGCCATGGTTGCTTTATCCTTCCTTTAGAATGCTCCTTCTTCTTCTTCTTTGGGCTGAACTGGTCTTGCACCTTCTGAATTGTTCCCAGAAACTCCAGTCACTCCATGACACCTGCTGCCATGCTGCTGGAGTCCCCTTCCAATCAACTTTGGCCAGCTTCTCTCTCTTGCCTCTGTAATTCCCTTTACTTCACTGCATTACTGATACATCTGATTTTAGCTTCTCCCTCTCAAACTGCAGGGTGAATTCTATCATATTACGATTACTGCATCTTAAGGGTTCTTTTACCGTAGGGTCCCTAATCAAATCTGGTTCATTACAGAACACCCAATCCAGAATTTCCTTTTCCCTAGTGGGCTCAACAACAAACTGTTCTAAAAAGCCATCTTGTAGACATTCTACAAATTCCTTCTCTTGGTATCCAGCACCAGACTAATTTTCCCAATCAACCTGCATATTGAAATTCACCGTACAGATCTCAGCATTGTCCTTTCTGTCTCTCATTGTAATTTGCACCCCATATTCTAGCAACTGTTCACAGCCCTGTATGTAACTCCCATCAGGGTCTTTTTATCCCTATATTTTCTTCACTTTACCCTTAAGGATTCTTCATCTTCTGATCCCTTGTCACTTCTTTCTAAGGATTTGGTTTCATTAAAGCCACCCCAGCCCCTATACCCACCTGCTTATCCTGTGATCTGATGTGTATCCTTGAACGTTAGGCTTCAGGCAGTGATCTTTCAACTGTGACTCAATGATATCCACAACACCATACAAATCAATTTGTAACTGCACTACAAATCGTCTTCCTTATTACATACATTGTATGTATTTGTATTCAAATACAACACCCTCACTTCTGTAATTAGCATCCTTTTCAATTTTGTTTTCATGTTGCCTAACATTAAATTCTTATCCCTTTTTAAATCTTTTGACTTATTCATTGTTCTGGAGACTTCTGTAACTTCTGCCCTCTCCTTCCCTTTTATGATATCACTGAAAACAGTAAGTTGCTTTTATTAGGTAAATGTATGTCTGTATGACAAGGAGTGTTAAAGTTAGCAATCATGATATTTTCTGACGTGTTTTATTTTGCAATTTTAGATTATATCCCTAGTACAGTTGCTATGGTGACCGAGGATGCTTTGTTTGTGTCCCACATAGGGAAAAACAATTGCGTACAAAAAGTAGACAATCTTATATTTTCTCTGTTTCAGTTTATGTCTGAACTGAGTCATAATGGGCCTTCATTGCTGCTGAATTGATATTATCGTGAATGCACCTTTTCTGCAACAGTCACAATGCTACATTTCCTACTCATGAAACCAGTAGAAGTCTGCATCAAGGGTCCATCAAAAGAAAATCAAAACCACATCTTAGCTTGACTGTTCTCTCTACCGAAGTTTCTAAACTTCAAAGTAGCTTTTTGTTTTTGTTAAAAGACAAGTGATTTTCTGAGTTAGCACTCCCTGCATTTCAGAGGAAGAGGCTGTCACCTTTCCAAAATGCACATCCACTTTGTGAAACAGCGGCTGATTTCCTGTGAAATTTGTCAGTGATTGTATGAAGTGTGTTTCACGGTTCATATGCAGTGTGATGGGAAATTCTGCAGTGTACCAGATACTTTATTGAAAAGTAGGAAAAGGAAACCAAATATTCAAGAAGAGGGCTCAATTTGGTGGGCTAGTGAGTGGAGAGAACTGGTCACATTTCTCATACAGAAAAAGAAGGAGGCCCTACTGTCCACTGGGTCTATGCCAGCTCTTAGAGAAAATCCATTCTCCCATTTTCTTCCATCTCTCTCACATGCCCATCCAACCCAATTCTCTCACCACCTACCCACTATCGGGGTAATTCACAGTAGCCAGTTAACCCACTGATCAGCAAATCATTGAGAAATGAGAGGAAAGCAGAAAACCTGGGCAAAACTACTCAGGAATGGGTACAACACACAAGCTCCAAATAGGCAAAGCTGGTGTCGAGTACCAGAGGATCCCAATTATCCAGAATCCACAGTCGCATGATACTGTTGCGACAAAACAAAACATTTCATGACAAATATCAGTGATAATAAACCTACAGGTATATACAGTGGATTCTGGTTAATTTCAGCCAGCTATTTGACTGTCCCAATCAACTGTTTATTCATTTTCATAGGTTTTGCCTGGCCTGCTGAGTTCCTTGAGCATTTTTTGGTGAGTTGCTTTGCTTTTACAGCATCTGCAGAATTTCTCATGTTTAGAACACCATCAATACTGCTACAGGACTATAAAACTATGTGTTAGTTATTGATGGAGGAATTCATCCAGTGTGCACTGCTGTGTTCTTCTGGTTGACTGTAAATGAACAAAATCAGTGCAGACGCTGAACAGATAATGGACTGCCTACAATGTTATCAACAATTGCATCCTCCAAATCTTCATTTTCATTGTAACATTCAAGATGATTGCCATTACCACCAAATTCTTCACAGTTCCTAAATTGTTGAAGTTGTTTAATCGTTTAATTTTAACTCAGAGCTATTTCTGGCATCAGCAAGCCTCAAAGCTTGAATCCACTGCAAGCAAAACATTTCAGAATGATCTCTCCAATCATTTCTCACCAACTATCAGTGACAAAATCACAGTGCTTTGAACACAAACACACACAATTCACACCACTTAAAAACTGCTCGCTCTATTTACAGCGTAGTGTAGATAATTAAATGTCGTGCAAAAAAAAGAGCAAAAATAGTGAGGTAGTGTTTATGGGTTCATTGTCCATTCAGAAATCTCAATGTGGAGGGAAAGAAGCTGTTCCTAAAATGTTGGGTGTGCATCTTCAGGCTCCTGTACATTTTCTTTAATGGTAGTAATGGGAAAAGAACAAATCCTAGGAAGTGGGGGTCCTTAATGATGAATGCCATCTCTTTGAGGCAACATTTTTGAGGGTGTCCTTGTTGGTGGGAAGGCTATGACGGAGCTGGTTGGGTTCACAACTCCCTGTAGCTTTTTCCGATCCTGTGCAATAGACCCTCCATAACAGATGATCATGCAACCAGTTAGAATGCTCTGCCTGGTGCATCTGTAGAAATTTGCCAGAGCCTTTGGAGACACGTCAGACCTCCTCAAACAACTAATGAAATATACGTAGCTGCCGGCATCCCTTCTTTGTAATTGCATCAATATGTTTGGCCAATGATAGATATTCAGAGATGTTGACGCTCACGTATTTGAAGCTGCTCACCTTTTCTTTCTTTTGCTGACTCCTCGATGAAGATTGGTGCTTGTTTCCTTAACTTTCCCTCTCCTGAAGTCCATAATCAGTCAATTGGCTTTACTGACATTGGGTGCAAGGTAGTTGTTGTGACACCACTTATCCAACCAATCTGTTTCACTCCTGTATGCCTCCTCATTACCATCTGAGTTTCTGTTGACAACAGTTACGTCATCAGCAAATTTACAGATGGCATTTGTGTTCTGCTTAGCCACACATCATCATCATTATGCACCATGTTGTACAACATGAAGGATCATGGTCTTCCATGATTGTTCTTGACAAATTTTTCTACACAAGTGCTTTGTCAATGCCTTCTTCTGGGCATTGGCTTGACAAAACAGGTGAACCCAGCTGCTATCAATATTCTTCAGAGGTTGTCTGCCTGGCATCAGTGGTCGCATAACCAGGACTTGTGATATGCACCAGCTGCTCGTGTGGCCATCCACCACCTGCTCCCATGGCTTGTCATAACCCTGACTGGCAGGCTAAGCAGGTGCTACACCTTGTCCAAGGGTGACTTGCAGGCTAGTGGAGGGAAGGAGCACCTAACACCCCCTTTGGTGGAGACGTATCTCCACTCTGCCACTTGCCTAGCCACAGACACATGGGTATAAAGAACAGTCAGCGAAGCACATATCCTTGAAGTGTGCCGGTGTTGATTGTCAGCAAAGAGGAAATCTTATTCCTGATCTGCTCTGACTGACTATGGTCTCCTGATGAAGAAGGCAAGGATCCAATTGCAGAGAAATGTACGTAAAGAGACCCAGGTTCTGAAACTTACTGATTAGTACTGAGGAGATGATGAAGTTGAATGCTGAGCTGTAATCTGTAAACAACAAGCTGACATAGGTTTAGCTGTTGTCCAGGTAGTTCAAGGCCGATCGAAGAAACAGTGAGATTACATTTGCTTTCGACCTATTGTGGTGACAGGCAAATCGAAGTGCATCCAGGTCCTTACCTAGGTAGGAGTTGATTCCAGCCATGATCAACACCTCAAAGACTAAATCATAGTAGATGTCCCTCAACACCAGCTCCAGAGTAAAGAAAGCCCAGCAGCATCTCTACTTTTTGTGAAGGCTGAGGAAAGTCCATCTCCCACCCCCCATCCTCATCACATTCTACAGGGGTTGTATTGAGAGCATCCTGAGCAGCTGCATCACTGCCTGGTTCGGAAATTGCACCATCTCGGATCGCAAGACCCTGCAGCGGATAGTGAGGTCAGCTGAGAAGATCATCGGGGTCTCTCTTCCCGCCATCATGGACATTTACACTACACGCTACATCCGCAAAGGAAACAGCATTATGAAGGACCCCATGCACCCCTCATACAATCTCTTCTCCCTCCTGCTGTCTGGGAAAAGGCTCCAAAGCATTTGGGCTCTCACAACCAGACTATATAACAGTTTCTTCCCCCAAGCTATTAGACTCTTCAATACCCGAAGCCTGGACTGACACCTTGCCCTACTGTACTGTTTATTATTTATTGTAATGCCTGCACTGTTTTTGTGCACTTTATGCAGTCCCGTGTAGGGCTGTGGTCTAGAGTAGCTCTCTCTGTGTTGTTTTTTTTATTATGGAGTTCAGACTAGTTTTTGTGTCATGCAACACCATGGTCCTGAAAAACGTTGTCTCATTTTTACTAGCACTGTACCAGCAGTTATGGTCGAAATGACAATAATAGTTGACTTGACTTGACTTGACTTGATGTGATGCAATTAGGTTATAGTTGCTGTGGCAGCTCACCCCACTCTTCTTGAGCACTGCTATGGCTGATAACCTTTTTGAAGCAAGTGGGAACCTTCAACTGCAGCAATGAGAGACTGAAGATATCCTTGACCAAACCCTGCCATTTGGTTAGCACAGGTTTTCAGTGCCCTACCAGGTACACCATTGGGGACTGACACTTTGCGAGGGTTCATCCTCCTGAAAGATGTTCTGACATTGGCCTCCGAAGACAGATCATACAGTTTTCAGAAGTTGCAGGGATTTGCACAGGTGTAGTCTTATTCTCCCTTTCAAAGTGTGCAAAAAAGGTGTTGAGCTCATTCGGGATTGAGACATCACAGCTTATTAAGATGAAGGTGATGGACTGCTGATCTATTGCACTTTGTATGTGTGGGATCAAACCCTTTCCTCTTTATGAGAGGATGCTTTAGGCAGTAGGGTGTACGGCCTAGACCAAACATTCCAAGTTCCACCATATTTGGTGTTTTCGAATTCTTACAGTATGCAGAGGAGAATAAGTCAGCAGGATGTTGCTTGGATTGGAGCATTTCAGTGAAACCCCCTTTTACCGGGTGTCTCTAGAGATGTGGCTTGTTAACCCCTTGCTAACAGCCACTGGACTCAAAGATGTGAAAATCACCTTTCACAGACTCTGTATGTCTCGGGTCAGTATGACTTGTGTCCCACCAAAGCCAGGAAGTTGGGATGTCTTGCCCACTTGAACCTCGATCTGTGTGAATACTGTGTAAATACTGCCTCTAAGCATATAGCCATCGGCAAGAAATAACAGATCGTCCACTGCATACAATTATAAAGAAAATGTATTTACAAGTGTCAGCTTTATCGAATGGTTAGTAGGAAAAAGAAAAAATAAAAGAGAAAAAAGGTCCATTACAGTTAACCTAGTCCAAATGTACACTCAAGTTGGAGCTCGTTTTGAAGCTGTCTTTAACTCATGCACTGGACCCTCAGTCTGTGTGAAAGCACACACCACCTTCTGAACGTTGCTCAAAATCCATCTTGAACAAATGGGAGTACTGGTTCTTCCTCCCTGAAGCCAGTCATCTGCATCTTGTACAGCAGGACTGACATCATCAACCATCTTCTCTTCCGTCTTCTACCAGCTCCCACCACAAAGACCTTGACTCACACCAGTGTCCATCACAAAAAGTCTCTCTGCCCAGCCTTCTCTAGAAACTTCTCCCAATTTCATCATCATATTGGCTAACACCACATTCCTAAGTGGAAGAACATAGCCCCTTATTCAGACAGACAGACATACTTTATTGATCCCGAGGGAAATTGAGTTTCGTTACAGTCGCACCAACCAAGAATAGTATAGAAATACAGCAATATAAACCCATAAATAATTAAATAATAATAAGTAAGTTATGCCAAGTGGAAATAAGTCCAGGAGAAGCCTATTGGCTCAGGGTGTCTGACACTACGAGGGAGGAGTTGTAAAGTTTGATGGCCACAGGTAGGAATGACTTCCTATGATGCTCAGTGTTGCATCTCAGTGGAATGAGTCTCTGGCTGAATGTACTCCTGTGCCTAACCAGTACATTATGGAGTGGGTGGGAGACATTGTCTAAGATGGCATGCAACTTGGACAGCATCCTCTTTTCAGACACCACCGTCAGAGAGTCCAGTTCCACCCCCACAACATCACTGGCCTTACGAATGAGTTTGTTGATTCTATTGGTGTCCTCTACCCTCAGCCTGCTGCCCCACCACACAACCGCAAACATGATAGCACTGGCCACCACAAATTTGTAGAATGTCCTCAGCTGAAAACCCAAACATGCTAAAATCAGAACAGATTGCTCTTACAGAACTGTTAAAATGAAATACCTACAGCGAAGCCATAAAAATCTTAACTGGGGGGTGGGGGGGGATACATCAGTTATAAGGATAGACTGAGTTTGTTTTCTCTGGAGCAGAGGAGGCTTAGGGTGGACCAGGTAGATGCGTATTTTATTATCCCCTCATAATTAAAACGTAAATAGTAAGAATAATGGCAGATGGTAAGAATCCCTCATGTGGTGAGATGTCTATAGCATTAGTAGGAGGTGAGAGGTAGGAGGTTTGGAGGGGACCTGAGGGGAAATTTTTCGCACACGTGGAGGAATTGGAATCTGTGTCACGCTGACCACAGAGGTAGTGGAGGCAAGCATCTAGGCAAGCACTTGAATCATTATGGCGTAGAAGGCTATGATTCAAAGGCGGGTAGGTGGGAAGTACTGCGGTTGGCGTGGACATAGTGGGCAGTAGAAATGCTTTTCCTTAGAAACTGAATTGCACCATCATTTTATTTTGCACTAAATATAGACTTACGCCTAGCAAGATCTTCCAAGAAAAGTAGTGAATTTGCTCAAGGCATCACGATGGGCTGCTTGATTCATGTTTCTGTACATTTTTTAGTTGCATACTGCATACAATTATTGCAAGTGCTGCATCACTGCCTCACTGACTGCTGAGAATCAAACCGGCATTTAACGAGTTCTCCCCACAGCTTCCCGAGCAGATCTGTAGAAAAGGCTGGTGGGGTTGGTGGGACTTGTTCTTGCCATTGTACTACAGCACTCAGTGCCTGATCACCTCTCAAATGTACAGTCGTCCTAAGTCACTGCAAGCTGTGGGCTGATCAAAGGACCTGTGATTGCTCTAGTTAGCTGTGTAGTGAACTAGCGAGGAAAAGCTGCAATTAATAAGCCCCAGTAAAACGTTTTACAGAATGTTGCCCATTTTAAAGGGTGGCTGGCAGATGTAACGTGCAAGACTTTGAGGTAACAAGCAGGCTGATTGTTGTTTCATTTCTAAGCAGCGGCTGCTGTGTTGCTGGTTTCTTTGTTACTGAACGTTAGAGATCCTGGGTCATTTTCTGACAGCAGTGGAGGAAGTGTGATTGGCCAACCTGCCATGTCATCAGTGCACAGGCAAATTTGCTGGTGTATGTAATTTCACCCAAAATGTTTACTAGTGTAATGCCTTGAAGATGAATTAAGTTTTTCTGTACGTTAAAAAATGTTTGTCTTGAACTTGACCTACTCTGGCAGGGTGTTGAAAAACTGTTGAAACTTTTTAATATTTAAAATCATAAAAGAAGTGGTTGCCCTGTAATGTGTGCCTTAGAGTTGAGCCAAATAGTTGCAGCTTATTGTATCAGATCTTTCACTAAAAAATACATGGTGTCAAAAAACACCTTTTAAATAAAAAAAAACAGTAAGTGTATGATTTGTAATTGACAAATGCATGATGTGAACACCTTTTTAACTCATAAAAATAAATCTGAAGTCAACAAAGAATGCTTTCATTCCTGTATATAATGGGTCCCTACCTGTACCAATGTACATAACGGGTTTCTACCTGTACCAGTGTATATAATGGGTTTCTACCTGTACCAGTGTATATAATGGGTTTCTACCTGTACCAATGTACATAATGGGTTTCTACCTGTACCAGTGTATATAATGGGTTTCTACCTGTACCAATGTATGCAATGTGTGTATCCCCAAACATTTCATCTACTTAATGGTATGATGATGCCCCTTTCTCTGACACCATATTCCAACAGCGTATCAGTTAGGGTTGAACTGCAGTGAAGTAGGATTATGAAAATGCAAAGGGTTAAAAAAAGACACATTGGCAAAACATTTTGAAAGAAATATTAGAAATATTACTGGTGCAGAAGCTGGGACATGTTGAATAACAGAAATAATGGATGAAAGAGAGTGGAGTGGACTTCTAGCAAATAAAGCTCAAAGATGAAGTATAATATTTATTTAAAAGATCCCGCACAGAGTAGGCATTTCTTGCCCTTTGAGCCACACCCCCCCCCCCCCCCACCCCAGCAACCCTGACAAACCGATTAACCTTAACCTAATCACAGGACAATTTACAATGAACTATTTACTTACCCAGTACATCTTAGGATCGAGAGAGGGAACTGGAGGACCGGGATAAAATCTATACATTCCACAGGGAGGACTACAGAGGTGTCATACAGAACAGTGCAGGAACTGAACTCTCAACTCCGAACTCCAGAATGCCCTAAGCTGTAATAACATCGCACTAACTGCTGTGCTAATATAATTCTTATTAACCAACGTTTGGCAGCTATTCAACCTTACAATACATTACATGTCTTGTGTTTTCTAAACCAGCTTCCATAGGGGTTTTCCCATATTTCTTCTGTCTTTCAGATTTCTGATGGAGGGCAGTGGGATACCAGAGTTCCCAACCAGAGGTCCATGGACCCCCTCGGTTAATCGTAGGGGCCCATGGCATAAAAAAGGTTAGGAACACCCAGTTTATACTGATTACATTAAAAGAGGGAATATATTTTTAGTCCACCCTGGGTATTTCAAATTCCTTAGCAAAACTCTCACTAGCTAAGAGTTGGCATTAATTTCACAAGGCCTTATGAAAAGCTGCAAACTTCATTTAGCCTATACTGATGGATTCTGTTTTGAGATAAAGTGGCACTGTTATTTCAAACTGTCAAATTATTTTCTAAGCTTCAGTCCATAGGTTCTGGAGACTCCCATCTTGCTTACAAAATCAGCTGCAAATGGTTGACACTGAGGTATTGTAGAACCTGCTATTAGTCTACACCAGACACGGACATGTCAATGCTTTGGATGGCGGAAATGAAGGCTTTGTGGCCAAGTTTGTGAATGAAATGAAAATAGCTGGGAGGACAGGTAGCTTGGAGGAATCAGGGAGTCTGTACGGGGACCTAGACAGATTAGGAGAATGTGCAAAGAAGTGGAAGATGGGATATAGTATAGAGAAGTATAAAGTTATTTACTTTGGTAGCAGGAATAAAGGTGTAGTCTTATTTTCTAAACAGAAAACAAATTCAGAAATTGGAGGTACAATCTGACTTAGGAAGCCTCATGCAGGATTCCTTAAAGGTTAACTTGCATGTTGAGTTGGTGGTAAGGAAGGCAAATACAATGTTAGCATTCATTTTGAGAGGATTAGATTTAAAAGCAGGGATGTAATGCTGAGATTTTTATAAGGCATTGGTCAGACCACACTTGGAATATTGAGACTAGTTTTGGTCCCCTTATCTAAGAAAACGTGCTGGCATTGGAGAGGGTCCAGAGGACATTCACAAGAATAATCCTGGGAATGAAAGATTTAATGTATGAGCAGTGTTTGAAGAATGAGGGAAGATATCATTGAAACCTATTAAATATTGATGGACCTAGACAGAGTGGACATGAAGACAATGTTTACTGTAGTGGGGGCATCAAGGACAAGAGGGCACGGTCTTAGAGTAGAAGGATGTCCCTTTAAAACAGAGATGAGGAGGAATTTCTTTAGCCAGAGGGTGGTGAATCTGTGCAATCTATTGCTACAGATGGCTGTGGAGATCAAGTTATTGGGTGTATTTAAAACAGAAGCTGACAGATTTTTGATTAGTTGGGATGTCAAAGGTTAAGGGGAAAAGGCAGGAGAATGGGGTTAAGGGGATAATAAATTAGCCATGATGGAATAGCAGTGTGGTGAATGGACTATATCTGCTCATATGTCTTATGGTCTTATCTGTCCTTTTCTAACTTCAAACGTTTAGTAGGTGGGAGCTTTAAACTGCCAGTATTTTACTGGTAGAATTCCTATGCTGGATTTTTGAATATTAATCTATTAAGGGATGAATTTTCTTTTTTCTTAAGTGATAACACCTACCAAAATGTGAACCTGCATTGACTTCATGAAACTATATGGGCTCAGAAATTCCCATGCATTATATTGGATGGCAGAGTCAGAGATAATCATCTTTATTGTGAAGTCACCACTGCAAAAAGTAATGGTGCAAGAGGCCCAAGGGCCCTGCTATGTAGGGGGATTGATAACTTTGTAGTGCAAGCTGAACTCAGGTTAGGAATTAGTTTGGTGTACAGAGAAGTGTCAGTGGAGGACTGGCAAATGGGACTGGGCCTGGAAATGGTTGGCAATCGGGCAAGTAAATTGGGAGCCCAGGCAGATTAGGTGGTTAATGGGGAGGAGAGATAACTGTTGACAGATAAGCAGGGCTGAGGTATTGGGGGTGGGGTGGGGGGGGAATGACCAAGGGTCATCTGAAGGTCAAGGAGAGATTGGCTGATACTCAACCAGTACAAGAAGACAAAAGTTAATAGTAGGACTTGTGCCAGTGGTTTCCTCGTCCGACACTGTGCTTAAAGATCAAGTGCTCAGCTTGGTCGATTATTAACAGAACTGTCCCTAAAAAGGCACTACATGGGTTTTTCTTAAACTGATGCATAAATCCCACCAGTCCAGTACGTTTGATTTGTGTCTGACTGAGTTTCCATAGTGATGTGAAATGGATAGAAACATAGAAAAACTACAGCACAATACAGGCCCTTTGGCCCACAAAGTTGTGCTGAACATGTCTCTAGCTTAGAAATTACTAGGCTTAACTATAGCCCTCTATTTGGATGTTGGTGTGTTTCACTTTATAAGTATTTTGTCAATCGTAAAGCACTGGAAAACTAAACAGCAATGCACAAAACTAGTTTCTGGACTCTTTCTTGTAAACAAAACATGTAACATCATACAAACTGTAAAAGAACAAGATCAGTCTTGACTTTTTGGAGAGAGTAAAAACTGAAAGGCAATAGAGACATCCTTTTCCAACTCAGTGAACAATGTGTTCACAGCTATGTTTGATAAAAATTTCTTGAATTTAAATAAACTTTGCAGATATACAAGAAAAAGAGTAAATCATGTAATGTTGATTTTTTTTCTCATGGAATTAAATTGTTGCATTATCATATTTCTACAATCCTGTTCAAATCCTAATTCTTAACAGTGTGGAGGCAGAGGGACCACATAAAGTAGGTTGATAGGATTGTTAAGAAAACATTAGCCAGGGGATTGAGTTAAAAGTTGAAAGGTAATGTTGCAGTTTGGTAAAACTGCTTAGACCACACTTAAAGCTTTATGTTCAGTTCTGGTTGCCTCATTATAGGAAGGGCATGGAAGCTGTAGAAAGGATGCAGAAGAGACTTACCAGGATGCTGCCCAGATTAGAGAACATGTTTTATGAGGAAATGTTGAGTGAGCTAAAGCTTTTCTCCTTGGAGTGAAGGAAGATGAGAGGTGACTTGATAGAGGTGTATAAGATTATAAGAGGTAGAATGGATGGACAGCAATTTTTCCCAGGGCAGCATTGGTTAATATCCAAGGACATCCTTTTAAGATCAGTGGAGGAAAGTTTAAGGGGGATGTCAGAGGTAAGTATTTACACAGTGAGTGGTGAGTACTTGAATACACTGCCACGGGTGGTAGTGTACATCAGGGACATTTAAAGAGACTCATGGATGAAAGAAAATGGCTGGAGGCTGTATGGAAGGGAAGCATCAGATTAATCATGAAGTAAGATGAAAGGTTAGCACAACATCATAAGCTGCAGCATCCATACTGTGCTGCACTGCTCTATGTTCTAATACCATTATTTATAAACAAGTTCCTCCCATTTGACTATATTGTTCCAGTTATCTCCATTGAGATTTTCTAGAGTCATCATTTACATTGATTAATACCTATGCTGAATTTCAACTGAGCATTGTAGTTCCAGAAATGAGAGCCTGCACTTTTCTAGAATTTATCTATTGAATACATAACATTCATAACATGAATATCATAACATGGTAAGTTTTTATCTACAATTTGAGAGGGATAAGGGCAGATCAGAGGTGTCAGTGTTGCAATTAAATAAAGGAGACTACGGAGCCATGAGGGAAGAGCTGGCCAAAGTTAAATGGGCGGATGCCCTGGCAGGAAAGACAGTGGATCAGCAGTGGCAGATATTCTTGGGCATAATACAAAAGATGCAAATGCAGTTCATTCCAATGAGAAGGAAGGATTCAAAGAGGGGGAAGGGGCCACAGTGGTTGACAAAGGAAGTCAGAGATTGTATAGCATTAAAGAAAAAGAAGTATGACAGGGCTAAGATGAGTGGGAATACAGATGATTGGGGAAGTTTTAAGGAACAGCAGATCTTAACTAAAAAAGCAATACGGAGAGAAAAAATCAGGTATGAGCTCAGTCTAGCCAGGAATATAAAAGGGGATAGCAAAAGCTTTTTTAGCTATGTGAAGAGAAAGAAGATAGTTAAGAACAATGTTGGCCCCTTGAAGAATGAATTGGGAGAAATTGTTATGGGAAACAGGGAAATGGCAACAGAATTTAATGCATACTTTAGATCTGTCTTCACCAGGGAGGACAATCTCCCAGATGTATGGATGGGCCAGGGTCATAAGATATCAGAGGAATTGAGACAGATTGACATTAGGAAAGAAACTGTGATGAGTAGACTGGTAGGACTGAAGGCTAATAAATCCCCGGGTCCAGATGGTCTGCATCCGAGGGTTCTAAAAGAGGTGGCTCAGGAAATTGCGCTTGCATTGGTAATCATTTTCCAATGTTCCTTAGATTCAGGATCAGTTCCTGAAGATTGGAGAGAGGCTAATATTGTCCCACTTTTCAAGAAGGGAGGGAAGGAGAAAACGGAGAACTATCGCCCTGTTAGCCTAACGTCAGTCGTGGGGAAGATGCTTGAGTCCATTATTAAGGACGAAATAGTGGCACATCTAGATGGCAGAAATAGGATTAGGCCGAGCCAGCATGGATTTACCAAGGGCAAATCATGCTTGACTAATCTGTTGGAGTTTTTTGAGGGTGTAACAAGGATGTTAGATGAGGGTAAGCCAGTAGATGTTGTGTACCTAGATTTTCAGAAGGCATTCGATAAGGTGCCACATAGGAGATTGGTGAGTAAAATCAGAGCTCATGGCATTGGGGGCAGGGTTTCAACATGGATAGAAAACTGGTTGGCAGATAGAAAGCAAAGGGTAGCAGTGAATGGGTGTTTCTCAGACTGGCTGGAGGTGACTAGTGGGGTACCACAGGGCTCTGTATTGGGACCACAGCTCTTTACAATTTATGTCAATGATTTAGATGAGGGCATTGAAAACTATATCAGCAAGTTTGCTGACGATACTAAACTGGGTGGCAGTGTGACATGCGAAGAGGACGTTAGGAGAATACAGGGAGACTGGGATAGGCTGAGTGAGTGGGCAGATACTTCGCAGATGTCATTCAATGTGAATAAATGTGAAGTTATCCACTTTGGAAGCAGGAACAAGAGGGCAGAGTATTGTCTGAACGGTGTCGAGTTAGGTAAGGGAGAAATGCAAAGAGACCTAGGAGTCCTAGTTCACCAGTCAATGAAGGTGAATGAGCAAGTGCAACAGGCAGTGAAGAGGGCAAATGGAATGTTGGCCTTTGTTACAAGGGGAATTGAATACAAGAGCAAGGATGTTCTTTTGCATTTGTACAGGGCCCTGGTGAGACCACACCTGGAATATTGTGTACAGTTTTGGTCTCCAGGTTTAAGGAAGGACATTCTGGCAATTGAGGAAGTGCAGCGTAGATTCACTAGGTTGATTCCTGGGATGGCAGGGCTGTCTTATGCAGAGAGATTGGAGAGATTGGGCTTGTACACGCTGGAATTGAGGAGATTGAGAGGGGATCTGATTGAAATGTTTAAGATAATTAAAGGATTTGATAGGATTGAGGCAGGAAATATGTTCCAGATGTTGGGAGAGTCCAGTACCAGAGGGCATGGATTGAGAATAAGAGGTCAGTTATTTAAAACAGAGTTGAGGAAGAGCTTCTTCTCCCAGAGAGTTGTGGAGGTGTGGAATGCACTGCCTCGGAAGATGATGGAGGCCAATTCTCTGGATGCTTTCAAGAAGGAGCTGGATAGATATCTGATGGATAGGGGAATCAAGGGATATGGGGACAAGGCAGGGACTGGGTATTGACAGTGAATGATCAGCCATGATCTCAGAATGGCGGTGCAGACTCGAGGGGCCAAATGGTCTACTTCTGCACCTATTGTCTATTGAATTGAATTGACCTTATAACTTCCATCCTGCATATACATTTCTGTCTACATGTGCAATTTATAGTAATTTTTAATAAATAGTATGCACAACAGGATAATCAACATAACATAGAAATACAGTTGCATCAGCATGAGTTAATCAGTCTGATGGCCTGGTGGAAGAAGTTGTCCCAGAGCCTGTTGATCCTGGCTTTTATGCTGTGGTACCGTTTCCTGGATGGTAGCAGCTGGAATAGTTTGTGATTGGGATGACTCAGGTCCCCAATGATCCTTTGGGCTTTTTTTACACACATATCTTTGTAAATGTCCTGAATAGTGGGAAGTTCACATCTACAGATGTGCTGGGCTGTCTTCACCACTCTCTGCAGAGATCTGCGATTGAGGGAAGTGCAGTTCCCATACCAGGCATCATGCAGCCAGTCAGAATGCTCTTAGTTGTGCCCCTGTAGAAAGTTCTTAGGATTTGGGAGCCCACACCAAATTTCTTCGACCATCTGAGGTGAAAGAAGCACTATAGTGCCTTTTTCACCACACAGCCAGTATGTACAGACCACGTGAGATCCTCAGTGATGTGGATGCCGAGAAACTTAAAGCTGTTCACCCTCTCAACCCCAGATCCATTGATGTCAATAGGGGTTAGTATGTCTCCATTCCTCCTGTAGTCCACAACCAGCTCTTTTGGTTTTGTAACATTGCGGGAGAGTTTGTTTTCTTGACACCACTGTGTCAGAGAGATGACTTCTTCTCTGTAGGTTGCCTATTCTAGAGGCTTTGAGTTGGTCCTGCAAAAAATGGACCATTCTAAAGAAATATAAGTGGTGATGAACCATGAATATCCCTGCAATTGATCTGCAGATTAACTTTCTTAAATTGGTGATGAGGGGTAGATAGGTGGAGTATTGGTGATTTTACCCTATCAAGTTAAATGTTGGATATTATAGCACACTGTGGAGTAACTGTGGCTCAATTTAGAATAATTAACAAGGGTAAGTAATTTTATAATAATTTAAAGAGCCAGAACAACTGTTTCTTTTTTTTAAAGGAACAAAATCTTCATCATAAAAACACAAAATGCTGGCAGAACTCAGCAGGCCAGACAGCATCTATGGGAGGAGGTAGTGACGACGTTTCGGGCTGAAACCCTTCATCAGGAGTGAAGTAACATGGGATGGTCGGGGGGGGATAAGAAGTGGGGGGAGGGATGAAGAAAGCTGGGAAATGATAGGCTGAAGGGAAATGGGCTAGGGGGAAGGTGGAGAATTATGGGAAATAAGAGAGAAAGAAAGGTAGGACTAGGGGGAGATTATAGTGAGGGGGGAAAAAGAGAGAGAAAGAGAACCAGACTAAAATTATAGATAGGGATGGGGTAAGGGTGGGGCAGGGGTATCAACGGAGGTCTGTGAGTTGGATGTTCATGCCGGCAGGTAGGAGGCTACCTAGGCGGGAGATAAGGTATTGCTCCATCGACCTGCGTGATGCACCATCAATAACTCACTCTGAGACGTAAAGGCGAGATATCGGCTTTTATTGACTGGAAGAAGGAACAAGCAGTGAGTGACCACCATACTACATCCTGGAGACTGAGCCGGGCTCAGGCCTTGATCGCCTTTATGCAAGGGTCTGTGGGAGGAGCCACAGGAGCAGTCAGCAGGGGGCGTGTCCAGACAGGCACACATAGTTCACCACACTGCGTGTGGCCTCATCTTGACGGTAGAGGAGCCCATGGACAGACATGTCAGAGTGGGAGTGGTCTGTGGAACTGAAGTGTGCGGCGACAGGGAGATCCCGCCACTGCTGGAGGACTGAGCGCTGGTGTTCAACAAAATGGTCTCCCAGTCTGCGGTGGGTCTCCCCAATGTATAAATGGCCACATCGGGAGCACCGGATACAGTATATCACCCCAGTTGACTCGCAGGTGAAGTGGTGCCTCACCTGAAAGGACTGTCTGGGGCCTGGGATGGTGGTGAGGGAAGAAGTGTGGGGGCAGGTGTAGCACTTCTTCAGTTTGCAGGGATAAGTGGCTGGAGGGAGGTCGGTGGGGAGGGATGGGGGGGATGAATGGACAAGGGAGTCGCGTAGGGAGCGATCCCTGCGGAAAGCTGAGAGTGGGGGGAGGGGAAGATGTGTCTGGTGGTGTGATCCCGTAGGAGGTGGCAGAAAATCTTCATCATGACTTCCATAATAAGGCACAAAAGACATAAGCATGACATTTGATCTATACTGTCAGTGACTGTGCATTGTAATGCGTTAGGGTGTTATTATATTTTTCAGCTGGTAAACCAGAGCCAAAGTTTAACTTTTCAAGGATCAGACTTCTAAATCTCACAATTTCATCTCTGGAATTTTAAAATTAGAAGTTAATATTAGAAGTGGAAAATGACCAGTTTGTTTAAAAGGTCTATGGAGTTTACAAAGGTTAGGTTGATTCTTTCCTCTGTGGCATCTTGCAACAAGATTGAGTCTTTGCATGGCACTCTGTTGTACCAAATCGGTATTTATACAGAGACATCTGTCATGGATAGATGGCAGAAACAATTAAGGAAATGGAGCATTGATTCATTAAGATGATGGAAAAATAAGCGACTGCTAGTGCTGAAATCTGGAGCAACAAGCAGTCTGCTGGAGGGACTCAACAACTCAAGCAGTCTATCTGAGTGGAAAGGAATTGCTGACATTTCAGGTTGATATTGACAATTTCTTTCATTACTTTCCCCCAAAAGATGCTGCTCGACCAGCTGAGTTCCTCAAGAAGATTGTTTATTGTTTCATTAAGACAATGCATGATGACTTGCACAAGATATATTGGCTGTGTGGTGAAAAAAGCACAGGAGCACCTCTTTCACCTCCGACGGCTGAAGAGGTTCGGTATGAGTCCACAAATCCTCAGGGCTTTTTACAGGGGCACCATCGAGAGCATCCTGACTGGCTGTGCCACCGCCTGATATGGGAACTGTACTACCCTCAATTGCAGGGCACTGCAGAGAGTGGTGCGGACAGCCCAGCACATCTGTGGATGTGAACTTTCCTCTATTCAGGACCTTTACAGCAGCAGGTGCATCAAAAGGGTCCGGAGGATCATCAGGAACTCCAGCCACCCCAACCACAAACTGCTTCAGTTGCTATTGTCTGGCAAACATTAAGGCCAGGACCAACAAGTACTGGGACGGCTTCTTTCACCAGGCCATCAGATTGATCAATACAAATTGATCTGATTGCATATCTGACTGTACAGATATAACAATTATGGATACAATTTTAGTGTTTGGGCAATATCCCCCACATTTCCCCTCTTTATTGCTTGTACATTGTAATGGAGTCACAACATAAAGATTTTTATTCCCCTGGATGTAAAAATAAAATAAATAAATGAATAAATAAATAAATTGGGGATTTTCATTCACATTATACGTAAGAGGATGATTTGACGGAGGTGACTATCATTAAGAAGGTATATATTTTTCCAATTTGTAAAGATATTAGATTAAGGGGAGATAGATATATGTTCAAAAAGAGAGCCTGAAACAAGAGTAGAACAAACCATATTTTAATGCTGACAGATGTGAGGTTTCAAAAATATCAGCGAGATTACATCAAAACCACGCTACCATGTGATAGTTTAAGAATCTATTAGATATGTTGTTGATAGATTGATTAGATATATATTTGATAGAAAGAGTGAAATTGGAAAAGGATAGACACAAGAAGTACTGCAGGTGCTGGGAATCTAGCGCAATACACACAATGTGTGGGAGGAACTAAACAGATCAGGCAACAACTATGGATGGGAATAAAATGTCCAAGTTTCAGGCCGAGCCTCTTCATTGGGACTTGAAAGGAAGGAGAAAGAAGTCAGAATAAGGGAGAAGTACAAGGTGGCAGGTGATGGGTGAGACCGGGCGAGGGGGCAGGGGTGAATTAAAGAGCTAGGGAGTTGATTGGTGAAAGAGAAAATGGGGCTGGGTGGGGGTGGGGAATCTGCCAGGAGAAGACAGAAGACCATGGAAGAAAGGGAAGGGAAAGGAGCACCAGGAGGAGGTGAAGGACAGGTAAGAACAGAGGGAGTAAGAGAGAAACAGGAATGGGGAAAGGTGAAGGAGGCTGACGGGGGATAAGTAACAGAAGTTCGAGAAATCGATGTTCATGCCACAAGGCTGGGGGGAAAGGAAGTGTTCAGAACTAGTGCAGTGGGCTGAGGTCTGAGCAGCCTGCTTTTATTCAACTTTGGCATTCATGTATTTTATGGGATGCATTTAAGCAGAAGCTACATGTAACATTGAGTCTGTTCCTTCTAGTCTGGTATTCTGGCTCGAAATATTGCCACTAGAATGGAAATAATGAGTAACCTATTCTCCATTGACCCACAATTCCCTTTAAAGTCAATGGGGCTCAAATCCTGGGCCTGGCGTGGAAGCTAATTGTGATTATTTTTCACTGTTGGTCTCTACGCAGAATCTAGTGATGGAACAGACTAGCAGATTCTTAGTTTTATCTGACAGCTTTATCCATAACCACTAGCACTAGATAGTGAGATCTGATGCTTTACGTCTGATTGTGATTCAGTTAGAAGTGTGTAGATGATATCATAAAGTATAAACCCAAAGTTGCAACAAGTTCTGATGCTTATCAGTTTTCTAGAGCGAAATCACTCTAACAGATGCTTTTCTAAAAAAAAGTCATAACTGTACATCTGGCGAAATATTCTTTCATATCTAGCTTGCATTTTTTTTCTGATTCCAGCATACAAAACTTTACAATCAGTTGATGTTGGATAACATCCTTAGTTCAAGAATAATAATTATAAATGACCTCAAAATAATAGAAAACCATTTTTCCATTTTGAAAATGTATATAGTACTGAAGTATGTATTGATCTTCTGAGTGTGCTATGGTCAATTATTCCACTTGATTGCCAGATCATAAACTAGTTATGACATTGGAAATGTATTGCTGTCAGATATATTTCCAATAATTTAGCCACTTTCAGGAAACACAGTGGCTTTTACATTAAAACAACAGCAACTATTAACAGATGATAATTGCAACTGTTGAGGTACTTCTCTGTAGCCTAATCAAAGTTCAGATCTTTCTTTCACAACCTGGCCAACATTACTGTTATTTTTCTTTGGCGATGGTGCACGATCAATGGAGCTGACGTGCAAAGTCCAGTGATGGCAGTGATTATCAATTGTGGCATCCTTATTAGTCATCTCAATTATTCTTGCAATTTGCCAACCGCTGTCTCACTGAGACACAAAAGAAATCAACTATAAATCATTGTTAGTGATGGCTCAAAGAGTAGATGATCTACTCCTAGTTTTCTTGTTTCTCTGTTCAATAGTTTCTGCATCTTCAAATTACTAAACACCATATGTTCTGATCTCTAGAGGAGCAATTTGTTTCTTGTGCCGTTCATTTTATGGGACATCACATCTTGTAAGCTGTTTCATTAATTTCCTGCACAGGTTAATTTGGATTTCATTTCGAAGCTCACGGTGGAAAGACATGCATATCCATCCGCTCTTTATCTGCCTTTGAAATGTCATATCTGTGAGTCACATGTTTTATTAAAACAGTGGAAATTTAGTAGATATATTTTGAAGGAATTATTATATTTATTGGATCTAGAGCTTTCCTGGCGTATATGACAAATAAACTCTTCTTGGGCTTCTAGGCAAATACTGGTATCGATTTTAACCAATTTTTGATGACAAACTCTACCATCTCCATCAGAGATGATACCTAGGCACATCTAGTCTGGTGGTATATATATCCCCGTCATCTGTCCCTCCTGATTCATTAGCCCTCATTCACCCAATCAGGTTTCCGCTGTCCCAACTTGTTTATAATTGAATTCCAGTTCTTACTTAGAGTGAGATCTTTGTCTTTGTTAAAACATTTCATTTGTTAAAGCAATGTTCTTTGTTAGAACATTGCAGGTGCATGGCTGTACAATTGACTTCGATGGCACAAAATGGCTTTTGGGATGGCCTGGCGAATGAAGTGATTGAAATTAAATAAGAGGGAAAGAACTTTTGCACAGGATGAAGATCTCGCTCTAAATAAGAACTGGAATTTGATTATAAACAAGGCAGATAAGGCCTAATTGGATGAGCAATAACAAGAGGAAATCCGCAGATGCTGGAAATCCAAGCAACACACACAAAATGCTGGAGGAACTCAGCAGGCCAGGCAGCATCTATGGAAAAGAATACAGATGACCGATCAGCAGGGTCTCAGCCTGAAACGTTGACTGTAGTAATTTCCATAGATGCTGCCCGGCTTCTGACTTCCTCCAGCATTTTGTAGATGAGGACAAACCAATCAGGAGGGAAGGACGACTGAGTATATATACCACCGGACTAGACCTCATCTCTGATGAAAATGGTAGAGTTTGTCATCAAAACCTCAACAAGGTTCGATACCTGTACCCGGCTGGAAGCCCGAGAAGAGCTTATTCATTATATTTATCATTTATCGCTGTTAAGATATCATTGTGCCATTAGGTACTTCTGTTTGCATGACATAGTTATGAAGTGTTATGTGTATGTTACCTTCGGTAACACCGATTGTGAAAATAATCAACAGTATTAGTATATTCAGGTGTGTGATGAGTCTGTATTGAATTGAATACAAATTTTACTTAGCTTTCTGCAGGTTCCCAAGTAAAATCTCAGGAAAAATCCTAAAGGAAGCTTCCATCTTGGCTGATTGTTGAAAAGATGTTTAACTCACTGCATAGTTTTGTATATCTGCACAGAGAAGGCAGTAAAGTGAAGGACTGACTCATCTTCAAAGGGATCACTCACAGACAGGAGTTGTATCTGAACACCACGCGTGACAGTGTCAGCTTCCGACCCAAGCAACGTGGCCAACACCGGGAAGTGAATTCAGAATGTGGTGCATCAATCATGCCTTTGTGCTGCCCGATCGAATGCACAATTAGCATAGCTACAGCACAAGCCCACAGTTATGTTTGGTAACCCCAAAACACAAAAGTAGTTGAAAGGAAAACAAGGAAGCTGAGAGATGTGAGTGCTGGTTTATTTTTACTTTAAGCAAGGTGAACACATACGACGTGGTGTGTGATGTTGTATGCCATTTATACACTCTTGTATATAGCCGACAATGAATTATTTAAACAAAGAATGTTTAATCAACAAAATATTTACAACATTGCTGAAATATTAAGTACACAACACTCTTCCCTGTCTAGCTATAAACTCCAAATCAATATAGAATGCGACTCTACAGTAAATATTAAATTGTTCCTTTCAGGCCTAAAGATTTAATTGAAAGAGGACTTCTTACTCTTGTGAGATAACATCTTTCCTGATGGGGGGAGATGGCGGCGGGTCACTCTGTGCCTGTGAAACTATCTCAGGTTCCAGGATCTCCTCTGTGTTGGTTGTTGGAGGTGACTCTGGGACTGCAGGAAGTGGTTCTGCTAGCTCTGGACACCTTTCTTCTCCTTTTCTCAGCTTCTCTCTCCAGATCGACTTTGACTCTTGCTTCTTTCCTGGTCCTGGCTTCTTTCTCTCTTTCATTCTGCTCTCAATCTCTTTCTCAATCGCACTCTCTTTCTTTATCCTTGGTTCTCTCATGATCCTTAGCTCAGGCTCGCCCATGGTTCTGATCCCGCTCATGGTCTAGTTCCTGCTCTTTTCCCTTCTCACGTTCCTTCTCTCTTTCTCACTCAAATTCTTTCTCTCTTATTCCTACCTTTTCAACTTCTCTTTCTTTTCCTTACCTTTTTCTTCTTCTCATTTCTCATGAGTATCTTTGAGTTTGCTAATTTCTCAGGAAATTAGGTCTCATTTATCCTCTTCCGTTTCCATAACACTCCTCTTTTTTTAATTTGTCTTCTTTCTAGTTTGTGCATCTTGATCTTGGGAAGGTGCATTTAGTTCACTGGAGTATCCTCTTACTCATCTTTTTATTTCTCCCTTCACTATCTGATCTTTCCTCTCGGGTTCCTCATCCGCAGCATCAACTGCTGAATCCTCTGTTATCTTATCTCCATTGGCTCCTTTCTCTTTGCTCCATCCATTCATCCAGCTGCACTTTAGTGCTTGCATCTGCTTTTACAAGCAGCTTTTTGTTTCCCACTTGAAGTTCATGCATAGAGGCACGTGGGAAAGGCTTTCTCTAAAATATGCTTAACCAACATCTATCCGAGAGCCCAGCTTGAGCAAAAAATAAAGGCCTATGTGATATTGGATGATCAGAGCAATGTGTGTCCTTGGTAAAATCACCATTCTTTAACATATTCAGTACTTAAGGTTATGTTTCCCTTTATACCCTAAAGGCACGTTCTGAAAAATGAGACGATGCCAGAAGAAAAGCTAGTGGATTTGCCCTGTAATTATTACAACGGGAAGTCTGATTATCTTTGCCAACCCTCAGCAGGAGTGACCATTTTCCCTACAACAGGGATTAAATCCCAGCTACTGAAGCTGCATGCTGTCATTCACACCATAAAGATGAAGCTGACAAGATTCCCTCACTCGACTCTGCTGCTGAGATTCTCCTGTTGTTTGGCAGAGACACCATCCATACACATAAGGCAGGTGAACAGGTCTGTCTCAGTCGTGCTCATTAGCCTGGAGAAATGGCGCTCATGTCTTTTCAGACCCTGTAAGAGTAGAATCTGTATGAAAGAGAAGACTGTAGGACATCACAAACAAGAGCAAATCTGCAGATGCTGAAAATGCAAGTAACACACACACACGATGCTGGAGGAACTCAGCAGGCCAGGCAGCATCTATGGAAAAGAGAAAACAGTCGATGTTTTAGGCCGAAATCCTTCTTCAAGACTTAAAGCTGGACATCCTTCCTTTCCAGGTTTCTTTATGCGTCATGGTGTGCTATCCACTTTCTTTGATTTGTTTTTCCAGTTAATATCTAGGGACATTTCCAATTAGTATCCAGGGACACCAGTTGACCTTGGATAGGATACTTGTAAATGGGATGTCCCACTCCCAAGAGCAGTGGCAGAAGCGGTGTTCTTCCCTTCAGGTTTGAAGCTTTCAGGAACTAATTCCACTATCTACAGCTCAAAGGAAGGAGAAGTCTTCCCACAGTTCCACCTCACATCCTTTGCAACTAGTTTCTTGCCACCTATGATATAAATCTTCTGAATAAAGGAGTTTGAGGTTGTGCTTGGAAGTATAAAAGACAAGTAACTCAGCAGGCTAGTTGGAAGAAAAGGGTAGGACTCATGACAGTAGTAACCCCTAATCAGCATCATCCTCTTCTTCATCTTCACAAATTGTCATCATTACCAAAGTAACGTACCAAAGTAATTCTAATTCAATCATTTTTACATTAACATTACCTACAACTTACTTTTGCTGCAAGAATGGCGTATAGAAATTAAGAAGTGCTGAGTTTTACCATCTCAGGAGTAAATAATGAGAGATGTGGGCAGATCTGTGTTTATGAAGAACTTCACCTGAACGCTAGGCCAGTCATATAGATAAATTGTCATTAACACGTGGAAATAAACTAGCATTTATTGTTATCACTTGCAGAGGTTGGGTGTTTCCTACAAGCCCCATTGCTCTCTTCTCATTGGTCACAACATGCCAGTTGGTTTCCACTGATGATCTCTCTCTCCTTCTCCCTCTCCCTCTCCCTCTCTCTCTCTCACTCACACACACACACTCTCTCTCTGACCCCCTCCCCTCCCTCTCTCCCCACCTCTCTCCCCTCCCCTCCCCGTCTCTCCCTCTCTCCCCTCCCCCTCCCCCTCTGCCTCTCTTCCTCTCTCCCCCTCTCTCCCTCTCCCCCTCTCCCCTTCCTCCCCCTCTTTCCTCCTCTCCCCCTCTCTCCCCCTCTTCCCCCACCACTCCCCTCTCTCCCCCTCCCTCCCTCACTCCCATTTCTCCCTCTCCCTCCCCTTCTCCTTCCCTTTCTCTCTCCCCCCTCCCCCTCCTCTCTCCTTCTTCCCCACTCCCCCTCTCTCTCCCTCTATACCACCTACAAACTGATTTACTAAATAAGGGAAGGGTAAAAGGCTCGTTGCCAACTGACATAAGCTAAAATAAAGGAAGATCTTTTCTCACCTGTCCTAAACTGACTGACCCATTTAGAGTCTGGGTTCTCTAAAATCTTGCTCCTTAAATTTCCATCCTTCTGTCCATCCTTTTCTCAGCTCATCCTTCATTAGCAACAAAGCACTCCCCTTCAACTTCCATAACTGCATGTACACCTCTGCCATTTGCAGGCATGCTTTCTACTGCCCCCTTGACTGAGAGTGGCAGAAACTCCCTCTGGAATAAACTTTCACTCTTGCTTACACTCTCTACAATGCTTTGTTTGTCTGTCCTTGAGCCTTGATGACAAATTTTATTTTAAAAATGCTCGGGACCTTTACTGCACCAATGATGCAACATAAAGGCAACCTGTTTCTGTGAAAGTGGTTTCAGGGAAGGACATGTAAACAGATGATGTTACTAGAACTTGGAAAGTACATATGCAAGGTAGAGCCACCAAGTCAAAGGATGCTTTGGAGTGTTAATGCTACTATTGGCCTCACAATGGAATAAATGTATTGATAACCCGGGTGAGCATAGAATAAATGGGGGCATACTCTCTTGTATAACCTGGTAAGATCAGTGAACCATGTGAGGGACTGGGTACTGGATGCAGAAGAACTGACACTGTGTGCTTCTGCCTTCAGCTTGCAAGTACAGATTTGGTCAAGCTCTTGGTTCGGACCTAATCATTTACACTGCCTTAGCCAGGTGGACTTGGAGGCTACAGGCCATTAATTTTTATATTCTTCTATGTCTATGGGGTAGCATGGTAGTGTAGTGGTTAGCACAATGCTTTACGGTACAGGAGACCTGGGGTTCAATTCTCACTGCTGCCTATAAGGAGTTTGTACGTTCTCCTCATGACTGCATGGATTTCCTCCCACTGTCCAGAGACGTAAAGGTTGGTAGGTTAATTGTGATTAGGCCAGGGTTAAATCAGTGGGTTGCTGTGCAGTGCAGCTCAAAGGGCCTGAAAGCCCTACTCCATGCTGTATATCAATAAATAAACAAACAAATAACTAAATAAGTAGTTGCTTTGTATGGTTGCTGTGGTTATTTTGGAAAAAATGTGATGAGAGATATAACATAAGAATTTCTGTAAAGAATGATGAGGGACTTTGACAGAGTAATTAGGAGGGGCTTTGTTCTCTTGGTAGTAGGGTCATGCAACTATATAGGACCCTGGTCAGACCCCACTTGGAGTACTGTGCTCAGTTCTGGTTGCCTCACTACAGGAAGGATGAGGAAGCCATAGAAAGGGTGCAGAGGAGATTTACAAGGATGTTGCCTGGATTAGGGAGCATGCCTTATGAGAATAGGTTGAGTGAACTTCGTCTTTTCTCCTTGGAGCAACAGAGGATGAGAGGTGACCTGATAGAGGTGTATAAGATGATGACACGCATTGATCATGTGGATAGTCAGAGGCTTTTTCCCAGGGTTGAAATGGCTGCCACAAGAGGACACATTTGGGAGGCAGAGGCAGGGATAGATGAGAGTTATTGGGAGGCAGTCACACCGAAAAGATAGGAGGTAGGCAAATGGGTGACAGTCAAGAGAGGCAAGGGGAGCAGACAGAGAGAGAAGAGCACCCCTGTGGACATTCCCATCAAAAATAAGTATTCCGTTTTGGATACTGTTGGTGGGGATGACCTACCAGGAACAAGCTGCAGTGGTCCTGTCTCTGGCACTGAGATTGGACCCTTGACTAGGAAGGGGAGGAGGGGAGAGAAGAGAGCGGTATTGATAGGGGATTCTATAGTCGGGGGGCGGATAGGAGATTTTGTGGGGAAGATTGGGAATCTCGGATGGTATGTTGCTTCCCTGGTGCCGGGGTCCGAGACATCTCAGATCGGGTGCAGGTTATTCTCGAGAGGGAGGGCAAGAATCCAGATGTTGTGGTCCATGTAGGGACCAATGACATGGGTAGGATGAGTGAGGGGGTCCTGCGTAGTGAGTTCAGGGAGTTAGGTGCGAAGCTGAAGGGCAGGACCTCCAGGGTAACAATCTCAGGATTGCTACCTGTGCCATGTGCGAGTGAGGCAAGGAACAGAAGGATTATACAGATTAATACGTGGCTGAGAGGATGGTGCAGGAGGGAGGGCTTCTGGTTTGTAGATAATTGGGCTTTGTTCCAGTGAAGGTGGGATCTGTTCCGAAGGGATGCTTTACACCTAAACTGGAGCGGTACTAACATTCTTGCAGGGAAATTTGCTAGTGCTTCTTGGGGGGGTTTAAACTAAATTTGCAGGGGGCGGGTATCCGGAATGTGTGAGAGGATAACGAGAGGAAGAATAAAGGACAGGTGGGGACTACACGGTTCCGGAATATTAAGTGTGTAGTTGAGGAAGGTGTGGCGGAACAAGTGATAAGGAGGACTATTGTACAGAGGGATGGTCTGACGGAACATGGAGTTAAATGTGTTGAAAGAATAAGTAAATTTAGGAAGGACAACAAAATTCTAGGGGCGTATAGCCCAATGGGAGTTAGGGGAGCTGTGTTAAGCACAATAGGCAGCGATTCAAACAGAGAGAGGAGAAATGGGTTAAAAATTCTATATCTGAATGCACGAAGTGTCAGAAATAAGGCGGATGAGCTTGAAGCTCAGGTGCGAATGGGTAACTATGATGTTGTTGGGATAACGGAGACATGGCTGCAGGGAGATCAGACCTGGGAGCTGAATGTACAAGGGTATATGTGCTATCATAGGGACAGAAATGTGGGCAGAGGGGGTGGGGTGGCCCTGTTGGTGAGGAATGAGATTCAGTCCTTTGCAAGGGGGGACATAGAGTCAGGAGAAGTAGAGTCTGTGTGGATAGAACTGAGGAACAGTAAGGGCAAAAGGACCCAAATGGGTGTTGTCTACAGGCCACCAAACAGTAGCATGGATATTGGGTGCAAGTTGAATAGGGAGTTAACATTGGCATGTGGCAAAGGTAATGTCGCAGTAGTTATGGGGGATTTCAACATGCAGGTGAACTGGGAGAATCAGGTTGGTACTGGACCCCAGGATAGGGAGTTTGTAGAGTGCCTACGGGATGCATTCTTAGAACAGCTTGTATGATAGCCGACCAGGGACAAGACTATTCTGGATTTAGTGTTATGTAATGAACAGGATTTGATAAGCGATCTCGCAGTAAGGGAGCCATTAGGAGATAGTGATCATAATATGAAAAGCTTTTATCTGCAATTTGAGAAGGACAAAGGCAAATCGAAGGTGTCTGTGTTGCAGTTGAACAGGGGAAACTATGGAGCCATGAGGGAGGAGCTGGCCAAAGTTGACTGGATGGATAGCCTAGCAGAAAAGATAGTGGAACAGCAATGGCAGGTATTCTTGGGAATAATGCACAAGGTGCAAAATCAGTTCATCCCCCAGAGAAGGAAGGATTCAAAGGGGGGAAAGGGGCCACAGTGGTTGACAAAGGAAGTCAGAGATTGCATAGCATTAAAAAAAAAGGAAATATGACAGAGCTAAGGTGAGTGGGAGGACAGATGATTGGGAAGTTTTTAAGGAACAACAGAACTTAACTAAAAAGACAATACGGGGAGAAAAAATGAGGTACGAACGCAAGCTAGCCAGGAATATAAAATAAGATAGCAAAAGCTTTTGTAGGTATGTGAAGAGAAAGAAGATAGTTAAGAACAATGTTGGGCCCTTGGAGAATGAATTGGGTGAAATTGTGATGGGAAACAGAGAACTGGCGGAAGAATTTAATGAGTACTTTAGATCTGTTTTCACTAAGGAAGACACAAGCAATCTCCCAGATGTATGGATGGGCCAAGGACATAGGGTAACAGAGGAAATGAAACAGATTGACATTCGGAAGGAAACGGTGATGAGAAGACTGATGGGACTGAAGGCTGACAAATCCCCAGGTCCAGATGGTCTGCACCCTAGGGTACTAAAGGAGGTGGCCCTGGACATTGTGGATGCATTGGTAATCATTTTCCAATGTTCCTTAGAATCAAGATCAGTTCCTGAGGATTGGAGAATGGCTAAAGTTATCCCACTTTTTAAGAAAGGAGGAAGGGAGAAAACCGAGAACTTTCGACCTGTCAGCCTGACGTCGGTGGTGGGAAAGATGCTAGAGTCCATTATTAGGGATGAAATAGTGGCATATCTAGATAACAGTGATAGGATTGGGCCAAGCATGGATTTACCAAGGGTAAATCGTGCTTGACTAATCTGCTGGAGTTTTTCGAGGATGTAACCAGGAAGTTAGATGGGGGAGATCCAGTGGATGTAGTGTACCTCGATTTTCAGAAGGCATTTGATAAGGTCCCACATAGAATATTGGTGGGTAAAATCAAAGCTCAGGGCATCGGGGGGAAGGCATTGACATGGATAGAAAACTGGTTGGCAGATAGAAAGCAAAGGGTAGCGGTGAATGGGTGTTTCTTGGAATGGCAGGTGGTGACCAGTGGGGTGCCACAGGACTCAGTATTGGGACCACTGCTGTTTACCATTTACCTTAACGATTTGGATGAAGGCATAAAAAATAACATCAGCAGATTTGCTGATGATACTAAGCTGGGTAGCAGTGTGACATGTGATGAGGATGTTAGGAGAGTTCAGGGTGACTTGGATAGGCTGGTTGAGCGGGCAGATACTTGGCAGATGGCATTTAATGTGAATAAGTGTGAGGTTATCCACTTTGGGAGTAAGAACAGGAAGGCAGATTATTATCTGAACGGTATAGAGTTGGGTAAGGGAGAAATACAAAGAGATCTCGGAGTCCTTGTTCATCAGTCACTGAAGGTGAATGGGCAAGTGCAGCAGGCAGTGAAGAAGGTTAATGAAATGTTGACCTTTATTACAAAGGGAATTGAGTACAAGAGCAAGGAAATCCTCTTGTATTTAGACAGAGCCCTGGTGAGACCACACCTGGAGTATTGTGTACAGTTTTGGTCTCCAGGGTTAAGGAAGGTCATCCTGGCTGTAGAGGAAGTGCAACGTAGATTCACAAGGTTAATTCCTGGGATGTCTGTACTGTCTTACACAGAGAGGTTAGAGAGACTGGGCTTGTACATGCTGGAATTAAGGAGATTGAGAGGGGATCTGATTGCAACATATAAGATTATTAAGGGATTGGGCAAGGTAGAGGCAGGAAATATGTTCCAGATGCTGGGAGAGTCCAATACCAGAGGACATGGTTTGAGAATAAGGGGTAGGTCATTTAGGACAGAGTTAAGGAAAAACTTTATCTCCCAGAGAGTTGTGGGTGTCTGGAATGCACTGCCTTGGAAGGTAGTGGAGGCCAATTCTCTGGATGCTTTCAAGACAAGAAGGAGCTAGATAGGTATCTTATGGATAGGGGAATCAAGGGATATGGGGACAAGGCAGGAACCGGGTATTGATAGTAGATGATCAGCCATGATCTCAGAATGGCAGTGCAGGCTCGAGGGACCGGATGGTCTACTTCTGCATCTATTGTCTATTGTTTAAGGTGCTAAGGAGTAGCTTCAGAGGAGATGTCAGGGGTAAGATTTTTACACAGAGAATGGTGAGTGTGTGGAATAGGCTGCCGGCAACGGTGGTGGAGGTGGATACGAAAGGGTCTTTTAAGAGACTTTTGGATAGGTACATGAAGCTTAGAAAAATAGAGGGCTATGGGTAAGCCTAGTAATTTCTAAGGTAGGGACATGTTTGGCACAACTTTGTGGGCCGAAGGGCCTGTATTGTGCTGTAGGTTTTTTAGGTTTATAGACAATAGACAATAGGTGCAGAAGTAGACCATTCGGCCCCTCGAGTCTGCACCGCCATTCTGAGATCATGGCTGATCATTCACTATCAATACCCAGTCCCTGCCTTGTCCCCATATCCCTTGATTCCCCTACCCATCAGATATCTATCTAGCTCCTTCTTGAAAGCATCCAGAGAATTGGCCTCCACCGTCTTCCGAGGCAGTGCATTCCACACCTCCACAACTCTCTGGGAGAAGAAGCTCTTCCTCAACTCTGTTTTAAATAACTGACCTCTTATTCTCAATCCATGCCCTCTGGTACTGGACTCTCCCAACATCTGGAACATATTCCTGCCTCAATCCTATCAAATCCTTTAATTATCTTAAACGTTGCAATCAGATCCCCTCTCAATCTCCTCAATTCCAGCGTGTACAAGCCCAATCTCTCCAATCTCTCTGCGTAAGACAGCCCTGCCATCCCAGGAATCAACCTAGTGAATCTACGCTGCACTTCCTCAATTGCCAGAATGTCCTTCCTTAAACCTGGAGACCAAAACTGTACACAATACTCCAGGTGTGGTCTCTATGTTTCTAAAAGCCACAGAGGCCTAGCTTTAAAGGTGAGACAAAGTTTTTTTACTCAGAAGATGGAAGAAGTCAGCAGCTCACTGTGTGAGGCAGAAACTCGCATCTTTTTTTTAAAAAGTGCTCAGCAGGCCATCATTGCATTTCAGAATAGTCTTCCTCTATGGTGTAAAGCTTTTACAACGCGAGAGTACACCCAGTGTGATTTTTGGATGTCTTCCACCACACAAGCTGGCCCACCCCTGACCACCGCACCACATTCCCAAACCTTTTGCTGAACATTGAGATACACAGGTGGAACAGGCTTCTTTTGTGTGAAAGCCTGCGGACGCTGGAAATCCAAAGCAACACGCACAAAATGCTGAAGGAGCTCAACAGGTCAGGCAACACCTATGGAAAGGAGTAAACAGTCAATGCATTATCTTCATCTGCCTCAGCCACCACCGCTGGCAGCCATTCTAGTCACCCACCAGTCTCTGGAATGAAAAACTTGCCTGATATATATCCTATGAACCGTCAGCCCTCTCACCTCAAATACATGCCCCTGATAATAAGTGAAACAGAAAACAAGGCAGACACAACTCAGACCAAACACAAGATTTGATTCATTTCAAAACACTTATTGCAATGCAGTTATGACTAAATTGACCAGGAAATAAAACCTCTCTCACTTCTGCCTTCATCATTTTCCATACATTTAATAGTCACTAGAAAAGTTTAACTGCTTATAGCTAACAGCTTTTAGCTCTCATGAGCTACTAACTGTCCTTAGTTTAAGTGGAGTTTCCTCTGTTACATGTCAGCTGGCTACATGTGGTGGATATCTCTCCTTTCTCTGCACGTTCATGTCCCTGTCTAAGAGTTTAAACATCTCTATCAAAACTGCCTGAGCCACTACTGCTGACAATTCTAGTCACTCATTTCCTATGACCTTTTCTCCTCTCATCTCAAACATATATCCTCTGATATTAAATATTTCAACCCTTTTGAAAAAGAAAAGGCTGTTTTCTCAATCTATGTCCCTTAAAATTTTAGAAACTTGTATCAGGTCTTTCTTCAGCTTCTCCACTCCAGAGAAAAATGACCATTATTTGCCCAAACTGCCCTGATAGTGCACACCCTCTAATCTAGGCAGCACCCTAGTAAACCTCTTCTCCCTAGCAAGGGCTGACTCACCCGGGTAATTTGATTGTGATGCATACTGACAAAGTAATCCATTCTTGTCAACATTCACAAACATGACAATGTTTCTCAAGTTTGCTGCTCATTACCACTTCTCTGACAGAAATTGAATCAAAAGTTTGCAATCTGCTACTTTCGTTTTTACTCACTGTCAAATAAGGAGCAAAACTATTCAGCAAGTTGGGAGACATAAGCACTTTAAAGCATTCCTATTAGGGAAATGAACTTAACAACACCGACACACATTCCCACCAACCAGCACGTGCTGCTTATTTAATCACAGGCTGCATCCTTCACCGTACAGAATATGTGATTGTGATGGAGAGTGCTTGTTATACACAGTCCATACATATTTGCATTCTCACACACACGCGCACTCACGCTTGCACTCACGCACACGCACACACTCACACACATACACACGCTATACTCACTCTTCAATGCCTTCCTCCTGGTATATTCTCATAACAAGCTCTAAACCAAGCTGATGCCTCAGGTTGACTTTATGGTGTCTTCCCTGCCGTACACAGTGGAAGAATCCATTTCTTTAGTAATGGGGATGTGTATAAATTGTTTGTATACTGTATTTAAGGTAAATACTTCTGTTTATTTTGTAAAATGATTGTAACTATATTGTAGAGTGCATCTTATTTTAATTCATGAGTAGTGATTGTTGCATGAGTAATACAGTAACTTCAAAATGCGTAAATGCACAGATCACGACTTAAGACTTCAAAGTAAAGCAAAATTACAACTTTTTTTTATATAACATGGATGTGCAAATTTCACATTTCTTCTTTAATCTCCAATCTGTCATTGACTCTATGAATAAAGCACATTTTACACACCAGATATGGGTAACATTCACAGTTCAGGCATACCACTTTGTAAATTGTCACAATATAATTTTTGATGCCTTTTGTAAAATAGTTTAAAGTTGTACATTTCAAACTTGCATTTGTGACCCAAACTGAAATTGCTCATGTGGGTTAAGGGAACTCGAGTTGCTAGGTGAGTCACCTGAAGCTGCATGCCACATTGAGGCATGAGGTCATAAACCAGAATACTGCAAGCACTTACCAAGTCCCTCAAAACCTGTTGCATAAAAGAATTTCCCAAAACGTGCTTTAGAAGAAAAACGCTGAGGTGTTTCTGAAGAGGATAGGACTTTCACAGCAGTTGAAGTTAGCAGTTTATTTTCCATTTTCAAGAAATCATTAACAGACACTCAACTATACAGGAATAGCAGACAGCCAGTTCAAAAGGAATATTTCTATTCACAAATTAAATCAATTTTCATGCGTATTTTCTCTTCTTTTTTTTTACCTTTCTCAATGAGCACAAAAGAGAAAACCATGGAGGAGGATGAACAAGAGAGGGAAGTTTTAATCAGAATGTTCCAACCTTTATAAGAGCACGATCAGAGGTTTGTAAAGCTCCCCCAGCTGCCTTAGTAACAAAATCGCTTTGTTGGCGCAGTAGACCTTAACTTCATTCAGAATCGGGTTTATTATCAATGACATAGGTCATGACATTTATTGTTTTGTGGCAGCAGTACAATGCAAGGCATTAACAAACGATAAGTTACAATGCAAGATATGGCACAAAAATGAATAGTGCAGTTGCTCTACTGATTTCATGGACCATTCAGATATCTAATGGTGGAGTGGAAGAAGCTGTCCTTAACATATTGAGTGTTGGTCTTCAGGCTTCTGTACCTTTTCGCTGATGGTAGTAATGCCTGAATATTCAAGATTGTTTATTGTGATAGATGGATATTTCTTGATCCCAAAGGAAATAACAGTGTCACAGTAACATTACAAGTTCACAGATACACAAATATTAGAAGAGAAATAAGAAAGAACAAAAAAATATAAGTTACCTCAAACAAGCTAACAGGAGGGAGTCATCACTTCCCCGGGTATAGGTTGACTCATCATAGAGCCAAGAGTAAGAATGACCCCTTATAGTGCTTTTTGGAGCAGTGCAGTTGTCTTAGTCTATTACTAAAAGTGCTCCTCTGTTCAGCCAAGGTGGCACGCAGAGGGTGAGAAACATTGTCCAGAATTGCCAGGATTTTCCGTAGGGTCCTTTGTTCTACCACAGCCTCCAGTGTGTCCAGTTTGACTCCGATAATAGAGCCAGCCTTTCTAATCAGTTTATTGAGCTTGTTGGCATTGCCCATGTTGATGCCATTGCCCCAGCACACCACCACATGGAAGATTGTACTGGTGATAACAGACTGGTAGAACGTGTGAAGGAGAGGCCTGCATGCTCCAAAGAACCTCGGTCTCCTCAGGAAGTAGAGTACAGCTCAGTACATGAGTATAAGGGAGAAAAAGATGGTTGTTACTCAAGAATAGATGGAGCATAAAAAACACAATAAATATAAATATAAAAGCAATCCTATAAAACATGATGTACAAATAACTGAGTGTGGCTATTTATATGCATAAGAATAGTTTATATACATCGACTGATTGTTGTGCATGAAGACGCAGATATGGATGTAACGGTAACAGGGAGTGGTGTGGTGGGTTAATGGGTGGAGGTGTTAATCATTCTGATGGCTTGGAGAAAGTAGATGACCCTGTAATCTCTGTCTTGGAGGCCATTGTCAAAATACCTTTCGAGAGTGTGAATCCCTGTAAGGCATCAGGCCCCTATGGTGTACTTGGGAGGGCTCCCAAAAACCTTTGCCAATCAACTGGTGGGAGTGTTTGGGGACACCTTCAATCTCTCATTGCTGCAGTGGGAGGTTGCCTTCTGCTTCAAAAGGGTAACAATCATACCAGTACCCCAGCTGTAGCGTTGTGGGAGAAGCCAGAGAGTGGTATGTAGAAACATAGAAAACCTACAGCCCACAATGCTGTGCCGAACGTGTACTTACTTCAGAAATTGCCTACAGTTACCCATAGCCTTCTATTCTTCCAGAGGGTTGCCTCTCTGAATGGAGTGGTGTGCTGCAGGGATCGGTGCTGGGTCCTTCATTTGTTGTCTCTGTCAATAATATGGATGATATTGTGGCTAACTGGATCAGCAGATTTGCAGATGACACCAAGACTGGGGGTGTAGTGAACAGCGATCATAGATTGGGCTGAAAAATGGCAGATTGAATTTAATGCAGACAAGTGCAAGATTTTGCACTTCAGTAGGACCAACCAGGGTGGGTCTTAAACAGTGAATGGTACGGCACTGAGGGGTGTGGTAGAATAAAGGCATCTGAGAATACAGGTACATAATTCGTTGAAAGTGGTGTGATGGTTGTTGACTTCAGGAGGGCACGGAGCGACCACTCCCCACTGAACATCGACTGCTCCTCGGTAGAGATGGAAAACAGCACCAAATTTCTTGGTGTTCACCTGACAGAGAATCTCACCTGGTCCCTCAACACCAGCTCCATAGCAAAGAAAGCCCAGCAGCGTCTCTACTTTTCGCGAAGGCTGAGGAAAGTCCATCTCCCACCCCCCCCCCCCATCCTCATCACATTCTACAGGGGTTGTATTGAGAGCATCCTGAGCAACTGCATCACTGCCTGGTTCGGAAATTGCACCATCTCAGATTGCAAGACCCTGCAGTGGATAGTGAGGTCAGCTGAGAAGATCGTCGGGGTCTCTCTTCCTGCCATCACGGACATTTACACTACACACTGCATTCGCAAAGGAAACAGCATTATGAAGGATCTCATGCACCCCTCATACAAACTCTTCTCCCTCCTGCCATCTGGGAAAAGGCTCCAAAGCATTCAGGCTCTCACGACTAAACTATATAACAATTTCTTCTCCCAACCTATCACACTCCTCAATACCCGAAGCCTGGACTGACACCTTGCCCTACTGTCCTGTTTATTATTTATTGTAATGTCTGCACTGTTTTTGTGCACTTTATGCAGTCCAGTGTAGGTCTGTAGTCTAGTGTAGCTCTCTCTCTGTTGTTTTTTTTTATTACGTAGTTCAGTCTAGTTTTTGTACTGTGTTATGTAATACCATGGTCCTGAAAAACATTGTCTCATTTTTATTATGCACTGTACCAGCAGTTATGGTCGAAATGACAATAATAGTTGACTTGACTTGACTTGATGTGATGCAATTAGGTTATAGTTGCTGAGGCAGCTCACCCCACTCTTCTTGAGCACTGCTATGGCTGATAACCTTTTTGAAGTAAGTGGGAACCTTCAACTGCAGTAATGAGAGACTGAAGATATCCTTGAACAAACCCTGCCATTTGGTTAGCACAGGTTTTCAGTGCCCTACCAGGTACACCATTGGGGACTGACACTTTGCGAGGGTTCATCCTCCTGAAAGATGTTCCGACATTGACCTCTGAAGACAGATCATACGGTTTTCAGATGTTACAGGGATTTGCACAGGTGTAGTCTAATTTAGAGTATTCTGTGCAGTTTTGGTCATCTACATACTGGAAAGATGTAAACAAGGTTGAAAGAGTGCAGAGAAAATTTACAAGGATGTTGCCAGATCTGGAGGACCTGAGCTATAAGAAAAGATTGGATAGGTCTGTGTTCATTAAAATATAGAAGATTGAGAGGAGATTTGATAGAGTTATACAAAATTGAGAGTTATAGATAGGTTAAATTCAATCAGGCTTTTTCCATTGAGGTTGGGTGGGGGCATGGAGGGCTATGGTCCTGGGAGTAGGCAATTTAAAAGAATTCAACATGGACTAGATGGGCTGAAAGGCCTGTTTCAGTACTGTACTTGTCTGTGATTCTAAGAGCAAAAGCCGAGTTTCTTCAAACACTATCTACCAGTTGCATTCACATCTGTTGTAATGATAGGTTGGTCATGGCCAGTCACTGCAAAGGGTCTACAGCAGATGCATTATCATTGGCTCTCCACTCAGTCTTGCATTATTTGGACTACAGTATTATCTATGCCAGGGTGCTGTTTGTTGATTACATCTCAATATTCAACACAATCATACCCTTATTTCTAATCAAAAAGCTGCAAAATCTGGTCCTCTGTACCTCCCTCTGCAACTGGATCGTTGACTTCCTCATTAGGAGACCACAATGAGTGCGAATCGAAAATAGCATCAACTCCACGCCAGCAATCAACACTGATGCACCTCAAGGATGCAAGCTTAGCACACTGTGAAGGAACTTATTGTGGAGGGCAGGGAAGGGGAAGTCAACAGGAATACACACCATTCCTCTTTGAGGGATCAGGAGTGGAAAGGGTGAGTAGTTCCAAGTTCCTAGGTGTTAACATCTCTGAAAATCTATCCTGGGTCCAACATATTGACATAATTACAAAGAAGGCACAACAGTGACTACATTTCATTGGGAGTTTGAGGTGACTTTGTGTGACACCAAAGACTTTCACACTTTTCTATGGCTGTACCACGGAAAGCATTCTATCTGGTTGCATCAGCAACTGGTATGGAGAGATGACTACACAGGATTGGAAAAAGCTGCAGAAAATCGTGACCTCAGCCTACTCCATCATGGACACTAGCCTCCCCAGCGTCAAGGATATCTTCAAAATGCGACGCCTTAAAAAGTCGTCATCCGTCCTTAAGGAGCCACCACCTAGAATGTGCTCTCTTCTCATTGCTACGTTCACGGAGGAGGTACAGGAGCCTGAAGACACACACTCAATGCTTTAAAAGAGGCTTCTTCTCCACTGCCATCAAGTTCCTGAATTGACAATGAACCCATGTACACTACCTCTTTTTTTAGCTCTCATTTTCATTACTTAATTTAATTTTTAAATTAGATTTCTTACTGTAATTTATACTTCTATTATAATGCATTGTGATGTGCAAAACAACAAATTTCATGATATGTGGAAGTGATTTTAAAGCTGATTCTGATTGAGTTCTAGTGTTGCACTGGGCAGTTCTGACTACCCATTCTAGAGTCAACTTGCCTGCCGCAGTGCACTTTTCATACTACACAGTGATGCAGTACGTAGTTTGCTCTCAAATGCACATCTGTAGAAGGTCATCTGTACTGTTGTGAATAGTGCATCTCGCTTAAGCCTCATCAGAAAGTAGATGCATTGGTGAGCTTTCTTCACTGTGGAGGATCGTGAAAAGTTATGCAAGTTGTGCACTCCTAGGAGTGTGAGTAGTGCGTGTTTCGCTCCTTGCCTTGTTGACATTGAGATAGATGTCAGGCCTGTGTTTTCACCCTCCTCGCTGTAGGCCATCTCGTTTGTTGTTGGTTACGAGCACCAGCACTGTCATATTATCAGCGAACCTGACAATATGATTGTTCATGTGTTTGCCTGTGCAGTCAAGTGTGGGCAGAGTGTAGAGCCCAGGGGTGGGGGGCATCTTTGTTGAGCATGATGGGCAGGGAGGAGTGGTTGTGCATCCTGATTGGTTGGGAAATCCAACACCCAGTTCCACAGTGGTGTATTTAGACTGAAGAGTATGAGTTTGTTCACCAGATTCTGTGGGACAATAGTGTTGAATACTGATCTGAGATCCAGAAACAGCATTCTGATATAAGTGTCCAACACAGGGCTAGGGCCAGGTGACAGACACTATAGCATTTGTTGTTGAGTAGTTCTGTTGGTAAGCATATTGGTGAGTATTCAGTGCAGCAGGAATGGAGTTTTGGATGTATGTCAATGCCCAGCAATTCAAAGAGTGCATGCCCCAAATCGTAAGGGTCCTTAATAAGCCTGCGTTGTGCTATGTGAATGTGTAATGATGCAGCATATAATTTCCACATTAAGAATAATGTGGTTATCAGACACACTCTGAGAATATGGGCTCAGTTCAGAAGACATTATCTAGTCCTAGTCTACATAATCATCTTTCTCAGCCTTCTGTGCAGGATTTAATGTTTCTAGGTTGGCACAGAAAGGGCATTAGTGTTTTGAAGATCTTTTCATAGATTAGTGCTTTGCAATTTTTGAGCCATTGTCTGTAAAGTTTGGCCTACCTGACACTCATTTCTTTAGATATCTCCAAATTAGACATTTTATCAACCCTTTAATACCAAACTTTTCAGAGGTACCCATTAAAAATGTTGTGGATTTGTTTCTTCATATGAATCCATTGGGTAAAGGTTTAATTTCTACTATTCAAGATGTTGAAGTTGGGTAACTATATTTGACAGCTAGGATCAACTGAATCCCAGGAGGAGTATAGGGAATGCACGACTGTACTCAAGAAGGAAATCAGGAGGGCAATGAGAGATCATGAGGTAGTTTTGGCAGAGAAGATTTAGGAAAATCCAAAGAGATTTTATAAATAAACTAGAGGAATTGAGTAACTAGGGCAGGGGTTCTTGAACTTTTTTATGCCATGGACCCCCCACCATTAACTGGGGGGTCTGTGGACCCCAGGTTGGGAATCCTTGAACTAGAGAGAGAATTGGGCTTCTCAGCTGCAGGAGATGAACAATGTCTTTAATTAATACTTCTCCTCTGTTTTTACCATGGAGAAACACATGGACTTGATTTAAAGTTGCATTTGACCATAAGACCATAAGACATGGGAGTAGAATAAGGCCATTTGGCCCATTGAGTCTGCTGCACCATTCATTCATGGCTGATCCTTTTTCCCCTCCTCAGCTCCACTCCCCGGACTCCTCCTCGTAACCTTTGATGCTGAGGCCAATCAAGAATCTATCAATCTCTACCTTCAGTACACCCAATGAGCTGGTTGCCACAGCTGCTTGTGGTAACAAATTCCACAAATTCACCACCTTCAGGTTAAAGAAATTTTTCATCATCTGTTTTAAATGGACGCTGCTCTATCCTGAGGCTGTGCCCACTTGCCCAACATGGGAAATATCCTTTCCACATTTACTCTGTCAAAGCCTTCCAACATTCAAATGGTTTCAATGGGATCCCACCTCATCCTTCTAAATTCCAGTGAGTACAGACCCAGAGCTATCAAACGTTCCTCATTTGATAACCCTTTCATTCCCGGAATCATCCTTGTGAACCTCCTCTGAACCCTCTCCAATCCCAGTACATCTTTTCTTAAATAAGGAGCCCAAAACTGTTCACAATACTCAAGGTGAGGCCTCACCTTTGTGTTATAAAGTCTCAGCATCACATATCTGCTCTTGTATTCTAGACCTCTTGAAATGAACTTGCCTTCCTCACCACAGACTTAACCTGCAAGTTAACACTTAGGGTGTTCTGCATAAGGACTACCAAGTCCCTTTGCATTTCAGAAAATTGGATTTTCTCCCCATTTAGAAAATAGCCTACAAGTTTATTTCTATTACCAAAGTGCATGACCATGCATTTTCCAACATTGTATTTCAATTGGCACTTTCTTGCCCATTCTCCTAATCTGTATAAGTCCTTCTGCATCCTACATGTTTCCTCAACACTACCTGCCCCTCCACCAATCTTTGTAATCTCAGATAACATGGCAACAAAGCCATCTGATCAATCACCTAAATAACTGAATATAAGCAGTTCCAACACCACTAGTAACTGGCAGCCAACCAGAAAACCATCCTTTTATTCCCACTCACTGTCTCTTACCAATCAGACAATGCTCTAACCATGCTACTAGCTTGTAATACCATGGGCTCTTAACTTGGTAAGCAACCTTATGTGTGCCACCTTGTCAAACGCCTGCTGAAAATCCAAAAATACAACATCAACTGTATCCCCTTTATCTATCCTACTTGTAATCTCCTCAAACAATTCCAACAAGTTATTTAGGCAAGATTTTCCCTTAAAGAAACCATGCTTACTTTGTCCTATCTTATCCTGCGTCATCAAGTATTCCATAACCTCTTTTTTAACAATTGACTCCAATGAAGTCAGGCTATCTGGACTAAATTTCTTTTCTGCTGCCTCCCTCCTTTCTTAAAGAGTGGAATGACATTTTCAATTTTCCAGTCCACCGAAAGCATGCCAGAGTCCAATGATTCTTGAAAGATCATAATCTCTACCATTACCTCTTTCAGAACACTGGAGTGCGGTTCATATGGTTATGGGGAGAAGGCAGGAAATTGGGCTGAGAGGGAAAATGAATCAGCATGGTTTCAGTTGAATGACAGAACAAACTCAATGGGCCAAATGGCCTAATGCTGCTTCTATGTTTCATGGTCTCTCATCAGAACTAGGAGAAGTAAATGGGGAGGCCTTGGAGATAGTCAACATTATAGTACAGGTGGTGGTGAATATCTTAAAAGATCTGAAGGCAGGTAAATCTCCAAAGCATAATCAACCATATCTAAGGACACTGTGGTGGGCTAGAGAAAAAATTGGGTGAGAACAGGCTGAGATACTTGACTCATTTTTGGCATGGATGAGATGCCTGGAGGCTGTGGGATTGTGAATGCTGTGCTTTTACTTAAGGAGAGCAACATAGAAAATCCTGGGAACTATAGACCAATAAGTCTAGCATCTGTGGTCGGTGAGTTATTGGAGAGCATTCTGAAAGACAAGATATAGGTAAGACAGGGGATGATAAGGATTGTCAGTGTGGTTTTGTGCGTGGAGGTGTGTTATGTATCCCTAGGGTTCATTTTTGCTGTGGACTGTCACTTTAAAACGCCAAGAGAAAGAGACGAATTTTTGGACACAGTTGGATTTCTGTTGACTACAAAATTGCTTGGTTACTATCGTGAGAGAGGTGGAGTTATTTGATGGACAATAGATGTTTACATTGATTCTGCAGCTAGTTTTGAATAAGCAAGGTCAGATAGCTTACTCACAAAGACACACAGTCAGAGTCGAGATGGATTCGGTCAACGGAGGACACCATTGAGTCGGGTCACTGGTTTAAACTTTCAGTAGCCGAAAGGGATGAGCTGAGATCGATCCAGAGTATTGATAAATGACTCTCACAAGTGCTGCATCTATAAGCAGTTACAGGAAGAGAGGAGAGGAGAGGAAGAAACCTAGTGACAAAGAGATCACTGTTTGGACTCCCCCTCCAAGTAGCCCGTAAGGGTGAGTTTGATTCCATTCAAGTACGAAAGTGTGATTGTCACATAGGTAATCCACAGGAGTGGGTTCCCTGATGAGGGGGAAACCTTTGTGAATACCACTTGTGTGTTTAACCTTGTATAGGTGTGGTATTTCACTGAAGAAGGCACCCCTGTGGCAAATCACTGTTGGAGTTGTTTCGTATGTCGTGGAACTGGATAAGTGGCTATCACGTTGTGTGGTTGGGGTAACCTTGTGGAATCTACTGGTGTGTCTACTCTTGCCTGGGTGGTAGCTTTTCCTGGAAGATGGTACCTCATTGATAAGCTACTGTTGGTGATAATCCATACGTGGATTCTGTTTGAGTATCCTGTGGCCACCACTTTGGGATGTCCCGTAGCAGAATTTAGGTGTAGTACCACTTGTGTTGAAAGGATATTCATTGAAGATCACTGTCAGTGATAATCCGTGTGTGGAGTGGAACAACTTCGGAGATAAAACCTACTGCTATTGTTATCTTGTATTGCTGTCCTGGAATCTGTGGAATATTGGTGTAATTGCCTTCTCACAACATTCGGCTTTGGATTTACAAATATCTCGCATTAATTAACCTGAGGATTGAACTGAACTGAACTAATTGAACTTACGTACCATTGTAACACTGTAACTCCTGCCACCTGAGCTTGAATGAGTTTGGGAACTTTATTTATACCTCTATATACGCATAACACTGCTAACTTTTGGTTTACTTGATTTTAAGTTACTATATTGAATAGTTACTAAAATAAATAGTGATTGTTAACAGCAAAACCAGACTCCAGGTGTGTTCTATCGCTGCCGATACTTTTACAGGGTTGCGTGTATGTAACAAGTATCATATCTAATGAACTTGATCGAGATTTTTATTGAAGTGACCAAGAAAGTTGCTGAGAACAGGTCTGTAGATGTGGTTTACATGGACTTCAGTAAGGCCTTTGATAAGACCTCACATGGCAGACTGCTCTGGAAGGTTAGCGTGCATGGGTTCCAAGAAGAACTGGACAATTGGTTTGATGGTATAAAATCGATGAGATTATATCGGTAGATCTTGGTTTATATGGACTTTTCTGAGGCTATTGATATTTTACCTCATGGTGGACTGCTTTGGAATGTTAGATTGCATTGAATCTGGGGAGAACTGGTAATTGGCTTGATAGTAGAAAGCAGAGGGTGATAGCAGAAGGTGGTATCTTTGACCGGAGGCCTGCGACTGGTGGTGTTGGGCCCATTAGTGTTTGTTTTCCACATCAGTGATTTGGAAAAGAATGCACAGGACATGATTAGTAAGTTTGCAGTTGTCACTCAAGTATGTGGTGGAGTGCACATTGAAGAAGGTTATCAAAAGTTACAGGGGGATCTTGATCTGCTGAGTAAGTGCACAGAGGAATGCAAATGGAGTTTAGATATAGACATAGACATAGGAACAGAATTAGGCCATTTGGCCCATCAAGTCTGCTAACCATTCCATCATGGCTGATTTATTATCCCTCCCAACCCCATTCTCCTGCCTTCACCCCATAACCTTTGACACCCTGGCTAATCAAAAACCTATAAAACCCTGCTTTAAATATAGTCAATGTCTTGACCTCTACAGCCATCTGTGACAATGAATTACACAGATTCCCCACCCTCTAGCTAAATAAACTCCACCTACTCTCTGTTCTAAATGAACGTCCCTCTATTCCAGGGAATCCCTATCATTGAGGGGTCCATGGACCCCAGGTTGGGAACCCCTGCAAGTCTATTCTGAGGCTGTGCCGTCTGGTCCTAGATTCACCCACTATAGAAATCATCCTCTCCACATCAACTCTATCTAGGCCTTTCACTATCTGAAAGGCTCCATTAAGAAACCCCTCATTCCTCTAAACTCCAAGGAGTTTAATTTTGAGTAAGTGAAAAGTGTTACATTTTAGAAAGTCAAATCCAACTAATAATTTCACCATGAACAGAGGAGCCCTGGGGTGTGTTGTAGAACAGAGGGACCTTGGATTACAAGCACATAGTTTGCTGAAGGTGGAGTCACAGGTAGGCAGGGTGTTAAAGAAGGCTATTGGCATGCAGGCCTTCATCAGTCAGGTCATTGACTACAATACTTGTGAGGTCATTTTTGTTTTGTGTACAAAGTTTACTCAATGATTACAATATCACAGCACAAACCTATATACAATACTCGATTATTACATAAATCAGCTATTCAAATTAAAATATCATTACTACTATCTACAACATACTTGAGTCCCAAATGGGCAAAATTTGGGGATCAGGATGCAATTCTACAGGAGGTGGCAGTCTGCCCTTGGACTATTGCACTCAGTTTTATTTGTCCTGTAATAGGAAAGGTGTTATTAAACTAGAAAGAGTGCAGAAAAAGATTTACAAGGGAGTTGGCAAGACTTGAGGGACTGAGTTATAAGGGAGAGGTTGGACAGGCTAGATATTTGGAGCATAGGAGACTGAGAGATGACCTTGTAGATGTTTATATCATCATGAAGGGCATAGATGGGGTGAATGCACTCAATCTTTTACTAGGATTGGGGAATCAGGAAACAGAGGGTGTAGGTAAAAGGAGGAAGATTGTTGAAGAGCAAGCTTTTTACACAAAGGTTGGAAACTACATGGAATGAGCTGCTAGAGGAAGTGATTGAGGCAGACGTAATAACAATTTTTGAAAGAGTTGGATAGATAAATCAATTAGAAAGGCTTACAAGGTTAAAAGCCAAATATTTGCAAGAGGAACTAGACTGAATATGGTAATTTGATCAGCAAGGATCAGGTGGGCCAAAAGGCCTGTTTCTGTGCTATATAACTCTATGATTTTATAACCTTGAACAGGAAGCAGTCGAGTGGCTTTACTGGTAATGTTACACTATTACCAGTTCTAATGTGCTTGCAGCTAAATTTGCCAGGACTGTGAAATTGATTCATGGCAAATTAGCAGTGTGACTTGGACCTTGCCTAGTTTAGTTTCTTATTAATGCCAGTTTACTTGTTAGTTTAAACACATAATTTGATATGTGCTTAGTTTTAATAAGACCTCAATTTTTCATGCTGAGACCAATGACCAGGACTAAAGAAGGGTCCTAATGAAGGATCTTGGTCTGAAATGTTGACTGTTTATTCCCTTCCATAGATGCTGCCTGACCTGCTGAGTTCCTTCAGCATTTTGTGTGTGTTGCTCAGGATTTCCAACATCTGTTGAAACAGTTGTGTTTATATTTTCCCAAAGTAACTGCATTTTGTGTGAAATTCTCACCTTGTATTATTTGTTCATTACTGTTGTCCAGCTCCAGCATGTTATGCCAACATGAACACCATGAGAAGCAGATCAGCAGAAAAGCACCCAGCTGTTCTGAAACCTCTGCTGAACCTCTGTAAAAAGAATCCATCCTCTTAGGCCCTCTCTCAAGATTAAAGATTTCTTTCTTCCACTCCAGCTTCGTCGGGTTGAATGGGCTGAGGAGGCAAATGTGGGAACCACAGCTTCTTCAGGGGCAGGAAGTGGCAGAAACGGCGGGCAGAGAAATTGCGTGTGTCTCTTCTGCCATGTCCACACGGCTTCTGCATGTGCTTGGCCCATGGCCTTGGCCTTCTCAATACCATCCTGAATGCTCTCCACATTTTGGGCCAGATGTTAACAGATGTAACTTTACACTGCTTCAAGGAAATTTTGACACGTTCTTGATTTTTTTCCTCTGCCTGGTTACGCCTCCCACATCAGGATCAGGAGACTGACGCCAGGCACGTGAACAGTATAGTCAGATTAAACTGACAGTAACTAAGCTCTCAATGTCGGCTTTGTTGCTCTGGGAGAGGACAGTGATGTTGATTCCCTTGTCCTTCCAATGAATGTGGAGCATTTTGACAGAACGGTGAGTGTTACTCTTCCAGCAACTGGAAATACTACCTGTAGGTTGTCCACATCTCAGAAGCAGGGATCACTGCTTCCCAGAAGACCATTAGTTTTACGCCAAATTTGAGGTTGTGATCTTCAACATCATTTACTTTAATCAACAAATGACTGTGTTAACACATTAAAGACAGTGGTGAAACTAATCGTTGATCTCTGCCTGGACCAAGATATAGGAAGCGGACCGTACATTCCAGGTTCTCGATATGAACCTTTGCTGTCAGAGTTAACAAAGGACATCACATATGCCTCAGTGAACAAGCTGACAATGTCCGAGAACCCAGCCTCCAGGGGTGTTCAAACTCATGATTTGTCCTCTTGCTGCAGCTTGGCTGCTGGAGTTCACATGATCAGAGAATATTACATAAGTATGAACCATATTTAATCCACTTCTCATCTACATCATTTTCAACTTCATTTATCATATACAAGTTGTATTTGTATACAAAAGTCATTCAATAACTTGAAGGTAAAATCATTAATCCAAACCATTCACTCTAAAGTGAGAAGAAATAAACCCACAGCACTGAAGTCCTGTGTGTAATTTGCACTTTGTTTGCCATTGCTCCTCTTCAGAAGCAGGGAATTCCGAAATTCTCTTTCGATCTCCTCACCCCTCCCATTAACAATAAAAAGAGAGCTGATATCATGTATCAGGAAATGGCAGCTAGAATCTCTGGGACAAGTACTGAATCAGAATTAGGATCATTGTCACTAGCATACATCATGAAATTTGTTAACTTTATGCATATATAAACACACACATTTTATGTGTGTGTGTTTGTGTTGAATAGTAAAGTTTAAAAAAGTAGTGAGAAACCAGAAAATAAATTTTAAAAGTAGTGAGGCGGTGTTCATGGGTTCAATGTCCATTTAGAGATCAGATGGCAGAGGGGAAGAGGCCTGAATCACTAAGTATGTGCCTTCAGGCTTCTGTACCTTCTTCCTGTTGGGAGCAATGTCCCGGATGGTGGGGGTCCTTAATGATGGATGCTGAACATCTTGCGGTGATGGGAAAAATTGATGGAAGAAAATGTTGCTGTTAACAGCACCTGACATTCATGAGTTACATCAAGGGACAGACAGATAAAAGTTTTGAAAAGCTTATTATAAGTTGTCAAATTAAAGACACATGGTCTTTATCCTTGATCGCCATTGTCATCGGACACGTCACATAACGATGATGATGAATCCTCAGAGCAGCATGTAGGATTTGAACCTTCAAGTATTCAGTGCTACAGATGTTACAAAACATCATGAACATCATGAAAGTATGGCAACATGTTGCAGTTGAAGAACTGCAAGTTAGGTTCTGTTCACAGACAAGTCTCTTTCACATCCAAGTTATGAGCTTCTGTTTAGAAATGTCAGAGCATAGATTGGACTAACGCTTGGCATAACATCAAGAGAGTGTTACACTGCAACAACATATGCTGTGATTCAGATGAGATAATAAAAAGTAATCCGACTTGTGCTGTCGGATAAGATGTCCTTTGGCACGGGACAGATATCTCAGCCAACTTCCATCATCAACTAACTTCACTAAGAAATTTAAGAAAGAAAATGTCAGAAACGCCCACCAAATCAGGCATTAGAGCATCATTTTGGATTTGTAGTGTCATTTATGCTGTGAACTGAAGTGCCAGCTATGATTCAAAGTTCAAAGTAAATTCATTATCAGTGTACATATACGTCACCATAGATAACCCTGAGATTCATTTTTTTGCAGTCATTCAGAGTAAATACTAAGAAACACATAGAATCAATGAAAAACTGCACACAGAGATGGATAAAAAGCCAATGTGCAAAAAAACAACAAATTGTGAAAATACAAAAATGAAAAAGCATAATAATAATAATAAATATTGAGAACATGAGTTGATTGTCCTCGAAAATGAGTCTAGAGCTTCTGAAATTGGTTCAGTGAGAGGGAGAATGAAGTTGTCTGGTCTGGTTCAGGACCCTGATGGTTGAGAGGTAATATCTGTTCCTGAACCTGGTGGTGTGGGACCTAAGGCTCCTGTACCTCCTTCCTGGTGGCAGCAGTGAGAAGAGAGCATGGCCTGGATGGCAGGGGTCCTTAGTAATGGATGTTGTTTTCCTGTGACAACACTCCTTGTAGATGTGCTCAGTGATGGGGAGGCCTTTGGGTGTGATGGACTGGGCTGTATCCACTACATTTTGTCAGCTTTTCCATTCAAGGGCATTAGTGTTTCCATACCAGGCCTTGATGCAATGAGTCAGTATACTCCTCACCATACATCTATAGAAGTTTGTCAAAGTGTAAGATAACATGCTGAATCTTACCACACTTCTAAGAAAGAAGAGGCACTATCATGCCTTCTTTGTAAAAGCACTAATCTGATGGACCCAGGACATATCCTCTGAAATAACAACACTGAGGGACTGGAAATTATTGACCCTCTCCACCTTTGATCCCTCGATGAGGATTGGTTCCTCAACCTCTGGTTTCCTCCTCCTGCAGTCAATAATCAACTCTTCGGTTTTGCTGATATTGAGTGAGAGATTGTTATTGTGCCACTGTTCAGCTATATTACCCATCTCCCTCCTGCATCCTGATTCATCACCACCTTTGACTGAAGAAAAACAGTAGCGTCATCAGCAAGCTTGAACATGGCATTGGAACTGTACTTAGCCTCAGTCATTAGTGTCAAGATTGCCTAAAAAACAATTGTTTAATGCTACAAAAAGCATTTAATTGATTTCACTTTCTGACAACAAGTGATTGTTCAAGGCTAAATGCCAGCAGTAGATACTAACTCGAAATTTTGTATCATATAATACTTTATACACAAAATTGAGGAGGGAAGCATAATTATAATTACTGTCTCTGCCAAGCAAACCTAGGAACAGGGTCACTGGGGAGGTAGATTAGCCAACTTTTTTTGTCTATTACAGCCCTTGGGACAGAAATTGAGCTCAATATTTATTTCAGATCTTCCATTTCATTACCTGCTCTCATCTCTTCTCTTTATTTTAAAACTAGATTATCTTTAACTATACACAGTCTGATGTAAAATCTCCAGCTTCAATCGATAACTCTATTTCTCTCTTTGTGGCAATTAATTCTAGCATATCTTTTATTTCCAACTTCCAGCGTTAGCAGTGTTTTGCTTTGTCAAGACTTCAAGGTGAACCCGTAAAAGATATATTGCTATATTTCTTCACTATTCTTGGTTGGTGTGGCTGTAATGAAACTAAATTTCCCTCGAGTTCAATAAAGTACGTCTGTCTGTCTGTATGTATGTATGCATGTATGTCTGTCTGTCTGTCTGATACAACCATAAAATCCAGAAAGTATTGACTTGTGAAGTCAGAATTCTCTAATGACAAATCGGCACTCTGGAGTCACACAAAATAAATAAAAGAAAAGCACATAAGCAAGGTGAAACATGTTCTCCTGCTTTTATCCTAGAGATAACAAGAGTATAAATGGTTGCATGCTATCTAAACATTGGAACAAAAACACGAATCACAATTTTAATTATAATGTATTTATCCTTGCTCTTTATCCTTTATGGGATGGTTCCTTAAGGGTGTTACAAGTGGGAATAAGCTCCCACTACCTATTGAATGCTCCCAATGAGGTGCGCCTCAAATAGCCTCTGACAACCAAGTCCAAATCCTGGCCTTCGCGTGTGGCTTAGCTACGAAGCCAGGTGGAACCATTTCTTTTGACAGAAAAAGAGGCAAAGACTATTTATTTGCTGTATGTTTTTATAACCCCAAGTATAAAAACATGTACTTTGTTTTATACTTGTAGACAGGATATTGGGGATATGAGACCAAAAGCAGTCATGGCCTGGAACTCATTGTCTCTAAGGCCAGTGGATACATCATCATATTGGGATTTCAAAGTGAGTGGAACGGCATTGAAAGGAAATCGATTCACAATTCGGGTCAATTGGGCAATCTGGCACTTTGCTGTCTCCGAGAAGGTGCGACGAAGCTGTGAGCACAGCATGCGTAATGGAGGTCAGGAAGCCTGGGGGAGTTGCAGCACAAGATCACGATCGGCTCCATCTCTACTGATCTTGCTGATGAAAGCGCCATGGAGGATTGAGATCATTGAGGCGGGTGTGGGGGTAAGCGAGCGTTCAGCAACGTCTATCAGCCTCTCTCACTCGCTGCTGCAGGAGCAGGGTGACAGTGTGATGGTCCCTCTCGCTCCATCTCACTCACTAATCCCTAGGGAATGTCCTTGCATTCAAATAATCCCTCTCGTTCGCTCGACACTGGTGGAGCACGGAGCCGGAATGAGGTTTAATCAACGTGGCTTGGGGATCCTGGACTCTAACTCACTTTGGTGATGTGCTCTAGTTGTCTGGTTGCTCCTTTCTTGTGTTGACAGTTTGGTCAATTTTGAATTGGAAAGCCCTGTACGTAATGAACACTGAGATGAAATGATATACGATTCTGTGCTTTATATCCTGTGTTTTTGCTCGTTTTTTGTTCCATTTGCGCGATTTGCTTATTTTTTGCATGTAGCGGTGGGGGGGATTTTGATGTTGATTTTCTTTGAATGGGTTTCATGGTTCTTTGTTCTATGATTGCCTGTGGTGAAGACAACTTCCAGTATTTTATACCTATAATAAATGTACTTTGGATTTGGATTTAAAGGTAGGAGGAATGATTGGAGGAAAATGGGATAATTCTACTTAGATAAAGAGTTGAATCTTCTGTCTGTGCCATCATAGTTCAGGGTTTCAGTGAATAGTGAAGTGCAGGGGAAAGAATGTAACATCTTTTAGTTCCCTCTGCCTCTGTAAAACTTTCCGTACTTTTACGTAAGTTGTACTTAGTGCAGGAAACTTACCTCCCAAGTAGCTTTTTATTTGGATGACAATTACAAGAAATTAATTGTTCCAAAATGTGGTGAAAAGTTAAAAATTTCCCACGAAAACACAACTTGAATGTGCTAACAGAAAAAAGAGAGTCAGCATCGAACAAAAATCTGTTTTTAAAGTTCAAAGTTCAAAGTACATTTATTACGGAAGTGTGTACATGGTAGACAAGATGGAGAATTGTCTTCATGCAGACAGCCACAATAAAAGCTGTTTAAAAAAAGCTGCAAACAGACTGTCAAACACCTAATGTGTGAAAAAATAACAAGTCGTGCAAAGAATAAAAAGTCAACATATAACACAGAGACCGCAGAGTCTCCGAGAGAGAGTGCACAGTCTCGGAGCCAGTTCAGCACTGAGGTGGGTGAAGTTGGTCCAGGAGACCGATGGCTGAAAGTCACAGTCAGCCCAGCGCTGTGCTGATCTTCACAGGCCATAGCAACAGTCAGTTCAACACTGAAGCACCTTGATCAATTTGTGCAAATAGATAAAAAAGCAAACACAAACACATAGAACGTGAACTGCAGAACCCCCGAATGTGAGTCCACAGCTGCGGATGCGAGTGAAGTCCATCCCGCAGAGTGATGGCTGCAGGGTGACATCTGCTCCCAAACCTGGCAGCGTGGGACCTGAAGGACCCAGCAGCTTCTGCCCGACAGCTGCAGTGAGACGAGCGGGACAGCGGTCAAACGCAGGCAGATAGCGCTGATCACCCATTCGTTTTCCGCTCTCACTCTCGACGATTTTACTCTTGCTCGATGTTTTAATCACCGTGGGGTAATGGAGCTGGCCACAGGTCCGTGTTCCGCCATCAGGAATCGACGCCGCCACCACCAGCGATGGCGGCCCTGTCTATAGTTGCACTCTATGCTTGTTGGATTCGCCAGGAAATCACAAAAGTGCCAGATCATATAATCGTCTCAAAAATGATATCCTTAAAAGGGAATTTACAGACTGTAATTGATTTCTGTTCAGAGAAGGCATATCTAGAAGAGAAGAGAAGAAAACCTAGTTGTTTTATGAGCTGTCAGAGCATGTCGCCAATGGTCACTGGTGCCATCTTGCTCCATAAAGGCCTCTGAAAATAAAAACCCTTTAACCCAATTATACATAAGGTGTTTTTCTTAATGCTGCCATGAGGTAGGAGGTACCACAGCCTGAAGACCCACATAACAAGTTTAATAGCAACGTGTTCTCCAATTAACACACACAAAATGCTGGAGGAACTCAGCAGATCAGGCAGCATCCATGGAAAAGAGTTCAGTTGGCCTTTTGGCCTTTTGGCCTTTCGGCAGGACTGGGAAAAAAAGATGAGGAGTAGAGTTAAAAGGTGGGGGGAATGGTGGGAGAAACACCTTGTTAGAAAATTATATGAAAGGTTCATAAAACCAGTGACTGCTTTTACAATTGACAAAGCCTCCTCCCAGTTATGCCAGCTGTCAAAAGCAATTAGGATATGCCAACAGGGTTTCCCCATTACAGTTCTGCTTTACTTAGCACAATCATCTTTGCAACCTATCTTGTTTTCTCGCTTTGCCACTGATAAGGATTTCTCAACTTGACACATTAACTGTTTCTCTTGCCAAGGATGCTGCCTGACCCACTGAGCACTTCCAGCATTTCTGTCTTTATTTCAGATCTCTAGCAACTGTGGTATTTTGATTGCCAAGAGTTTTGAGGATCGTGAAACTTCTGGTTGAGCTGGTGAAGTTAGATAAATCCCGAGCAAGAATCACTGCTTCCACAGCGTACTACAGGTTTTATGGAAAGGACTCGCATCACTCCTGCTGAATCTCAGAGGCAGAGACGTGGCATACTTAGAAGAATGCCTGTCATGGTGAAGGACTGACAACAGTGGTGTAGCTGTGGATTTCACAGCATAACAGATGCAGTAGCCTGGGTCCCGTCCTCATGAAGGCCCAGACTATTGACTGCACTTCCTTCCATAGACACTGCCTTACCTGTTGAGTGCATCCAGCATTTTCAGAATCAGGTTTGTTATCACCCATTTACTGTTCTGCAGCAGCAGTGCAGTGCAATGCATAAAAGTAATAAAAATAATATAATTACAATAATAAACATGTAAATATAAACTGTACAAGAAGAGAAAAAGAGTGAGCAAGTGTTTATAGGTTCATGGGCGACTTAGAGACCTGCTGGAAGAAGTACAAAGAATATTTTGCATGTGTTGCTGAAGGTTTCCAGCATTTTGTGTCTCTGACCTTGGGTGCTGATGATGTAGAATTTGCACTGTCTCCATGTGACCGTGTGGTTTTCATTGGGCACCGTGATTTCTTCTCAGATGCCAGAGATCTCAGAGCAGCTTAATCAGCAACCGTAAAGCAAACTAACAGCAGAGCGAGGCGAGAGAAGAGAAGAGAATTGATGTGACACAGAAAAGGTTACAGAGATAAGAGGGGAGAAGTGATAATGATGCAATTACCTCTCCTGGGAGCTGGTGTGGACTTTTCCCACCGCTGCCAGTAAGGGGTTTTTACATTCTCCTGTGACCACATGGGTTTCCTCCGGGTGCTCCAGTTTCCTCCCACAGTCCAATGTTGTATCAGTTGATAGGCTAATTGGCCGTTGTAAA